>NC_092722.1:147549516-147878308 GCF_047496885.1 Scyliorhinus torazame | reverse complement strand
CAATATATCTCTAACAAAAATGTATAGTTAATGTTTAAGCCATACAGGGTAATACATTTGCTATAGTTTGAAGATTTCATTTTTTTATTTCAATAATATTCCTAACAAAAATGTGTAGTTTATGTTAGCCATACAGGATAATGCTGTGTGCATGTATGCAATCATTCTGAAAGTTGCTGATATCACTGAGTTAAATATTCTTGGCCTAAATCCTGAGTGCTAAATTTCTTGAAGGGGATCTTCAGAACAAAAATGCAATGCATGGTTTAAATACTTTGGAAAAGTGTTGTTTAAAATGATGAGTATAGAAATATTTCATGGTACAAAGTTTCAGTATTGAGTACCTCTGTTTTCAGGTAAGAAATTGTCTTGGAAAATGCCGCTCTATGGTAAAATTATAGTTATCAAGCGTACTGGAGCAGATGGATATAATTTTCCGTTGACATCATCTTCATGCTTGTTTGGAAGGTAAGGATGCTGCTGTTCTGCATCTATGTTTCCAAATATAACTGTCCTACAAATTAAATAAATGTTTTTATTTAATGTGTGATTTGGTATCTATAGGAAAACTGACTGTGACATCCGTATCCAATTGCCTCATGTTTCGAAAGAACATTGTAAGCTTGAAGTGAATGAAAATAATGAGGTAATTTTTAATGTTTTAGTTATTTGACTTTAATTCCTTTAGCGTAGAATTTTTCACCTACCTCTTAGATATGTTACGTTTTGCTTTACAGGTAATTTTAATTAATTTGAGTGAAGTGAATCGAACACGTTTGAATAGCAAAGTTGTACTTCAATCTGAACGTCTAAAGCATCGTGACGTGTTCACCATTATTGATCGATCTTTCAGGTAAGAGGTGCAGTGGCGTTGTGGTATTTTCACTGGACTAATAATCCAGAGATGTAGGGTAATACTGTGGGGACCTGGGTTTGAATCCCACCAGGGCAGAATTTGAATTTAATAAAAATCTGGAATTGAAAGTCTAATGATGATCATGAAAACATTATTGAATGTCGTAAAAACCCACCCGGTTCACTAATGTCCTTTATGGAAGGAAATCTTACATCCTTACTTGGTCTGGCCAAACCCATAGCAATGTGGTTGACTCTTAAATGCTTGATAATCAATGCCATTGCAAAAATGACAATTGGGATGAGACAGGACGTTTTATTTGGAAAATATAATGAGCTTCATGAATAACGCTCTTAAGCTCTTCTGATTAGTGTTCATTTCTGCTTTTTGAAGTGGCATTGGATGTTGACTATATTAACAGCACAACATAAAGAAGTTCACCCAGCAACTGAAAATATCGTCTATTAAAATGGGCAGTACTTTGGAAGCAAAATAATCCTAGATTTGTTCATAAAAATACTTCAAAAAATTGTTTTTTTTATCACTCTGCAGTTGAAATGGGTCTACGTTTAACTCTGCCACGCACAACTGGGTTGCAGGTGTAATGGGTCAAATGACTTGCGTCAACTTTTTTAACTTTGAGACTTACATCTATCAAATCGTTTTATCTCTTATTTGAACTATAGTTAGGCTTCCGTATTACTTTCAATCTTTCCTGGCCCCAATCTTGCTCTTATCCGTGCATTTGTTATCTTACTCTTTTTTTTTTCTAGTCTGTACTTTTCTGGGGTTGCACCTCGCTCTTCATAAACTCCAGTTTGCTACAACTCTTCCACCTATATTCTGGCCTGATTACTGACGCTAACATAACAATTTCAAAATCCTCATCCTTGCATGACAAATCCATGACTTCATCCCAATCTGCACCTGCAACATGCTCCCACACTCGCCCTGTCTTTTTGATATTTGCACTATGTGTACATATCCGCTCTATGTGTACATACCCTTCCTCCGGGCACGAACAATAAACCCTTGACCTCCCATTCAAATTACTACACTTGCTGAATCTTTTCATCAAAGTTCCTCAATCTGTCTCGACTATTCCTTTAGTTGGCTTGCCATGAGAGGCTCACTTTATATGCAAAGTGCATGTTGTGTTGATATATTTCTTGATTGTCAGTGTGTATATATTTTTTGGCAGTTGATATCAACTGGATGTTTTAATATATAATCAGAACTTAAATCGTGGAATAGAAGTTTGGGTGAACCATGTGGATGAAGTCATGCTCATTCTGTTTATTCATCTACAACTTCTATAAATACGTGTGATAGGAACAGTTGCTCACTTTAATGTGGCAAAATTTCTGGGTGTTAAGGTCTTTTTTTTTCCTTTTTGGCGTTAGGTTTGAATATCCTTTGGATTCAGTCCACAACACTAGCCCCAGAAAAAGACGGAGTTTGTCAAGCCTGAAGAATGAAACTCTACAAGTATGTAACTGTGTCTTTATGTAGTTGGATGGGGGGGGGGGGGGGGAGCTGGGGAGAAACCAGAATGTATCAGTTTCAATCTTTGCAATACTTTGTTGGTACTCTTTTGCTCTCATTTCTGTATGAACTATTATAATGTTAATGTGTATAAGTATTGACTATTTCAGATTTCCTTAAGATGGATTGGCCTCTTTCTGTAATCCATAGGAAGGAAAAATTGGAAGTGCATTTTGTTCTTGCTACCCCAATTTAGACTGTTGAAATTGTGAATTGGAGAAATGATTACTAGTTGTATTGATTGTCTTTATATGGAGAAGGGGTTAAAAATCCTCCACTTTGGGGCCTTTTGCACTGGAAAGCTCTCTAGGAAAAGTATCTCTTGAAATGTGACCCATTAATTGCTGCTAGGCTTGGTCAGCCTATGAACCAGTATGAATTCATTGACATAATCAATGCTGCTTGATCACTGGATGACAGGTGATACAAGTGAGAAATTTTAAGAATCTCATCTGTTATTGCTGAAATCAGTTGTCGACTCAGGTCAATGACATTGAATAGTATAAAGACTGCTGAAGATTGCTCTCGCCAGTGGCCACAATGTCTGTAGCAAGTAGCTGCCTGTGGATCACGACCAATTATCCTCTGATCTGTTAATTCTACATTTACTATAAATATTACTACTTTCGTATTTTAGAACTGCTTCATAGTTGAGTCCATGGGACTTTGAATCTGTGTAGATAACTTTTCAGCAGCATAACAGATAATGAACAGAAAAATCCTTTTGATATTTGAATGAGTGCAATAAATCTGCATCAGCAGGAATATTCTGGCCTCAGTAAGTGGTAATCACATCAGACCTCCTTTTTAGTTTTAAACTATCAAATAAATTTATTGACAGAAATGTGAATAGGCAAATGAATGAGTAATATATAACATTTATGGTAGTTGCTAGGTATCAAAAGAATAATCTTGGTCCCATTCCCAATATTAATATATTAAACTACTTATCTATGCAGTATATTTACTTTAATGTCTCACAAGCCAAGAGGTGAGAATTCAGCACTGCCGTTGCAAGTTGTGAAAGTGAGAGAAATTGGTACAGTGCAGCACCAGCAAGATCACTGAAAGTTGCAGGATTGTTGTCAAAAACCAATCTGTCTGCTAACCCTTAAATAAGGGAACCTGCTACCCCCACCAAGTTTGACCTACTTGCAACCAGTCCTGTGGTAGAAATTTAACATCCTCATGAGGTCCCATAATTCCATGTTAAACAAGATCTATGAAACCTGAGTGCCATCTATTGTCCCACCTCTTTTGACATATCCCTATTTCTCCATGCAGAAGACTAGTAGAGTGAAAATTGAAACAACTAAGTGCACATAAAATTAAAAATGGGGATTTGAGTGTTTCCCAGTAAGTTTGGCTTGGTAATACAACTGCTGGCTGAGGCATGGAAGTACCGGCCAGACTAGGTCCGTGCCAGGGAACCAACAAAGGGTAACAATCTGTTTCACCTTATGCCAACATGTCTGGCACAGACATCTGTCCGTCATAGCATTGGTGGGAATGATCACCACACAAATGGTCTTGTCTTAACAGTGAGGACCGTGTCCGTATAATAAGACTGCAGCTCTTGGGAGTAATAAAATCTTGGTGTCCATGAGGTGCTATTCATGATAAACTCAAGACCTGATTCATCACACCCTCGACCTTCATTGAGCCAGAAGATCATCCCTGACTAACTGGAAATACAAACGAGTATACCGGGAGCAGCATCAGGCATAGCGTAATATAAAGTGATGCGCAAGGCTATTAGTTTACCGAACAGTTTGAGCTAAGCATTTCCATAACCAAAGTTAAGAACAAACCTTGTCCATGCCTAGCTAGTTTTGTTCACTTCAACAAAAATAACTTGAATTTATGTAGTGCCTTCAATATAATTAGTGTCCCAAGGCACTTCACTGGAGCATTATAAAGAAAACATTTACACCAAACCAGATACGGCAATATTCAGGCAGATGACCAAAAGCGTGGTGAAGGAAGAAGGATTTAAGGAGTATATTAAAAGAGATAGGGAGGATAATGTTCGGTGAGGGCATTCAAGAACATGGGGACCTAGGGAGCTGAAAGTCACCATCGCCTTTGATTGAGCAATTAAAATCAGATGTTTTGCAAATACTCAGGCGTGTGAAACTGAAATTAGAGTTAGGGAGGAGACAACAATGAGAATTATAAAATTGAGGCATTGCTCGAAAAAAAGCTATTTTGGGGTCGGTGAGCTCGGGGGATGATGGTTTAATAGTGTTTTCTTTTATTTATAAATTTAGAGTACCCAATTCATTTCTTCCAATTAAGAGGCAATTTAGCGTGACCAATCCATGTACCCTGCACATCTTTGGGTTGTGGGGGCAAAACCCACGCAAACACGCGCAGAATGTGCAAACTCCATACGGATCGTGACCCAGAGCCAGGATCGAACCAGGGACCTCTATGTCATGAGGCAGTGCTAACCACTGCACCAATGTGCTGCCCTAGGTTAATAGTGTTAATTATATGTTAATTGTTAAATTATTTGCAAGGTGTTGTGCATTAATAGGGTTTCACTTGGAGCTATAGAATTCCTACAGCGCAGAAGGAGGAATTTATTGCCCGTGGAGTCTGCACAACCCTCTTAAAGAGCACTCTATCTAGGCCCACTCCCTTCCCTGTGCTGATGAGGGCAGACCCTGTTATGGCATATTTTGCAGGCTGAGAAATGTAGCATAGTAATCTGTGATACCAGAGACTTGTCTGCGCCGGAAGAATATGCTTAGCTGAGAGTTCCGCTTGTTCCACCAAGCTGTTGGAATGTGGATATAGGAGGCCGCTGGTGATGTGCTGTAAGCCCTATGAGTGTGCAAAGTTTCTCAATTCATTGGGGACGAATTGGCAAGCGTTGCCTGTCATGAGTCTCAGGGATGCCATGTATGGCATGTTTCTTGAGGGTGATGATGACTTACTCGTCATGTTTGGCAGGTAGTCTAACTCAAGCCACCCGGAATACAAGTCAACTAAGACCTAAATGTTATTTATCATTCCATTTAAAAATGTCAGCTACCATGAATGACTATGGGAGATCCGGGACCTCGTGTAGGTGCAGTGGTTCTTTTTGTTTGATACCATTTGAGTGCATTACATGGTGCAAATCTGGAGACTCATCTCTATGTCAGTGTATATGGAGGGGCAATAATAATAATCAGGTTTTCATTTACACTGCAATAAAGTTACTGTGAAAATTCCCAAGTTGCCGCACTCCTGGGACTGTCACGTACACTGAGGGGGAATTCAGAATTTCCAATTCACCTAACAAGCATGTCTTTCGCGACTTGTGGGAGGAAACGAGCGCCCGGCGAAAACCCATGCAGATATGGGGAGAACGTGCAGACTCTGCATACTGATTCCGCGGCCCTGTATCCTGTTGTTTGCAACCGAGGGTGCACCTGATGAAGTTGCTGGGTATAGTACAACGATGAGAAGTAGGAATGACTATCAGTCTGTCCTGTATGGTTAGTTCATCTCTGGCTAAGAATGTGTGGAGCTCGTGAGGAAGCTCCCTTGAGGACTCGGGCCAGCCCCATATGATATTGTGCAGTTGTCTACCTGTAAGACATCTTTGAGTTCCCTGAGTTTGAGAGAATAAAACCTCTATTGTCATTGAAGTTTTTTTTTTTAAATTAAAAAAAATTCCAATTAAGGAGCAATTTAGCATGGCCAATCCACGTATCCTGCGCAGACACGGGGAGAATGTGCAAACTGCACAGTGTGATCTGGACTGGGAACGAACCCTGGTCCTCGGCCCCATGAAGCAGCAGTAGTAAATGTGTCACCGTGCCGCCCCATTGTCATGATGGCAGTATCCTCACGATCTGCCTGATCTGTAGTGGGTAGGAAGGCTCAAAAGAGTATCAGTGTTTTTTTGAAGATGGCGATGAGTGGCTGGCGATCAATTACAACAGTTGCAGGACGATCATGTATGAAGTCACAAAGTTTCTGACGCGTGGAGACTAGAGCGAGGAGTTTCTTTCTGACTTGAGCATTGTGGGTCTCACTTTCAGTGAGGACTCTTGATATAAAGGCTATTGGTCTGCCATTCTGGATGTAGATTGTGCCAGGTTGGTGCTGGAATGCACCTGCTGATATGGGAGTCAAACTTGCAGCACCGGTGGGGCTGAGAGTGCCTGTTTGAGTCCATGGAACACAGCTGTATATTACTCCTGCCAAAACCGTTCAGCATCTTGCAGGAGGAGCTCGTGAAGAGGCACAGTGACTTCATTGTCACAAGGGATGAGCTTGCAAAACTCATTTGCCATACCAAGGATGCGCTGTAAAGCGTGCTTGTTCACTGGGATGGCCACCTGTCATATAGCTGTTTTCTTGTCTGGATCTGGCTTCATGTCATTGGCTGAGAGTAAATGACCCACTTAGGGAACTTGGTTGACCCTGAATCTGCATTTAGCAGACTTGAGCTTCAGCTGTATGGTTCTGATTCTGTCTATGATGAAACAAAGACGTGCATCATGCTCATGAATAGTACGACCCCAGAGCAGGAAGTCATTAACAATGATTTGCAAGGTTGGCCTGTAAAGATTTGCTCCAATGCAACTTTGCTGCCAGTGAAAATCCCATGGAGCGTACAAACAAAATTATATTTGCCGATTGGAGACATGAAGATTCTTCATCCAGCAGGATCATGCCAGAACCTGTATTTCACGTCCAAGTTCTGAAAACCTTTATTGGGTATGTCTGCTATTACCTGTGCCACTGTCTTTATAGGATGATCAGGTCTGAGCATCGCCTTGTTTAAATGAACTGGGTCCATGCATATTCTGACCATACCATTGATCTTTGCTGTGACTATCCATTGCGGGAAGTTTGAGCTAAAAAAAAAGGTAACTAGTCAGAAATATCAAAATTAGTGTGAATTAAAAACAATTAGCACAAATTAACAGCATGCAGAGAAATTGAGCAAACTCCTCACCACCCTTCTCAGACCAAGTCATGAAGTGATAACATTGAATACAGCCCTCAGCACCTCTCCATAAACATCACTGTTTCTACCTCTCTTATCTGCCTTCTGTAAATATCCCTTGCTACGCACATCTTCTCTTTACATCTCCCTCTACAATTCACAGCCTCTCTGTCCTTACCCAAAATGGCTTCTTGAGGCCCCTTTCTTATACCTTAAAATATTGAACGTCCACCATAGCCAATTGTTGGGAAAATAGTCAATTGGACTATACCTTGTCAATGATGAAACAAGAATAAGCCCATTTGGCTAATTATGCATGTTGTCTCCATTTTAAGACTATGCTACTTCGCAAGCTATATCTCATGTCTTTAGGTAGGCTGGGTCTCGACCAATGATTGGTCAACATAACTTTATAATTTGGGAGTTGAAGTTCCTTAAAACAGGGCTTATTCAGTCCTCAAGATTAACATTCATGTTATCTCTATTCTGTGTGCTGAGAAATGCACAATAATCTTTTTCTCACAGCACAGTCTGTATTAATAATCAAGTGTTAACATATTTATAAAAGTTATAAACATCTTTGTTCCTAATTACATTTCCAACCTTTCTAACATATCTACTAAGAATCTCTTATTCTTTAATTGTCCCACAATTAATGCTGTCTACTTGACTAATCTGGCTGGTTTCTAATAATACTAGTTTTGTTCTGTTAAAATGGCTTTCATCAATTTTGGCAGAAAATGCTTAAGAACACATTAATAGAGATAACATGATAGTCACACTAAAACTAGTGATTTTGTAACTACCAGCACCGTTTGAATGGTTTCTCTGCTATAGGCCACAAGGTCCACCTGGCTATTGGGGTTTGGTGCTGCGTATGGTCTAGTTCCTTAACATTTGGCTGGGCAATACATTACACCAGGCATTGTCAAAGTCTGGGGCGCGACCCGCGGTTGGGTGTCAGGAGGGTCGGGGAGCAACCTTCAAAATGGCCACGAACATACAAAAAACAAATGCGGCCGCACTGCGCATGCGTGCCCGATCATCGGTGCGCAAAGCTTTGCGCATGCGCACCGATAATTGGGCACGCATGCACAGTACGGCCACATTTCTTTTATATGGTAAGGCCGCGCGCAGCCGGCATTGTTAAAACCCGGCTGCTACTCGCTCTGCTCGGTTCTTCTGACCGAAGCTAAGGCCGAGTACCCCCCGGCGACGAGCAGCATCGGACCTACCAGCAGAGACCCAGAGCCACCTCGGAACTCCCCTGTATCTAAGCGTGCTCATCCTGCACGACGATGAGGTCACTGTCATCGAAGACAAACTCAATGCCCTGATTAAAGCAGCTGGTGTGACCATTGTGCCCTTCTGGCCTAGTCTGTTTGCCAAGGCATTGGCTAATGTTGACATCAATAGTCTAATCTGCAATGTTGGTGCTGGTCATCGTGCCCCAGCTGCTGCAGCAGTTGTTTCCACCGCTGCCTCTGTTGCTGCTGAAGAGAAAAAGGAAGAGAATAATCTGAAGAGTCTGACAATGACATGGGCTTTGGCCTCTTTGATTAAACATGCCATGCAACAACATTGTTACAATTTACAAAAAATAAATAAAAAGCTGAAGACTGCAAATTTGCGCAATCAGAGATGCAGACGATTTAAACAAAAATTCTATGTAATCTTCCTGCCTGAGGGAGGCCGAGAGCGGGTCACGGCCCCCAAACGTCACCATAATGTGCTTTGGGTGCGATTGTGGTTGCTCCATTTTGTCAGCAGCAAACAAGGTAAGAGAAAATGGTGGGTCGCGAAGATCGGCCGGCGTGGGCCGAGATGGTTGGCTGGCGTGGGTCGCGATGGTCGGCCGGCATGGGTCCCGAAGGTTGGCCAGTTGGTAAAAATGGGTCCCCGGAACCATCACTCCCGTTCAAACTTGGTCCAGTTGTCCGCAATATTTTCATCAAACACGACCGGGACTATTATGGACACCTGGTCAGATCCCAACAGTGGCTGAGATACTGGGCCAGAGCTGCAGCGTTGTTTAATTTTTAAGGTTGTGTGAAAAGATCGATTCGCTCCAGGACTGATTGCATAAAAAAAGAGAGTGAGGTTATATTTACAAACAAAACATTATTAAAACATTATTTCAAATTTTAAACTTCAAACCAAGCAAAAACACCCTGTATGTATCTCTTAATCCTAGCACACGTTTTCCCATTAATCATCCCGTGAAATGAACATACAGCTCTCAACTCCACTTAGGCAGCCAGGCCACAATGATGCTTTCATTTACAGAATATATTCCTGTTGTTAGAGTAGCACTATCAGACTCCCTTTCGAAAGCAGGTTTCTTTGGCAGCTTATCGTAACCTCTCCCGGTTGCTTTCCAAATCCTCTTCCCTTCATCTGTTCGAACACGATTCTTTTCTCCCTTTGAGCTCCGCTCAGCCCCTGAAACAATGGTTATGTCCTGGGGTGCCCAGACTTGGAACTCCTCATGCAATGGGCTTTTGATTGCCCACTCCCGTTTACACAAAAGAACAGGACCATGCTAGGAATATGCAATTAACCTCCAATTTACAGACAAAAGAGACCATCAGTCTGTAATGGGCTAATAGCTGGTCAGATCAGAGTGTCCAGGGGGTAATGGATCTTGAGCGAATCACCCCGGCTGAACATTGGTATCCTGTTTATTCCCATAAATGAGTTTTAAGTCTGAGTGTGACGATGTAACTCAGGCCAGGTGTGGGCATATACTTCGGACTCCGTGCTAGCGGTATTAGCCTCCGTCTGTTAAACCCTAAATTGTCCAGCATCCACTGTTTGGTTGACACGTTATAGGGTAATGTTACATAAGCACCAGATTAATGATGTGTTTTACCAAGGAAAGTACCGCTCTTTCCGCATGAACCTCTATAACACCATAATTGCAAATACCCCCTCCAACCTTTATCCAGGGTAATATAATTGACAAAAAACTTAATAACATGTTACAAGAGCAGGGCCGATATTGAATGCTCTGATGAATGATTTTTCCACCTCCTACCAAGACAAATAAAGCCTTCCTAAGGTATGGTGCTCAGAACTGAACATCATGCTGCCGGTGTGGTCTAACCAGTGCTTTGTATGGCTGCAGCATGATTTCTAATCATTGTCTTCTAGGCCTATTGAGAAAAAGATTTGTTTCTGCTATATTTCCAATAATTGATGATTCAATAATGGAGAGTCCATTTAGAGAAATGGTTCAGCATTTTATATGAAACTCGATGTGGTCTTCCTTGAATTTCCTAATCACTAATTTACAGTACTCCACATCAGGTTGGGTTGTGGCATGTGTCCGCTAATAATAATAATGATCTTTATTGTCACAAGTATGCTTACATTAACATTGCAATGAGGTTACTGTGAAAAGCCCCGAGTCGCCACATTCCGGCGCCTGTTCGGGTACACAGAGGGAGAATTCAGAATGTCCAATTCACCTAACAGCATGTCTTTCCGGACTTGTGGGAGAAAACTGGAGCACCCGGAGGAAACCCACGCAGACACAGGGAGACCGCACAGACAGTGATCCAAGCCGGGCATAGACCATAGGACCGTAGTGCTGTGAAGCAACAGTGGATGAATTATAGTATGAAGTCCAATTCAATCTTAATAGGTTATTTTGGGATGCAACAGAATTTTTTTAGGTGCTTGAGATAATGTAGATTCTGGAGAATAATTCCACCCCGCCCCGTTTGTATGCCCAAACAGATTCCAGCACGCTGTATCTTTTACCAACGTTCTGAACTGTCTTCTACCATGGCTATCTTTACTTGCCATTTTCCCCGATGTCATGGCTGCTCAGAATGGATGTTTGCTCTTTGAGCAATTGATAAAATATTTAGGTTTTTAAAATTTTGATCTCTACCTATGACAGTGAGAGCACTCTGTTAATGTAAACCTGTATACCTGTTTTTTAACTGTCAAAATCACCAGCTTGATTGTGGACGTTTTGACTTATAAAATTGCTATAATTCCAAATACACCCATTGTTTGATTGCTGTTTAACATGAGTTTGTGGAAGCAAATTAATATATGTAATTTGGTTTTCGTTTCTTCCTTCCTGTATATTACTGTACACCTATCTGTTAAATATATTTTTCCTTTGCTTAGCTTGTTCTATAGCGTCTGAATTGTGTCCTTGGATTTTATAGACACCGAGATTGCAAATTTGATTAACTTAGATAAACTTATAATAAATGAGAAAGTTTAGTGGCTTTGAAATAAGAAATGAGCGCTGGAAGCCCTGCTCAATGCTATCTTCCCTCCCTGACATTACTTTTCTAACCAGAGTCCTTTAGTTCGTTAATTTAAAAAATATATCATTATCAAGATTTAAGCAAATTACTGTAGATACTGGAATCTGAAACAGAAACAGAAAATATTGGACAATCTCAGCAGGTCTGACTGCATCTATTGAGAGAGAAGGGAGCCAACATTTAGAGTCTGGATGACTATGCCAAAGTTGACAGTCACCGAGACTCTAAATGTTGGCTCCCTTCTCTCTCCACAGATGCTGTCAGACCTATTAAGATTGTCCAGTATTTTCTGCTAATAAGATTTACCCTGAATTCATCAATTTTGTCAGTGCTGTTTCACAATTTGGGCAGAGATTCGAGGCTTTCTGCACTCTGCTTGTCTTTTATTTCAGTAAGTTCTCATTGTTCAAGCAGGGCCCTCTCCTTCTTGAGTCACGCTCATAGACATTTATTAGATTATTGTACATAAAATTAGATTTGCCCCTGAAGGTTCCATTATTATATGTGGAATTGAAGCTTATCAACCTTTATGAATGTCAGTGCTTTAATTTGCCTATTCCTGGGCACCTCTACTCAGATATTAACCTCCTAAAGTTTGACAAAGCCTCACAATTTTGGCTATACTCTTAACTGTTCCTTCCTTAATGTGATAATGTTTCAATTAACAGGTTCTTCATGTTCAACAGGGAGTAGATGATGGTTCACAACCTTCTGGTAATACTCGTAGGTCTGCAAGTGGACGTACATCTGGTTGGTATTTCTTGTATTATATATATTTTAAAAAGCTCAATTTATGAGTTTGAACTATATGCTTTGCATATAGACTTTGCAATCTCTGATCTGCTTGTAAAACTTTCTCAGGGTGTGGGCCTCACTGGCAATTGACCATCCATAACGGCTGCAGTATTCATTGCAATGGTGCTCCACAGTACTGTTATGAGAAGGAGTTTAAGATTTTAACCCAACAGCAATGGAAATAATACCAGTTATGTATCCAAGTCAGAATTTTTTTTTGGGTGGGGATGGCACAGTGATCCCATTTTAATGCTTTCTAGAAAAGTTAAATTAACAGCATTGAAGTTTGTTTGGCAACTTGCATCTGCACTGGTGCTAGTTGTGTACTAATTCAATTTCTGCTCTCTTTTCCCCTGTGTTTGCTATATCCATTTTGTTGCAACCTTTTGAAATGTGATGGTTACTTAGATGAAAGCAGTTCATATTCATAAAGCCTCAATTTATTTCCTCTAATTTCCCATTTTTCTCCTGAAGTGTCATTTCCCTGGTCCAATCACTCCCAACATATGGATATAACAATTGGAAAGTTTTTTCAGTTTACTCGAAATCATTTATCATCTTGAAAATACTCTACTGGAGATTGTTGCTTGAAAAGTGCCCAGAGTTTGCTCAGCCTTTTATACCTTATCGTTCCTGATATCTAATCTATTCACAAACCTTCCCTATCTGTAGTGCGTCAGAAAAATCATGTGCTGTGTTTGCCAAGCGAGTGCCGCAAGCTAGGTGAACAAAGTCAGAAATGTGTCATACATGCCAGGTGCTGGCTGATTCTCCTATTGAAATGTTATTCCTGAATGTTGCTTGTGGTTGAATCATATTACTTGAACCTTGCTTGTTAGCTATAATATTGTGAATTGCTGTTATCCTTTTGAATTTTATGTTTTTTGTCAGATAAAGTAGATGTGGATAAAATCTTCGAAGCACCAACCAAACCTGCAAAGGCTACGCCAAATGAAAGAGATGATTCCGCTCCAAAGCATGTGCGTAAGAGAAGCTCCACAAAAATCGTTAATGATGAACAACCTGCAGATGAGGAATACTTATCGCCTTTCTCCAAACTTTATGAAATTTTCAAGCAGGAGGTCACAAAACCAATTCAGGTTAAACCAAATGAAACTAATATGCATATCGCAGTTAAAGAAAACAGTACTAACATGACAAAGCAAACTGGTGTTCCAGAAAAAGAATCTGATGCCGCAATTTCTCAATATGGCGAGAATCCTAGAGCATCTCTGAGCGCAAAACTAAAATCCGGGAGGAAGAGCAAGATTACACCAGAAGAGGGAAAGAGTGAAAACAATAGTGGATATGAAAAAATGAACAACTCCGAGACGCTGTTAATTGACGGTAATGCAACTGCAAAACCAGTGGCTAACGTAAATAGCCCAAACAAAAATAATGTTTCAATGGAATTATACAAATTTCAAGAAACTTACACTTCTGAGGCAATGGTTACCTCTCCTGCATTTTTTGATGTAGCTGTGAAAGAACTAAATAATCACTTGTCCCCTAAATGTACACCAAAAACAACACACAAAAGTCAAGATTTCACCACTCTCAAATCCTTAACTTCTGGTAAAGCTGTAAAGGAAATCCAAGAGATTCATCGGCGTTCAGTGGAAAAGGATTCAAGTATATTTGCGAAAACTGTTGGAATGGAGCAAGTAATGGTTAATGTTGGCAAGGAAAAGGCTGAAACACCCAAAAATCGTGGAAGATCATCAGTACGTAACAAAAAATTAGAACCTACAGATGTTCAGTCTGAGCTGGTTGAATACACAAATGTTTCTGAGCTTTCGACTGCAATATCAGAAGTGGAAGATAAGTCAGTAGAAATGGAACACACAGCAGCTAATGTAGCTGAGGAAAAGGCTGAAACACCCAGAAATCGTGGCAGACCATCATTGCGCAACAAAAATGTGCAATGTACAGATATTCAATCTGAACACGCTGAATCCACCAATGTTACTGAGCTTTCTGCTAGCAAATCAGTAGAAATAGAACATCCAGCAGCTAATGTAGGTGAGGAAAAGGCTGAAACACCCAAAACACGTGGCAGACCATCATTGCGCAACAAAAAAGTGCAACCTACAGACAATCAGTCTGAGCAGGCTGAATCCACAAACATTACTGAGCTCTCTGCTGGAAAAGCAGTAGAAATGGATCAAACAGCAGCTAATGTAGGTAAGGAAAAGGCTGAAACACCCAGAAAACGTGGCAGACCATCATTATGCAACAAAAATGTGCAACTTACAGATGTTCAGTCTGAGCTGGTTGAATTCACAAACGTTACTGAGTTTTCTGCTAGAAAATCAGAAGTGCGAGATAAATCAGTAGAAATGGAACATACAGAACCTAATGTAGATGAGGAAAAGGCTGAAACACCCAAACAACGGGGCAGACCATCATTACGCAACAAAAATGTTCAACCTACAGAAATTCAATCTGAGCAGGCTGAATCCAAAAACATCATTATTGAGCTTTCTGCTAGAAAATCAGTAGAAATAGAACATCCAGCTGCTGATGTAGGTGAGGAAAAGGCTGAAACACCCGGAAAACGTGGCAGACCATCATTACGCAACAAAAATGTGCAACCTACAGAAAGTGAGCCTGAGCAGGGTGAACCCACAAACTGTACTGAGCTTTCTGCTAGAAAATCAGTAGAAATAGAACATACAGGAGTTAATGTAGGTAAGGAAATGGCTGAAACACCCAAAAAACGTGGCAGACCATCATTACGCAACAAAAATGTGCAACTTGCAGAAAGTCAGTCTGAGCTGGCTGAATTCACAAACGTTACTGAGCTCTCTGCTGGAAAATCTGTAGAAATGGTTCATACAGCAGCTAATGTAGGTGAGATTAAGGCTGAAACACCTAAAAACCGTGGCAGACCGTCATTACGCAACAAAAATGTGCAATGTACAGATATTCAATCAGAGCAGGCTGAATCCACAAACATTACTGAACTTTCTACTCACAAATACGTAGAAATGGATCATACAGCAGTTAATGTAGGTGAGGAAAAAGCTGAAACACTCAGAAATTGTAGCAGACCGTCATTAGGCAACAAAAATGTGCAACCTACAGAAATGCAATCTGAACAGGCTGAATCCACCAACGTTACTGAGCTTTCTGCTAGCAAATCAGTAGAAATAGAACATCCAGCAGCTAATGTAGGTGAGGAAAAGGCTGAAACTCCCAAAACACATGGCAGACCATTACGCAACAGAAAAGTGCAACCTACAGACAATCAGTCTGAGCAGGCTGAATCCACAAACATTACTGAGCTCTCTGCTGGAAAAGCAGTAGAAATGGATCATACAGCAGCTAATGTAGATGAGGAAAAGGCTGAAACACCCAAAAAACGTGGCAGACCATCATGCAACAAAAATGTGCAACTTACAGATGTTCAGTCTGAGCAGGCTGAATCCACAAACGTTACTGAGTTCCCTGCTGGAAAATCCGTAGAAATGGAACATACAGCAGCTAATGTAGGTCAGATTAAGGCTGAAACACCGAAAAAACGTGGCAGACCATCATTACACAAAAATGTGCAAACTACAGAAAATCAGTTTGAGCAGGCTGAATCCACAAACGTTACTGAACGTTCTACTCAAAAATCCGTAGAAATGAATCATACAGCAGCTAATGTCAGTGAGAAAAAGGCTGAATCACCCAAAAAACGTGGCAGACCATCATTACGCAATAAAAATGTACAACCTACAGATATTCAATCAGAACAGGCTGAATCCACAAACATTACAGAGGTTTCTGCTGGAAAATCAGAAGTGGAAGATAAATCAGTCGGAATGGAACATACAGAAGATAATGTGGGTGAGGGAAAGGCTGAGACGCCCAAAAAACGTGGAAGACCACCGTTAAGCAACAAAACTGTGCAATCTACAGATGTTCAGTCTGAGCAGGCTGAATCTGCAAAGATTTCAGAAGCCGCTATAAAATCAAATGCCTTGAGTAAACAGAAAAGTGGTACCCCCGTCTCTACAATCCACCTGCTCAGGAAAAAGAAGGAAAGTGATGCCCCTAATTACCCAAACGAAGTCGAGTGCTTGAAGAAAAAGGGCTGGGCATCTAAAAGTCCGCAACGTGACTTGGCCAGTCAACAAATTGAGAAAGCCGTTGCTGGGAGAGATCGTAGAAGTCCTATTAATACTGTTACTGTACCAATGGAAAGGTTTTCATCTGGAGATGTTGAACTTGATCTCTCCACCAGCAACAAAGGATCCCCTGCAGGTAAAATCTAGCTGTGGGAACTCTTGAGTTACATATGGGGAAGAATGGCTTACGTACATTAAGTTTGTCATATTAGAACATTGAAATCTATATTTTAAAAATCGTCTGAAGCAGCTTTATGGTTTTTCTGCATTAGAGGTGCTATATAAGTTTTCAATCCAGTAAGTCTCAGTAAACAGTGGAAAATAATGGGCATTATGTTTTAAGAAATATTTGATCAGAATTCCAAGTGACTTAAATATGTTTAACATGATTAAATTAAGAATGGGAATTTTAAAATGAGTCACTTGCTGATTTAGCTATTTAGAATTTGTCAATATATATATATGTTTCTGGAACATACCTCTTCATTCACCCGAGGAAGGAGCAGCGCT
This sequence comes from Scyliorhinus torazame, assembly GCF_047496885.1. Taxonomy (NCBI): domain Eukaryota; kingdom Metazoa; phylum Chordata; class Chondrichthyes; order Carcharhiniformes; family Scyliorhinidae; genus Scyliorhinus; species Scyliorhinus torazame. The sequence goes on along the minus strand of NC_092722.1, from coordinate 147,861,247 downwards.
CCGAAAGCTAGTGATATCGAAACAAACCTGTTGGACTTTAACCTGGTGTTGTAAGACTTCTTACTGTAGTAATAGAACAAGTTTGGCAGTGCTAGACAGCTTGCCTCAATCTCTGAACGACCCCCCCCTCAGAATCTTCGGGGCCATTTCCCCAAATAAAGTCAGAAATAAGCTGCTCGACCCTTCGGAAAAAAGACTTTGGTAGGAACACCGGGAGTCAGATGTTCATCTTAACCGATAGGACCCGGCCTGCCAAAGACAATGGGAAGCTATCTCACTCTTACGTCTGCCTTAATTCTCCTCACTAGACTCATATAATTCAAGCTTAGGAGCCTCGTCCAATCTCCAGCCACATGGACTCTTGAGTATCGAAAACTAGTCCCCGCTAACCCCCCAAAATGACAACCTCTCCCTAATCCGGCTCCCCTCCCAGACACATCAACCACAAAATATTTGCTCTTCCCTATGTTCAACTTGTAACTGGAGAATCCACCAGTTTCTGTCCCTCCTCCTTCGCCTCCCCATCCACACAGCCTTATATGCTATGATCTCTCCTGATCACCGCCTTCAAAGTCGGAGGGCAAGTCTAGCCGGTTATCGTTATGTTCTACATATACCGGTAATGTCCTTCTAGCCTCACAACCCACATCTAACTGCCACCCCCTCCAATGCTCCCGACCGACCTCCAACACTAGATCTACCCAATCTGGAGCATTTTTTTAAATAACCACTGCCGAGTGCTCTGCTTTCTTCACCCCAGCAGAAGAATCTGACTCAATAAAATAAGCACTCCTCGAATACACCTTGTGTACTGAGGGGGGAAAAACGAGAACTCCTTCTCCCCAGGATGAGTAAACTGCGCAGACCTAGCCCCTACCCATCCGCCATCTCCTCCATAAACACAGACAATACCTTCGCCATCCCAACTAGGACCAAGGACTTCAGCCTGGGCCGATCCACCTTCGAGCCCAATACACAGTTCATATCACCTCCCAAAATCAATTGGTGGGTGTCCAGATTTGGTAATCAGCAATGGTTTCGTGAACTAGAGTGTTCCAGTTCGGGACGTACACATTCATTAGAACCACTGACTTCCCCTCCGATGTACCTGTCACCATCACTTACCATCTCCCTGATCTGCTATGACCCTCTTGTAAAAATTCAACGTTGGCTCCCAAACTTTTTAAATGTACAAACACCTCTGCCCTCTTTACATGTCCCCCACAGGCCTTGTATGTTACAGATGACTAACCCTGTCAGGAGCCTCTGACCGCCCCCCAAAAGAAAAAAACCCTCCAGTCATAATACCACCATGAAGCGTCATACCATCACCAGTTCCTAGGCCCTAAGGTAATGTAAGATGACTGGACAAAAGGGATCAAAATACAAGAACCCCGGCAGGAACCACTTTTGGTGCAACTTGCTTTCGCATGTCATCAGCGGAAGTCCAGGGATCTGCAATGTTAACACTAATGTTGCTTTGCATAGATTAATTTTTGTTTTGGTCCTTTTTAACCATATTTTTCCATTTGAATTATTTTTCAGTAGCTGCCACCTCACATTTATCAAAAAAACGCAGAAGTGAACATGAAGAAAACTTTTATGGCCCAAGTTTTAAGCGAAAGCGAGTTTCTTTTGGTGTAAACCTGAGTCCAGAGGTTTTTGACAAACGCATGCCACCTAGTTCTCCTCTGCGAAAAGGAGGTACTCCAACCCGAGTGAGCACACCATTTCGATGTACTCCGCGTACAGTGCTGAAATGTGCTTCCAGCATAGGAATGCACCCTTGTACTATTCAGGTAATTAATTAATAATATTAATATGGACAGCTTAAATCTATTATGCATAGAGCTATTCGTTTATCTGCATCAGCACAGGGTTATTGCTTATTTACATGGTTAACCCTAGGAATGTGTATTTGCTACTGTATAGTTGTTTTGTCTTTGACTTTATAAAAAAAAACATATCTACAGTAAAGTCACAATATACATTGGGCAGGATTCTCCGTTTTGCCAGCGCCCAGGGGTTTCCCGACAATGGGAAACCCCATTGACTGGCTGTCAAGTTGAGGCAGAATGTGGGTGCGGTGGGGCGCAGAATCCAGCCCATGGAGGGATAATGCATGTTAGAAATATGGCAATTGGATCAGCTGGCAGCCCTGGTGGTGGGGACGTTTGAAGAGGCGATAGGGAGGTGGGTGTTGCCACAAACCTTGGGACAGGCATCGATTTTCTTTTTTGCTTAAAAAAAAGATAAGGGTCCGATGAAGTGTGGGTCGAAGAGGCCCATATCACTTCTGAATGTGGACGCAAAAATATTAGCAAAGGTACTGGCGGGTAGGCTGGAGGAGTGCCTCCCGAAGGTGATGGGTGAAGATCAGGCGGGGTTCGTGAGAGGGAGGCAGCTCTTTTCAAACGTTAGAAGGGTATTGAACGTTGTTATGGCACGGAAGAGGGGAAGGAAACTAGTGGTTGTGGCATTGGGCGCTGAGAAGGCATTTGACCGGGTAGAATGGGGGTACTTGATGGCAGTTCTGGAGCGGTTTGGGATTGGACCAAGATTTGTGAACGGGGTAAAGCTACTATATAAGGAGCCGAGGGCGAGTGTCTGCATAAACAACATCAGCTCGAGATACTTTTCTCTCCACCGTGGGACTAGGCAGAGATGTCCTATGTACCCCCCCCCCTGCTGTTTGCACTCGCGATTGAGCCGTTGGCTATCGTATTAAGAAGTTTGGGAGTATGGAAAGGAATGGTGCGGGGGGGAGGGGGAATAGAGCATAGGGTGTCCTTATATGCCGATGTCTTGCTGTTATACTTGTTAGAACCGAGTGTGTCGATAGGGGGAATACTGGAGCTGCTTCGAGAGTTTGGTCTTTCTCGGGGTACAAACTAAATCTCGACAAGAGTGGGTATTTTGTGGTGTCTCGGCCGGGGGTGGGGGCAGGGGTGGGGGTGGCTGCTATTCCGTAGGGCAATGATTCACTTTAGGAGTGGGAGTGCAGGTTGCCCGGGAGTGGGGGGAGGGGGGGTGGTCTGCAGGTACACCATTTCTAGTTTGGTGGCAAGAGTGAAAGCTGATCTGGCAAGGTAGGATGGTCTCCCTCTGTCACTGGTGGGTCGGGTACAGGCGGTTAAAATAAACGTGTTGCCTTGATTTCTGTTTATTTTTCAATGCCTGCCGATTTTCCTGCCAAAGTATTTTTTCAGAGAGATTGAGGGAAGGATTACTTCGTTCATATGGGGAGGGAAGGTGGCCAGAGTTAGAAAGGTGCTGCTACAGAGGGGAAGGCAGGCAGGGGTTTGGGTCTTCCGAACCTGATGTATTACTACTGGGCGGCGAATGTGGAGAAGGTGCGGAGCTGGGTCAGAGGGGTTGATTCCCAGAGGGTCAGAATGGAGGAGAGTTTGTGCAAGGGGTCGGGATTGAAAGCACCAGCAACAGCTCTGCTTCTGATAGCCCCGGGGAAATACTCAAGGAGTCCGGTAATAATAGCTTCATTGAGAATTTGGAGGCATTTTCGGCAACACTTCGGGATGGGGGCAGGGTCAAGGGAAATGCCGATTTGGGGGAACCAAACATTTGAGCCAGGGAGGTGTGATGGAAATTTTCGGAAATGGGAGGAGAAGGGGATTAAGACACTAAAAGATTTGTTTCTTAGGGGTCGGTTTGCAGGATTGAAGGAGCTGGAAGCGAAGTATGGGCTGGAACAGGGGGAAATGTTTAGATACATGCAGGTAGATTTTGCCAGAAAGGAGATACAGAGCTTCCTGGTGGAGCCGGCCTCCACATTGCTGGAGGATATGCTGACGACAGGGGGACTGGAGAAGGGGGTAGTGTCGGCGGTTTACGGAGCTATTTTGGAAGAGGAGAAGGCACCACTGGAAGGGATCAAAGGAAAGTGGGAGGAAGAGTTGGGAGAGGATATGGAGGAGGGGTCTGATGTGAGGTGCTCCAGAGAGTGAATGCCTCCACCGAGTGTACGAGGTTGGGGCTGATACAGCTGAAGGTGGTATACAGAGCACACCTCACGAGGGCGAGGATGAGCCGATTCTTTGAAGGAGTAGATGTGTGTGAACGTTGCGGGGGAGGCCCCCGCTAATCACGTTCATATGTTTTGGTACTGTCCTAAGCTAGAGGATTACTGGAAGGAGGTTTTTAGGGTAATTTCTAAAGTGGTGCACATGAAACTGGGCCCGGGCCCCCGGGAGGCCATATTCGGGGTGTCGGACCAGCCAGGGTTGGAAACTGGTGCGGAGGCAGATGTAGCCTTCTCCTCGTTGATCGCCCGAAGGCGGATCCTGATAGGTTGGAGAGCAACCTCTCCACCCTGTGCCCTGACGTGGTGGGGGAAACCTGTTGGAATTCTTGACTCTTGAGAAGGTTAAGTTTGAACTGAGGGGAAGGTTGGGGGGAGGGGGGGGCTGTGTGTGTTGATGGCGACTGGGTGATTCCTAATTACGTTTTTGTCATTTGTTTGTGTGAACATGCGGGCTAATGTTTGGGGTTTGGTGGGAGGATGGGATCGTTGTTATTGATATGGGAATTGACATATTTATTACTGATTATTGTTTATTGTTGGTGGGTGTAAATTTGGGAGAAAATGTGAAAAGGAGAATAAAAAAATATTTATTAAAAAAAAAGAAATATGGCAATTGGGTTATGTTCTTTTGTGGATAACTTCTATTTTGCAGCTGGTTACTTGGAACTCTTGTCACAATGTAAAACTACATTGTGCCATGTAGACATGCTATGTTCCTGTTTCCCCACAGCACATAGCTTTCAATTGGATATTATAATCAACGTTATACTGTAAAAGCTTGGTGACAGTGCCATCTTGTGGCAAGAATCTTGTAATACAACAGCTGTTACTAGATATGAAAATTTGGCTTTGAATGGGAGTTAAAACTTCAGCACTTTTGTTTCCATTATTTACTTTTTAATGTAGAAATGCCTTAATGCTTCAGAGAACTTGGATCTGCATCATAAACTTAAAATTGATCCATGGAATCGGACAATCACTTAAGTACGAGTTGTACAGGGTAATGATGCTGCTTTATTGTGAAGTACCAAACCAATCAAAGATGGACTTTGGAGTGCTTTTGAAGGAAATTGATGATTCATATCCTTTTTTTCACATTAGGGAAGTTGATTGGATTTGATTTTACAAGGCCAGTCATGATGCTTTGTCATTTACAGATCTATATGGAAACTGCCATAACTATTGGGAAACAGTGGACCAGGGTGTGTTTGAGTGACTAGCTGATGATTGCTTGGATTTGTATTACCATGCTAGGGAACCTGTTGTAAATATCAACAAGTTAAACAAAAAATGAAAACCTGCCAATTTTTCTAGTTGCCATTTAATATCTACCTCACTCAAAAGTCAGAGCCTTAGAATGTTGAGCCATCCCTGTCAATGGCTGATGAGCACATGGAAAATAAAGATTGAATAGAATAAACTGATTTTAAACAGATTCAGATGCCTGACTGTTCAAAATATAAATCATCAATTAAGTGCAGTTTTTATGAAGTATGATAAAAGAAAATGTTAGCAATATTCAAGACCTATTGAGATTTACTGTGGAAACTGCATTCTTAAGTCACAGAATTTGGTTGGACATGTGACAGAAATTTGTTTTTTGAAATCCTGGAATTCCAGGATTCGTCTCGAAGGCAATAATATATTTTTTTAATATTTGTGTTTTAACTCCAAAGCATTTTGGATAATTGAATTCTCGTTATACTGCAAATATTAAGTAGCCATGTTACTTTAAAGTCTTGCCTTAAATAATACAATTGTACTTGCTTCCCCTCAGGAATTTGGTGAGCTAAATGAAAATCATCCAAGTCCCATGAGGTCAACTGTCCCTTCAGGAACCTCCCCCAGGCAAACTAAGAAATCACCTGCCAAAGTTCCTTCGCCAGGCAAGAAGTCTTTGACAAAAACTAGCATTAATCCACCTGCAAAGAGGACACCTTTGGTCAAGATGCCAGCATCGACTAAGACACCCTCCTTGTTAGATATCAAGCAGTCATCTGATGCTAAGACTCCTTTGCCATCAAAAACACCTTCCTTGTCTCCTACCAAGAGGTCATCCTCTGCAAAAAGTCCTTTACAAAACAAAACTCCATCATCAGCTACCAAGAAGCCAGCTGTTGCTAAGACATTGCCCAACTTGTCACCCAGAAAATTGGTAGCCAATAAAATGTCCAGTCCAATTACTGAAGGATCCATTGGTTGTTCTCCACGTGTACGTGGGAGTTTCTCCATCTCACAAATTGCTACTCCTCCCCACTTAACCCGGTCCAAATCTTCTCACTGTACACCATCTTCTCATAGTCTGGTGCCTCAGCAGAAAGCAAGTTCTGTGAAAAAGCCTTCCAGAAAAAGCACCAGAAGAAGTGGTTCATTACTCGCAGCAGGACATTACAGAAGGCAGACAGGTGCTTCAGCTGCCAACCTATTAGGTAAGATTTTTTTCTACAGTTGCAACATTTTCATTGGAACCAACTAGGGTTGTACCATTTTTATGACGGCCTCAAAATTTCCCAACTGTTCATCTATTTGGTGGCAAGTCATGGATTGGCAGAACAGTGATGTCTATAAATGTATCGTACTTAAATTGGTGGTCTTTGACACAAATCGTTTAACCTCTTTCCCTTACTTGGAGAATGCTGTGAGTGATTCGAGGGGAAAATATTGTAACTAAAATTAGCAATCTGTTTTGTGGCATTGATTGGATGATACAGAACATAATTAAGCAGAGTTGTCACAAGGATTTTAACAAAACATAGTGTGAGAAATTCTTGAAATCATTTGACTTGTATTACTATTGGATTGCAGATTCTGCCTGTCTGCATTTAGTATCTGGGGCGTCATTCTCCGACCCCCTGGCGGGTCGGAGAATGGCTGTTGGCCGCCGTGAATCCCGCCCCCGCCGGTTGCCAAAGTCTCCGGTGCCGGATATTCGGCGGGGGTGGGAATCGGGCCGCGCCGGTTGGCGGGTCCCCCCGCTCGATTCTCCGGCCCGGATGGGCCGAAGTCCCGCCGAGAAATTGCCTGTCCCGCCGGCGTAAATTAGAGTACCTATTTACCGGCGGGACAAGGCGGCGTGGGCGGGCTCCGGGGTCCTGGAGGGGGCGCGGGGCGATCTGGCCCCGGGGGGTGCCCCTACGGTGGCCTGGCCCGCGATCGGGGCCCACCGATCCGCGGGCGGGCCTGTGCCGTGGGGGCACTCTCCCTTCCGCCTCCGCAACGGTCTCCACCATGGCGGAGGCGGAAGAGACTCTCCCCACTGCGCATGCGCGGGAAACTGTCAGCGGCCGCTGACACTCCCGCGCATGCGCCGCCCCGACATGTCATTTCCGCGCCAGCTGGCGGGGCAACAAAGGCCGTTTCCGCCAGCTGGCGGGGCGGAAATCCTTCCGGCGTCGGCCTAGCCCCTCAATGTTGGGGCTCAGCCCCCAAAGATGCGGAGCATTCCGCACCTTTGGGGCGGCGTGATGCCGTCTGATTGGCGCCGTTTTGGGCGCCAGTCGGCGGACATCGCGCCGTTTGGGGAGAATTTCGCCCAAGGTGAGTATTTTGAGCTCAAGGTAATACTAGGAGCAGTTATCTTGAAGTATCACAAGGAGCATAATAACAATATTGCAGTGTCATAACCTGCCTCTTCTGCTGTACCACCCACCTACTTCCAATTCTCATATCTTTATCTTCGCATACTGAGTAACTGGGTCCACATTCCAACTGTTAAGGATGGTGCTAAGGTTACTGTTCTCATTGACTTGATTTATCCAAAGCATTTCAAAAATCTGTTTCTCATGATACAGAACAAACAAATGACCATGATACTGGTATTAGACCACTGTTTGCATAAGATTGCTTGAAGACTTTTTTACCAGTGACAACCCGAGATGAATGAAGCTCAAATTATTGTAGTTAATAATAATAATCTTTAATAGTGTCACAAGTTGCTTACATTGATAATACAATGAAGTTTCTGTGAAAATCCACTAGTCGCCACGCTCCGGTGTCTGTTTGGTTGCACTGAGGGAGAATTCAGAATGTCCCATTCACCTAACAGGCATGTTTTTCGGGACTTGTGGGGGGGAAACCGGAGTGCCTGGAGGAAACCTGTCCAGACACGGGAGAAGGTGCAGACTCCGCACAGACCCAGGCGGGGAATTGTACCCGGGGCCCTGGCGCTGTGAAGCAATGGAGTGAAGCAACGGTGCTAACCACTGTGCGACCGTGTTTCTAACTCTGAAAATAATCATGCACGAAAGGCACCAACCTTGTAAGTGGAAACCAACAAGAAATGTTACAGACCACATTATACGTGCTGTGGCTACTTGGTGATCTTCGGTTCATCCGAAGAACAGGTTTGGGGTATTGTTAGAATCATGTTACAATGCGTGCATGTTTAATTTGTAATTGAGAGCAGCTGCCACCAATTGGGGAAAGATTAGGGAATTATTCCAAGTGTATACAAAAAGTTTATACCAGACACTGGAGTGTGTGCCTGTACCCTGAGGTTTTGTGAATAAACCTGGATTAAGTAAGACTGCTTGGAGATTCATCCTTTCCTCAAAAGCATGAGCAGTGACTTTAACATGGGGCAGATGTTTCAGGAAAATATTTATGGCATATAAAGCTTCATATTTCCTTTCCAACTCAGTATGATTGTTTTTTATTATGTTGTTTACATGGCCTCAAACTAAGTAAATTATTAACAACAGAATAACAAATATTCCTAAAAGCACAGTTCCTAAGTTTTTTGGACCACAGAATGGAAGTGATATCTTGTTTAAATCTGGAAATTGCATCTGATTCAAAGAATGGAAGGTGGTTGACCCAAGATGAGTAAATTAGAAGGAAGTTTTAGAGTCTAGCTGATTTATTTTAAATTGAATATATGCAATTTGATTTTAGTGACAAAGTCGTGGGCACAGATAGTAAAGGAAGGAGTGGCAAGACCTCAGTTGCAGTGTGCTAGAAAGAAATCAGCTGTGGTGCAAAAACGGACTAAGAAAACATCTTCAAAAGTGGTAAAAGTTTATTGAACATTGTAATGGGAAATTATATTAAACATGACCTTATCATGTCTTAAGACGATATTTAATAGTGCTAACTCAATGTGTAAAGTTCCTTATTAAACTATTGTATAACACTTTCAAACTAACTGTAAATACGTGGTCTCAATTATAAAAGAATAGTCTGGGCATAGGCATATAAACTTCAAATCTTTGTTTTCAGTTTTTATTCCATTCATGTTATATAACATTTTGTTTCAACAGGTACCTGCTTGTTCAGTGAAAGGTCACTTTAGCACTGGCCATGCGGCTTCCCCAGCTACAATAGTCATCGGCAGGTCACAAGCTACTACCATTAAGACACCTAGAAAGGCCCCACACGTTGTCAGACCTGTCTCATTGAAATATAAAGATTATGATATGGATGAAAGCTTTACAGGTACTATAAATATATATTTTTAAAATCTGTTCTGTTGATCAACTTGGACTTGACGTGGAAGTGAGATCAATAAAGTCCAGTTTCATTCAATGCGATGGGTTGAATTTTTCAATTTGTACCATCCAATTTTGTGCTCGTGCTCTGGCATCGTGTTTATAATTGAGGTAATGTTGTTATGTTCATCCTATTTCCAACTCCTATCTGTTGCGCTCATGATAAAGTTGCCTTCTCGTGTTGCGAATGATTAATAAAAAGCAGAAGTTTATGTAAAGGGACCAGCATGTCATTTTTATCAGAAATAACTTACTTTGTAGCCATTTTGTTTGCTTTTTGAATTTTGTTTGTGCTGACCATTGCATCACCATAAATCTTTATAATGTGTTGATCGGCTCCTAACTGACCACACAGAGAGTAGTAACTTCTGCTATGGATTCTACTGAAGTTCTGCCCAGAGTTGTCACATGAACAACTAGGTCTGCACGTTTTCTATATTTTCCTCATCCTTGAGCGATTTAAAAAAAAAAAAAAAATGTTTTAAAAATTATTAAGACTAGTTGTATTTAAGGGCTGGAATCGCTCTAATTCTCTAGGAAGCAACATCTTCTTTATTTATCACTTTCTACTAAGGTTGCTGCCCACTAGTTCTGTGTTGTAACTCTTCACAAGTTTCTTTCTCATCTCCAGGTGTGTTGTGTATGTGTGAGTATCTATAGTGACTGAGGGAAAATGTTGTCCCTTTCTCTCATTGCTATTATTCACAGCCACCTTTACAGTATTTGTGATGTACAGTCAGAAAGGTGATTTAAGTTTGTCGATCATGCAAAGGTTTGTTGGCAAGAAATTATTAGAAAGGACTTTGCCTGAGTAAACAATTCTGATAAACATATAAAAAGTGGTGATCAAGAATTGTAAATGGGCTGTCCAGGCCCATTAGGTACTATGAGCCATCAACAGCAGAATTGTGTGCCTCCTTAGTTTCATGGCCCAGTACATTTATCAGTTCAGTACTATCATTAAGCCAGAAGACCACCCCTGGTTCAATAAGGAGTCCAGGAACAGCACCAGGCATACCTTGAAGTGCCAACCTGGTAATCCTACAATCCAGAACCGATTGCATGCTAAACAGTAGAAGCAGAGTGCAATGATCAGTTCAGTGAGCCCATGTACAATTGATCAATCAAAACTCTCCAGTCCTGCCACGTCCCATTGTGAATAGCAGTGCACAATTTACAAAACTAACAGGAGGAGGCTCCACATATATTTCCATCATCTCTGCCAGTGCAAAGATGAGGCTGAATCATTTGCAACCATCTTCAGCCAGAACTGAGTGGATGACTGATCTTAGACACTTGAAATGAAATGAAATAAAAATCGCTTATTGTCACAAGTAGGCTTCAAATGAAGTTACTGTGAAAAGCCCCCAGTCGCCACATTCCGGCGCCTCTTCGGGGAGGCTGGAACGGGAATTGAACCATGCTGCTGGCCTGCCTTGGTCTGCTTTAAAAGCCAGCTATTTAGCCCTGTGCTAAACTTCCTGAGGACTTTCAATGCCAGTCCTCAGTCACTTCTGTTCACACTGAGAGCATGATACAGCAAAGGCTACTGGTCTTGACAACATCCTGGCTGTAGTACCGAAAACCTATGATCCAGAGCTAGTCGCATCTCTAAGTGAGCTGCGACATTGGCATTTACCTGGCGATCAAAAGATGTCCTGTCTGCAAAAAGCAGGACAAATCCAACCTGACGAGTCTACACTCGATCATCGGTGAAGTGATGGAAGGTGTTGTTGACAGTGTATTTAATGGTCTTGCATAGCAGTAACCTGCTCCATTTGAGTTCTACCAGGTCCTTGACCTCATTTATAGTCTTGACCCAAACATAGACAAAAGAGCTTGATTCAAGAGGTGAGGTAAGAGTGACTGCCATTGACATCACGGCAGCATTTGACTGAGTGTGGCATGAAAGAACTCTAGCAAAGTTGGTGGGAATTGGGGGTGTGGGGAAAACCTTGTGCTGGTTGGAGCCATAAAACAAAGGAAGGTCATTGTTAGTAATTTTGTAGTACGGAATTTGAGTATAGCTGGGGGGAAAAAAGACATCCTATCAAAACGTTTGTATCTTGCACTCATCAGGATAGCTCACAAGAAATTTCCCAGCAGTAACGGAAGAGCAACAATTATTGCATGAGAAGAGTTCTGATTGGTTGGCAAGTGGACTCTGGTGGAGGTGTTGTCATGGAGAATAGAATGGAGCAGTTAACTGCCCAGCTTTGTTCAAATTCAAATAGAGCAGGTAGACTCCGGTCCATGGCCATGCCTCCACCAATCCGCATTCTCTTTCCATGCAGTGTAAAACACTTGTCCCCTGTTAAATTTTGGTAATTTCCTCCGAGTTATTGGATGTGTACAAAACAAACCCTTCGATAGCAAATCTCTTTCAGCAATGTTTTAGTTATGTTTGTGATTGTTGGAGGCCAATCAGCTCAGTCCCTGGACATGCTGCAGGAGTGCTTTTGGGGTAGTGTCCTCTGTCCATTTGTCTTGAGCTGGTCATCAAGGACCTTCCTTCCTTCCATTATAAAGTCCGAAGTGAGGATGTTTGCTGGATGATTTCACAGTGCTTGGTATCATTCATGATTCCTTAGATATTGAAGCAGTCGGTGTCTGCAAGCAATCCCTGGACAACATTCAGGCTTGAATTGCTAGGTGGCAAGTAATATTCATGCCACAGTGCCAGGCAATGACTATGCCCAACAAGAGAGAATCTGATCATCCCATGACATTCAATGGTATCATCGCTGAATCCCCTACGGTCAATATCCTGGCAGTACCATTGACCAAAAGCTAATCCAGCGTTATAAGTACTACAACTACATGAGCAAGATCAGAGGCTGGGAATTCTGTGGCAAGTCGTTCAATTGATTCTTCAAAATCTTTTCACCAAATAAATAGTACAAGTCAGGAGAGTGATGTAATACTCCACCCCCCTGGATGAGTGCAATTCCAATGACACACGAGAAGCTTGATCATTCAAGACAAAGTAGCCCGCTTGCTCGGCAGCCCATCTTAAACAATCCCTCCACCACACAGTAGCAGCAGTGTGTACCATATACACAATGCACTGCAGCTTCCTTTGAAAGCACTTCCCAACTTCATGATCTCCACCAACTGACAGGGACAGCCGGCACATGGGAACGCCACCACATGAAAGTTCCCTTCCAAGTCAAACATCATGCAGTCGTGGAACTATAACATCTCAACTATTATTGAATCCTAATAGCATTTTATGTGTACCAAAAGCAGATGGACTGCAGTAGTTCCAGAAGTATACATAATCTAGACCGGGAAGATAACTAGATTCATTTGGAACAAATTGATAAGTTTAAAGAAATTAGAAGTTATAAATAGTGAATTCTGAAACTGAAAACAGTTACAATCATTTTTCCTCTGTATTGGCAGCCACCATGTAATCTAGAAAGGGAATTCAAATTAGTATGAGGCTAGTCTTTTGTTTAAGGAACTTAATTGCTAATATCTGACAAAATATGATATTTCTGCTACTTTTATTTTATCTATCATAATACAGGTGTAGCTGAAATGTTCAGCACTCCTATTCATGAAAATGAAAACACATATCCGATACTCTGTACCGATGACTCCATCAAAACACCTGAAGATACTGGTTAGTGTCATACAACTTGCTACTATGTTAAGAGATGGGTCTGTGCCCTTTTTGCTGTCCCAATCCTATATACTAACTCTTTCCTCATTCCTTTACTTCACCGCCATCTTTCTTGCATTTGTCATACCTGCTTGCTTTCATTGCCCTTGCCCTGCCTTCACTTCTCAACCAACTTTATCCTGCAACGCTGATTTCCTAGCTCGCAAATCAGTGTACCTACTCTATAAAGCACTTGCTTTGTAAGTACATTAAGTGCTTCAGAGAACAAATGCCTGTTGAGAGCTACAAAACTGATGAAGAATAAGAGGATGCTGAGCAGGGTGAAGTAGCTTAGACTGTGACTGAGGAATGACGGATTAGTGAGGTAGAAACCAAATGGGGGAATCAACGTGGGCAACCTAGAAACCTGCCTCTAGCATAATGATCGAAGAACAGCATAAAGAGACAGGCACAGTTTTTTTTAGATCTGGAAAAGGGTACTGGGTGGCTGTTTCGGGACACGGTGATGAAGAAAAGCTGTCTGTATTGTGAATCACACTGTCATGCAGCTTCTGGAGGAATAAAATGGAATTGTTAGGCAAGTATAGACAGCTTTACATATTTTCCATCAAAAATAACTAGACAATTGTTTACAGAGATATTACTGTTCATGTAAATCTTTAAGCGTAGGCAATCTTGCAGACAGGGAGCCAAGATAGTGTGCTCTATCTTCATTTCAAAGTCCTACAATAATGTATAAATTATACCTACCAGAGGTGCTGCTGTAATACAATACTTGCATTTATGATCAGATGAGGAGGGGGTCAAAGGGCTCCCCTTTTTTTCTGTCCTGCATTGACCGCAGTGACTGAGGATATCTCTTGCCAGTCTGTGTGAACTTAACTGGTTACATACTGTAATTATAAAGAACTAGTAGACAAGTTTACTTGAGGTTAGTTTATTTGTATTTCACTTAGATTGGTTTAAATATTAAAAATGCACTCTTGACTTCAGCACACTCTAAACTCATGCATAAGTATACATTTCAGAATAAATCAGATAAATTGGCCAAGAAATATTTAAAAATCTCACTTCGCAACTTGCTGTTTCCTCTGACTGCAGGTAGAATCTGATCTTGCTTCTAAGGCTGACATGATTCAAAGCTGTAGCTGGTATTTCTGTAGATGGTGCTATGGAATTCCAGTTTTAAAAAAATATTCCTGTCTCCTGCAAATAGTTACAAGATAAAATTAGACAAGGTCCAAGCTTGCCAGGTGGGAAGTGAGAGAGATATATTGGCAGGGGCTCCATTCGGCTCAAAATGCTAGCCTGTTTTGCTGAGGAACATTTACCTAAATACAAGTAATAACAATAATCTTTACTAGTGTCACAAGTGTGCTTACATTAACAATGAAATTAAGTTGTGAAAATCCCCTAGTTGCCAGACTACGGCCCCTGTTCGGGTACAATGGGGTAAAATTCGGAATGACTAATTTACCTAACAGGCACATCTTGTGGGAGGAAGCCCAGACACGAGGAGAACGTGCAGACTCCACACAGACAGTGAATCAAACCCAGGTCCCTGGCGCTGTGAAGCAACAGTGCTACCCACTGTGCTACTGTGCCGCCAAGTTGGCTTATCACGTGCCTTCTCTCTCCAACTGCCAGTGATTTGAAAAAAGAATTAGTATATTCCAATTCTAACTTGATTAGAATGGTTCATCTTCAGTTGTTGATTACTGTGGTGATTACAATCGCGATCTTGTCAATAGGGCAGGAAGGAAAGTCTTTCACAGTACAAGGAAGACAGTTCCAGGAAGATTGGGAGGTGACATTGGTCTTTGTGAGTTTTGGAAACTTGCCATCTCCTCTCCATAGTTTGGAACTACAAAGTATAAAACAACCTAAATTAATGTTGTTCATCTTGATATAGATCAAAATCACTTTAGCTATTTCAAAAAGAATTATCTTTGTAAAAGTCCAATTCCTGTTTCCAGCCGATCTAAGCATCTCTTAATATATGTAGAACTGTTGCTATAGAAAGAATCCCAGTGTGCATTACAAGATGGTTATCAAATAAAATTTGACACTGAGCCACCTGATGTTAGGACTTCTGATCAAAAGGTTGGTTAAAGGAGTATAGAATCGAGAGAGTGAGAGAATTGCTGGGCTTTTGACTTAGTCAAAGGTATTGCTGCCAAAAGTGGAGTGATGAAAATTGCTGATGCACAAAGAGGCCAGAATTAGAAGAGTGCAACATTTTTGGAACGTTGTAAGATTACAGACGGGATGAGGCATGAACTGGAGGGATTTGAAACTGATGAGAATTTTAAAATCTATATGGTGCTGGACCAGGAGTCTTGTGTAGATCAGCAAGCACAAGGCTAATAGGTAACAGGAATTGGTGCCTGTAAGGATGTGACCAGCAGTGGTTTGCATTAGTTCAAATTTATGTCGGGCACACGGTAGGCGACTGATATGGATACCATTGACATTTTTCATTGCAAGTGTGGACATTAACATTTATTACTAAAAACAGTTTGCACAGATAATTTATTAATATGATTGCTTTGTCCGGTTAGCAGTGACGACTGATTGCACAAATGCAATGTTGTACTGGTTTGTATCAACATTGAATATACCTCAAATTTTAAAGTGTCTATTACTTTTTCTTCCAGGTGTAATGGCTATCTCACCACTAACCACCCCTGATCCAAGAAGTAATAGAAAATACGACAATTCAGTTTCTCGTTTATTGAGATGTAGAGCTAATTTCTTTTCTAGTTCGAATGATCTTTCTGAGAGCATATCCCAGGTACCAAAAGTAAAAGGCAAGCCAGTAAAAGACATAGTTGATATAAAAAGAATCATGAAGACACCCAGAATAAAAGGAAAGCCAGTGGAAGATATGGTTGGTGTAAAAAGAATCATGAAGACACCCAGAATAAAAGGAAAGCCAGTGGAAGATATGGTTGGTGTAAAAAGAATCATGAAGACACCCAGAGTAAAAGGCATACCAGTGGAAGATATGGTTGGTGTAAAAAGAATCATGAAGACACCCAGAGTAAAAGGCATACCAGTGGAAGATATGGTTGGTGTGAGAAGGATCATGAAGACTCCCAAAGTAAAGGAAAAGCCAGTAGAATATTTTACTGGACTATGCAAGCTTATGGCTGAGCCTAAACCAAAAGTAAAATCTCCTGAGGTTAGCTATGTTGGAATTAAAAAATTGTTTCGAGGGGATAAAGAGATGGAAAGCTGTGACTACAGTGGTTTGGCTGAAATGTTTTCAACTCCTGTAAAAGCTGAAGAGAGTTCAGATTCCAAGCTGCAACAAGCTTCAAAAATAAGTTCAAATGAACAGGACTCAGATATACCACCTGCAATGACTGAGAAGATCTATAGTGATAGACAGACAACAGAAACATCTGAAAATAATTTGAGCCAGATTGTAAAACAGCACAGTGATGAACTATTGACAACAAACAATCCTCCCCACGAAGGTAGAAATTCAAGCCTGACATCAGATGCTCCGGTAAATATAACCGTAACATTTAACATGCTAGTAGAACTGGACAATACTCGATTATTGTTATGTCCATTTTAATCAATAATGGTCTTTGATTTTCTTATACAAGTTGTACATGAAGATTGTTTTCCCACACATGTCATCTGATATCAATTTGACCTGGGGGCTGTTTGTTGCTTTATGCGCATTAAGTTGTCATGCCATTGTGAATCATTATTTCCCACATTATCCTGTCAGAAATACCATGTTCTTGTGCATCAGTAAAGGTTTTTGTATTTGCCTTTAGGCAATCCTAATGCTTTAAGTTGACCACACAAGTGCTTGCTTCAGTTCACCATTGTCCACCATAGAAATACCATCATTGGATACTTTTACATCAGACATTCAAACCAGGTGACCAGCCCACTTTATTCTCACTATTTTACCTCTCCTCAGAACGTCATAGGCCTTGCCACCATTGAATTTTCAATATTAATTTTCACTTGGATGGAAAGAACAATTTCTGGTGGAATGGCTCCAAAGATTTCCTGCTTGAGGCTTACAAGACAATAATTATATTTGTTATCAGTTTAATGCCCTTTTGCTCCCATTATCTCAGCTGTCAAATAACATTATTGGTTATAAGTAACCTCTGGTTCACCTCATAATTTAGGAGTACATCCTAGGAAGCAATTGGTGCTTCCTAGGTAGACAAACCTATTCACTGCAGGCAGCATGTGTTCTTACGTGGGACGTAGTTTCTGAGGCAGCAAGGTCATCAGCAAATGAACTCCTAAGTTATTTTTCAGGGGTTTTCATACAAGACTGCAGGGTTTATTATCCAATAATTTATTATTTATTATCCAATCTGAAGCAAATGTATGCTTTTTGTCCACGTCCCTGAAGGAACCAAATTGGGATAAGCCGAGCAAGAATTTACCCTGTGTCATTCCTCTGGCACAAAGACAATGGGCTAGATTCTCCCAAAATGGGACGATGTCCCCGTGCCGGAGTAAAAACGCTAGAATTTTACTCCAGAGATTCCTGGAAAAAGGATCGGCTAATTCAATGCCGTTCAGGGGGTTTGCAGGGACCTGGAGTAATTCACGCAGCTTTAGCTGCGGATACGGTCTCGCGGTTTGGTGTCCGCACATGCGGCGGCGGCCTCCAGCAGCCGCGCCGAGCTTCATGGCGGACTCGGACTGTGGAGCCACACACAAATTAGAACACCCCCAATCGTCTGCGCGCCCGAGCATCTAACTGTGCGGTTCTAACCCCCTGCCGCCTATAAGGTCCCCCCTCCCTCCAGTTGTCAGATTTTTTTTTTTCTCCCCCACCCCCACAAGGGCGGCCGAAAATAGGTGGTTCAATCCACGCCGTCGGGAACTCGGCAGATTGGGAGCAGAGGATCAATGGGTCCCCAGCTGCGCGGTGTACTCCGTGATCACGCCGATTCCCGGGTCCCTGAGAATCGCCTGACCAGCGCCGGGCCCGATTTGGGTGTGAAAGTGGATTCTCCACCCGCTTGCTGAACCCAATTTTGCCACAGGGCTGCGGAGAATCCAGCCCAATGTGTCTGTGCTCTAGCTGGAAAGGCTCAACCAAAGACTGAGCTAGCCGGTGTCCTCCAAAAGATCTCAGCTGTTAGCATTGCAATCTTGAGAAAAACCCAAGAGGCTCAGTGGTGTCAGGCAGTGAGGGACATTGATCAGACTTTCAGGGAGTTGTTTCAAGACCTCAGTAACTTTGGGCCTCCAATTTAATAGAATCTTGAAATTAATAGTCTATCTGTTATAAAATTTGAGTCTTGTCAGTTAATAAGAGGGTTATTATCAACTCATTAGGACTGTGGTGTCTTTAATCACAAATAAGTAGATGGTTCATAGTGTTTTAGAACACTAGCGTATAAGTGGATTTCCTCTGTTTTATTACTAGTCCTACATGCCTCTTTGTTTGAAGCTCGCAATTCTAGTTCTATGGTCTTTCTCAGGTACCCCTAAAGCTTTGCCAATCCATTTTTGAAATGAAAATTGCTTATTGTCACAAGTAGGCTTCAATGAAGTTACTGTGAAAAGTCCCTAGTCACCACATTCCGGCGCCTGTTCGGGGAGGCTGGTACGGGAATTAATCCGTGCTGCTGGCCTGCCTTGGTCTGCTTTAAAAGCCAGCTATTTAGCCCAGTGTACTAAACCAATTGTGCTAGAAATTGTACTAACCTTTGAGATTCTATTCCACAGCTCGCCTGAGCTGATGTTCTATCCCAACTTTAACCTTGGTGTCATTGAAACTGGCCGGGTGATTTGACTACACCGTCTTCAGAATAGAACTGTATGATATTTTGTTGATGAAAGACTGTGCATCCAAAGCTAGAATCCCCTGATTCCCAAAAGAATGGGGGTTAAAACAGAAAAAGTAGTTTTTGATAAAGTACTGAAATTTGAATTGTTTTTTTGGAGCAGACATGGAGTTGGATTTGGGGTTTGCCCCTGTCCACACTCAGCCTTGTAAATCTGAAAAAGTAATACAGTGGGAAATGAGTTGGAGTTCAGGAAGGGTGGGGGATGTGCAAAGAGGTAAAGAAGATTGGCAAGCAACATAAAAGGGAACTCAAAAATCCCTGATCATTTAAAATAAGTTTAAAGAAACTGGTTGATTAAAGATGAAAAAGAAAATATGGAGGCAGAGGAAATGGCTGATACTGAATGAGAGGTTTTTACATTTTCCATCACTGGTGTTGCAGTAGATGAGGTGGGAATATAATCAGGTTAAGAATGAATGAGAGGTAAGGGATCATAGATCATATAATTTACAGTGCAGAAGGAGGCCATTCGGCCCATCGAGTCTGCACCGGCTCTTGGAAAGAGCACCCTACCCAAGGTCAACACCGCCACCCTATCCCCATAACCCAATCCCCATAACCCAGTAACCCCACCCAACACTAAGGGCAATTTTGGACACTAAGGGCAATTTATCATGGCCAATCCACCTAACCTGCACATCTTTGGACTGTGGGAGGAAACCGGAGCACCCGGAGGAAACCCACGCACACACTGGGAGGATGTGCAGACTCCGCACAGACAGTGACCCAAGCTGGAATTGAACCTGGGACCCTGGAGCTGTGAAGCAATTGAGCTGTCCACAAGGCTACCGTGCTGCCCTAATTAAATTTGGGAAGATTTGGTAAACTAGGGACAAGGCAAGAGAGAAAGATACAAATATGGGAAATGATAAACAGACTGGCAGGAAGGGTCAGTGAGTACATATCTAAGAGTAAATCAGATAAGGCTAGATGCTACAAAAATAGTAAAAGGTCAAAATTCCGCATCAAAGGCTCTATATCTAAATGCATTCAAAACAAAACAGATGAACTGATGCCGCAAATGCAAATTAATAAATACAATCTGAGGCATTACAGAGAAATGGCTGCATGATGATATAGATTGGGATCTGTATATTGAAGGATGTGACGGGAAGGACAGGAAGTTAATATATTGAATATGTGACCACAAGGACAGGAAGTTAAGAATAGGTGAAGGTGACTGTTATACCTATGATGGTATTAGCACATTCGAGAGGGATGACCAAAGGTCAGGAAACATGGTGGTAGAAGCAGTTTGAATCGCAATGAGCAATAATAAGTGAAAGAAATCATTTGTGGAAGTAGTGTACAGGCCCCCTAGTTGTAACTACAGGGTAGGACAGGGTACAAAATAAGAGGAAATAGGAACTTGTCACAAAGGTATGGTGATAGTTATGGGGGATTTTAATCTACATATAGATTGGAAAAATTAAATGGGGAGTTCATAGAATGGTTTTGGGTTAGTTTCTCAGATCAGTTCTTGTCACAACCAAGAGCAGACTATACTAGGCCTGATATCATGCATTGAGAGAGAATTAATTGATAACTGCACAGTGAATAGCAGCAAGCATAATATAATTGAATGTTACATTTAGTTTGAGGGAGAGAAGTGCATCCAAGACTGGAATTTTAAATGTAAATAAGGGCAATTAGTTTTAAAAAAAATTTAGAGTACACAATTAATTTTTTCCAATGAAGGGCAATTTAGCATGGCCAATCCACCTAGCTTGCACATTTTTGTGTTGTGGGGGAGAATGTGCAAAGTCCACACGGGCAGTGACCCAGAGCCGGGATTGAACCTGGGACCTCAGCACTGTGAGGCTGCAGTGCTAACCGACTGCGCAACCGTGCTGCCCCAATAAGGGCAATTATGAGGGCAAGAAAGCAGAGCTAGCTAAAGTAAACCGGTAAATGTGCTTGAGCGATTGATCAATAGAGATTCAGTGGCAGATGTTTAAAGGATATTTCAGAATGCACAAAACATATTCCAATAAGAGAAGGCCTGTCATCCATGGATAACTAGAAAAGGAAGACCATGAAGCTTAAAGAAAAAGCATATATTTGTGCAAAGACTAGTCGGGTCAAGATTAGAAAAAATATAGAAAAACAAAGATTGACATGGAGGGGAAAATTAGATAGAAAGCTAGCTAGTAAGATTAAGATGGATAATTTCTATAGATATTTAGGTAAGAAAAGAGAGCATTAGTCCTATAGAAAGCACACCTTAGGAAATTGATAATGGAAAGTAGGGCTATGGCGGTAAATCAAACAGGTATTTTGTACCTTCACTATAGAGGACACAAGGAACATTCCAGAAATGTATGTAAATCGGAAAATGGAAGGGAGGGAGGAACTCTAAAAATGACAATAATCAGGGAAGTTGTGTAGAATAAATTGTTGTGTCTGCAGGCAGGCAAATCCCTGGGTCCAGATGGACTATACCCTGAGCTCTTGAAGTGGTCAATGAGAGAATTTTAATTCTCTAGATTCTGGAAAGGTTCCATTGTATTGGAAGATAGCAGATATAACTCCTGAATTCAAAAAGGGAGGGGGACAAGTCATGGGGAAATGTTGGAAACGACTATTAATGACATTATAGCAGGCTATAACTAGGAAAATTTGAAGACAAATCGGAACTCTTTCCCGAAAGGCAGTGGAAGTAGAATCTTTGACTATTTTAAAGTCAGAGCTTGATAGATTCTTGATGAACAAGGTGGTAAAAGGTACCTGGGTAGGCAGGATTGTGTGGTTGAGGTTACAGTCGGATCAGCCATTATCTTATTGAATGGCAGAGCAGGCTTGAGGAGCCGAGTGGCCCACTCCTGTTAATTTGCATGTTTGTACATATGTTCATAAATAAAACACATCTGAAAAATCAGCTGAATTTGATTTGGATGGCGTATACCCAGCAATGTTATCTTCCAGTAACAACAAAACTGGGGCAATTTATTCCCCGATTCTGAATCTGGACTTCTTGCTTGTACTGCATCAGTGGAATCATCAACAGTTACTGCCTGATTTGGACTTTTTATATATTTTAAACTGTTTCCGTTTGCCAGAACATTTGCTTTACAAACCTCCAATTGAATTTTAAGGAAATAACAGTGTCCTTTCCGTGTTCACTTGTTCTTTTCCCAGTTTCTGTTTGTTTAGGGTCTATCTTAAAAAAAAATACAAATTTAATTTAGAAACACCGATCTTCTCGTAATAGCTTAGAGTTAAATTTTCCTCCACTCATGTTCTATATTGGCCGGAGTTATAATTGGTATAAAATATAACAAATAAGAAGGGTGCTTATTGCTGATTATGCTCCAACAATGCTAAAATGCTTAAAGTAAGGGGCTAACATTTAAGTTAAGTATGTATTAAGTGAGTGATGTATTAATTAGATATGTGAAACTGGAATCTTTTGCACACTGGTGTTCTGTACAACTTAACCACATGTAAGAATCTTTTTTGTGTTTTAGGTGAGTAGGATGGGACAAGTTCGAACCAAAGGTGTGACCTCTCCAACTTCCAAAGAAGAGTTCACGCAGCAACCTGAGCAACTTAAAGCTTCACAAATGTGTCCTGATTTTTCAGAGGGGAAAATAACTGGTATGGTTCTTTCAACAACAAAAAAAATCAAATTATTAAATAGTTATTATTTGGGCTAAATCTTCCATTTCCCTTAGCATGTCACTCACTTCAATATTTTAAATGAATTGTGAGGGAGTGAAATCTGATTTTAGACTTCCAGCCATTTTTCGAAATAATTGTTTTAAGGGTGGAGACCTCTCTCCTGATAGAAGTTGTAACCAGCAACCAAAACCCAGGTTTTAATGGTGTGAGTTCTGTATTGAATTTTTTGGAATGCTTCTCCTTTTCATGCATTACAATAGTTAGACCGGACATTATGACCAAAAACATCAATTTCACATCCAAGAACAACATTCTGTTGGCCTGCCGATTTCACCTTCTGTCAGGCATGCCCTTAGACTGGGACCAGTCCCTCAGTTTTTTGGGATTCTGTACCATGCTAATTTCTCCACATCCTGCCAGATCTCTGATATCCTGCCAGACTAGGTTGATATTTTATGCAATGTTCTCTCCCTGGAGGTTGGCAGCCTGGGCACACGGGTGTAAAATCTGGTGGGATATAAGCACTTGCTGTTTCTATCACTTTCCCACCCACACTGGTATTTTACAAGCAGCAGAGTAGATGTCAGGTAGACTGCCTCCTCTTCCCACCACTGGCATGTCACTAGAGGTAGGTGGCAGTTATGTCAGATGGTGGGATTGCCAGCATGGAACTGGGGGTGGGGTTCTCTCCTGTTCAGACACCGAGCAAAGAAAAGGTCTGCCCCAGTTTGACCCTGTTCACCAGTATCTATTGCTGCTCCCAGCCTCCTTGCCAGCGCTTGCCCCATTTTCCTTTTCCAACCACCATTGCTCTGCTTTCAATCAGGGAGCCGGAAGACTAATTTAATTGTCCTGCTAGAGTGGATCATATCAGACTTCTAAAAACATTTTTTTTAAAAGCCAATTAAAGAAAATCCTGCCTTTGTTAATGTAAGAATTCGGAAACATATTTATAATGGCTTTTCTTGTGTAGCTTTAGTCTAATTGAAACCAGTAATATATAGTGCTAAAGTTGTTAAGTACCGATATGCGAATAAACGCAGCTAGATTTAGATGAGCACAGATATCGCAATTTGGATGGAGTTATGAAGCACTTTTGCATAAGTGTCGAAAGGGTTTCAGGCTCTTGTCCCATCCAGAGAGCTGAGCAGAAAATTCGGCCAGATGTTCCAAAGGAGATGCTGTTTTTTTTTCAGTTGGGATTTATATCAAGGTCCTGTCAACTGGACATGAGGTCCCATGGCACTGTTTTGCAGATCAGGAAAATTTCCTCCAGCCTGATTACTAAAGCGCAGATAGGTGTTTGGGCACTATCTTTGTACAAATTGGCTGCCATATTTCCTGCATTGCAATAGTAGTTACATTTAGAAGTAAGGCTCAAGATGTTATCATTTTTTTTTTCTTTTAGAATCTAAAGACGGACATGCTGCACTGAACAAATGGATTTCACCAACAAGGAGATCTTTAAAAGAAAGGAAGGAAATGAAAGATACTGGTGTAGAAGAATTCCCAACAACAGTAACTGCCATACCAAACAACACAGAGGAAACAGGAAAAATGATTTCAACAAGGCGACCATTAACAAGGAAGATTAATGATATTGATGTGAAAATGTCACTTACGCCAAACAAAACTACACCAGGCAAAAGGGAATCTCCCCGTGAACAAAGTGAGGAGCTAATTGTGTTGAAGCCACAGGCGAGGGGATCATTGAAAAAGAAGGGTAATTTTCAAAATGCTCCCAATGTTGAATTGAAAGAATTGCCTAGCTCAACAGTAAAGATCCCCACATCAAGCAAGAATGAATCTCCAGGTAGAGCAATTGAGGAAATTAACAAGCTGGTTTCTCCCAGAATTAAATCATTGAGAGGGAAAAAGAAAGTCCAAAATGTTCACAGCAACAAAATGAAAGAATTATTCGCACTTGGCAAGACTATACCAGGCAGGAAAGGGTCTCACAATGGGCAGATTGATGAAGTAAATGAAATTACTTCACTAAAAAGCTCATTAGAATGCAAGAAGGAAGCCCAAAATATTCCAGAAGTTGAAGTAATAAGTCCACCAACTTCAGCAAAGAACTGCACGCAAGATGAGAAACCAATTCCAGTGGCACAAATTGAAGATGTGGTGTGTACAACTTTGAGAAGAACACAAAGAAGAAAGAAAGAAACTGAAAATATCCAAGTTACTGAAGTGAAAAAATCATCTGCTGTAGCCAAGAGCTCAGATGGTAAAAAATCTCAGTATGGACAAACTGAGAAACCAGACAATTCACCTTTGAAAATGATAAAGCAGGAAAAGAATAATACTGAAAATGTTGAATCGGGGATACTGAAAAATGGATATGCATCACCAAACCCCACGATAAAAGACACAGAAGAGGTTAAAGATCATCCAGTTGAAGATGATAAAGCACTCATTAGAGTAGGAAGACCACAGAGGAGAAAGAATATAAATGTTGAAGAAACCAAGACAACAAATGGGTACACAAGGAAGGGAGGTGCTCGCTGTGCACATGTTGAGAACATAAAAGAATCAAATGACTCGCAAAATAGTTTAAAAGATCAGGAAGAAGTTGATACAACAGGAGTGAATTCTGATCCAAAGGAATCTGTGAGAAATGGAGTAAAGACTGAAAACATAAAAATACTTGAAAAGAAAGACCTGGCTCACTCAAAAGCTAGATCCACACGAGGAAAGAGAGGAGCTAAAGACTTGCTTTTGGAAGAAGTTGGAAAGGATTCTGTACCAGCAAAGAGATTGCGGAAAGAGGAAGAACTGGACGAAGCTCCAAATAAAGCTGTACACTGGGATCCTAACATTGCAACTCCCAAATTAGCAGAATGTACAATTGAGACATTAGAAGAGACTGTTAATAAAACAGAACCATCTGTACTTGAAAGGAGGTCACAAAGAGGAAAAGCTGCAAAAAGGGAAGTAAATACACCAGTTTCAGTGAAGTCAGGAGATCTATCAAGAAAAGCAGTATCCGAGCATTCAAACCGTAAGGTAAATACTGATGCATGTGCATTCCATGAACCGACTGAACAGAAAGTAAGGCCAAAAAGGAACAAAAAAGACATTTCATGTGAGATACAGGCAGTCACTAAAAAGGACAAAGATGCTGAAAATACCAATGAAGTACCAGCACCAATGAAGCTATCGCCTACACCGATAAAACAATCACTGAGAGGGAATGTCAGGCATAAAGTAACTCAAGAGCATGTAAAGGAAATGTCTTCTAGAAATTCAAAAAGAAACACGAGGCAAAAATTAATGGCAACTACTGGCGAAGAACCACATGTTCCAGTAAGGGGAGCTTCAGGGAAAGAAAAACATAAAGTAACCATGCCTTCATCAAAGATGATGGCGAAAGGGGAGCAAGCAAAGGAATTGCTGGTTGAATGTGAGGATTTACCAGAACAAACCGAACAGCAGCAGACTATAGTGACAGTCGATGCACAATTGGATACTGTAAGTAAACAGGTGCTACTGCAAGAAGATGAACCAATTGTTCAAAAAGACAAAAGTAAAGTTTTGCAACAGACTAAAGGAGCTCTTGCTTCCCTGTTAAATGTAGATATTATTGTTGGAGAACTGGCCCTGAAAGAGAAGAGAAGCCATTTGAATGTCTCTATTGGTGGCAGCGAAATGGTTGATGATTTAGATATCCAAAGCAACACTGAAGCTACTAAAGGATCTTCAACTAAAAGTAATATATCTAATGCAGCAGAGAGGGCCTCTGAAGTGAGGAGAGGTACTAAGAAAACGGATATGGTATCACTTAATAAATATGAAATCAAAGAGAACGCTCGATCAAAGAGAAGTGTTAGAAAAGGAAGATCTTCAAAGATGATTGCAACAGAAAGTGAAGTGGAAAATTTAGTCCTTGATACTGCAGAGAAAACATTGGACTTGCCCAAGAGGGCTTCAAAAGCATCTACTCGGTTTAAAGATACTCAGGAAACAAAATCTGATGATAAAAAGCTGCCTGAGCCAGCTATTAATAAACTCAGTAAAACAAAAATTGCAACCGAAGATGCTCCATCAGTTCCTCCAGAAGGCCTACAAATTGAGAAAGAAGTGGTTGATACTGCTAAGGCCCCCAGAAAAGGTGGCCGTAGAATGGTTAAAAGAAATACTTCAGCTGTAATCAATCAGGAGTTGAGCATGGATGTAACTGAAAAGGAACAGGTACTGAGTTCAGCCAACAAAGCTGAGAAAAACAAGAGAGCCAGAAGAGGACAAAACTGCTTTGACAAGGGAACTGCTATTACAGTTGCTCAAGTAGAGAACGGTGAACTGATGATTGCACCAGAAAGTGAAGTGGAAAATTTAGTTCTTGATACTGCAGAGAAAACATTGGACTTGCCCAAGAGGGCTTCAAAAGCATCTACTCGGTTTAAAGATACTCAGGAAACAAAATCTGATGATAAAAAGCTGCCTGAGCCAGCTATTAATAAACTCAGTAAAACGAAAATTGCAACCAAAGATGCTCCATCAGTTCCTCCAGAAGGCCTACAAATTGAGAAAGAAGTGATTGATACTGCTAAGGCCCCCAGAAAAGGTGGCCGTAGAATGGTTAAAAGAAATACTTCAGCTGTAATCGATCAGGAGTTGAGCATGGATGCAACTGAAAAGGAACAGGTACTGAGTTCAGCTAACAAAGCTGAGAAAAACAAGAGAGCCAGAAGAGGACAAAACTGCTTTGACAAGGGAACTGCTATTACAGTTGCCCAAGTAGAGAACGGTGAACTGATTGATAAAAGACGGAAGCGAGCTAATCCTGCAGCACAAAAAAATGGTGATGAGCAAATACAATCCAGAAAAGATGAAGCTAAAGTCAAAGATCAAAAGACTAACAACCTGTCAGTGGAACCCTCAAAACCAGCTAGGAGGGCTACAAGGGCTAACAAATCTCGTGAAATTGCAACAATAGAACAAATTTCAATCCAGCCATATGCTAGTGCATCCTTATGTCCATCAAAAAGAACCCTCCGAGGAAAGCGTGTTAGTGCAGAAACCTCTGATCCATCTCCTAAAAAAACAAAAATGGGTAAGAACGTACTTTCATTTGCCTGTAAAATGAGTGGGGAAAACCCAGTAACACGCGTTTTAATATTTTAAAGCGGCAAATAAGTTGCTTCAATTCATTAATAAAGTTATATGACAATAGCTATATAAGTAACCGTATGTGCTGCCCCCTCAATTACCACTATACTAAGAGGCAAAAACAGAAAAGTATTTGTCTCCAGTTTTAATTCCATTTTGGCCTACACTCTACAATACATAGTTCATAAAAGTGCCATTTGTTTTTATTATGCCACTTTATGCACCAGACTGATGCATCTTATGGTTTTATTAGAAATTCTCTGGCTTACTTGTCCAAGTTATAAGAATTTTTGGTGGAGGAGCAAATGATAATAGCCCATTGACCATGGTTGAATTTTTACATCAAATTATATACATCTCCGATACCCATATTCCTGTTTCAATATACTGAATGACTAATTTGTTTTTGTTTTTTGCAGTATACATTTGCACATTTTACTGTAGCCATATGCTGCTGCTTTTCTGTTTGTTTGGGTACAGCCACACATGCAAGGATTCTTAAAAATTCATTGACTAAATTTCTTATTTTGGTCCAAATTGGCCAACTTCTTACACTGAGGCAGTAATCTTAGTTCTAGACTTTTCATTCAGAGAAACAAGCTCTTAGCATGTACTCTGTTGAGCCCTCTATTAAGGGAAATATTGTTACAATAACATCAACTTATTTTTCTAACTTTCAGAGAAGTAGACCCATTCTACCCTATCTGCCTTATGCCAGGCATCAGTCTTTTACTCCCAGGGAAGCAGCTCCTTTCTTGTTAATCTAATTTACCAATCTAACACCACTGACCTATACCTGAGTAATTGGCTTTGTTTAAATGTAAGCCCTTAGCTTTAGACTTGATCATATCGCCATGAAACATGATGTGAAATTCATATTATCTCACTTTTATCAGTGGATGTTTTTCTATAAGTGTACTAATCAACCATGTCTCATTATATAATGCTAGGTATTGTAACATCGGTGATGTTTTAAAGTGTTGCTTTTAAGTAAAATTCTTCTGTATGTTTATGACTTGACAGAAAAGGTGACTGGAAAGGTAACAGGCCAAGGCAGAAGAACAACTAAAGCAGCTGTGAGCACAAAAAAGCCACTTCCTGTCACACCACAACCAGCCAAGCCAACTGGACGTTCGACCAGATCACGAAAATAGAAAACCGCATATCAAGTCGTACTCTTATAATCCACCTGCATGTAGATCGTAGAAATTGCATTTTATTTGCCTTTTTGATTTTCCTACCTTTTTTGTTTGCTTTTGGCACAGGTGAGCTTCTGTGTCGCATAATTTCAGTAGGTTGCTTGGCAGTCGATGGAAAAAGAATATATTAATGTTGTATTGGAATTTTGGTAGAAGGACCAATGTTTTTGTGATTTTTTTTTTTAAGTTTAAGATTTTTGGTTTATACCTTATGGCGATAATAATAAAGCAATTATCAATTCATGCGCATAGTGTTAATTGTGAAGATGTAAACTCAGCTGTTTTTTCCTTGCTTTTAAGTATCTGCATCAAGTATTGGAATTGTACATGGATATAAAAAAATGCATTTTTATACACTCTAAATTCCTGTTGCAAGAGATTTAATTTTAGCAATACATTTTGTATACTGTGTTCTTCGTCTTGCATCTAAGTTCTCCTTTTAAAAGGGAAAGGCTTAAGACGTTTAAACTGCTCTGTCTTTGCCTTGCTCAGCTGACTAGCATTAAAATGGCATGAATAACCTAACATTTAAAGGAACCATGTAGTACATACAACGCTGCTGGATTATTTCTTCTGGCTGCTGGTAAACTTTTAAGTGCTTCTGGAGGTTTTCTACACAGTTGATGTTTTATTGCATTACAGGGTGTGGTTTGACTGAACTTACAGATCTATTTGTGCCATTTAAAATATTCTGATGTAAAGTTATTTCCAAGTAGGGGAGAACTGGCAGACCTTACTCTGGGAAATTAACATGATTGGGAAGATGGGCTGCAAAAAGCAGACTCCAGTTGGAGGCCAAAAATAAGTGACTTAAGAGCAATTCTGTTAGCTCAGCTTTAACAAGGACCAGTGCATGCAGGTGAATTTTTTAAGTAGTCACTGAAATAGTTTTAACTGTTGTCGCCTCAGCACGGCAAGGACCCTCTTTTCTATAGTATCAAGGTGACTAGCTTTGAATTTTCAAAAATTCCATTCTCTTTCAGGCTGCTACTAAATATAAAATCTCATTTTGTAAAACGAGTTGACTGAGATCTCTTAAGAGAGAAGTATATCTTGTTCCCATTTGTCAGAGGAGATCAACTGTACTCATTGCAAACTTTCCTAGTTATGGTGACGTTGACTGCAAGCTCCTTGTCTGACTATTGTCATTTTAATAACAAGGGAATTGGTTCCACTTCCCCAATGCACAGCATTGCTGTGACCATGGGCAGGTGAATGCCTGCTACCCTCCGTCTAATTGGGCATCTTCGCTGCATGTGTAGAATGAAAAGACATGTCACAAGGAACATGGAACAGGCCATTAGTCTCTGTAAACAGTCCCCATGTCACTCTGAAGGAAACTTGTAGCATTCAGCTATGTGGGCAGTGAGATTAGTGGTAGTATATGCAACAATCTGTCCAGTATAAGGACACCACGAGTCCGGTGGTAAACTCGATGGAGGTTACAATTATGGTACGGTCCCTTTCTGATGAGGTGCCACATGAGGTTAGGTTTTCCATGAGCAATAATCTCTCCTGTTACCATGTTCACC
Source organism: Scyliorhinus torazame (assembly GCF_047496885.1). Classification (NCBI taxonomy): domain Eukaryota; kingdom Metazoa; phylum Chordata; class Chondrichthyes; order Carcharhiniformes; family Scyliorhinidae; genus Scyliorhinus; species Scyliorhinus torazame. Next base: position 147,830,781 of record NC_092722.1, on the reverse strand, counting down.
AATACTGGCAGACTTTTCACTTGCTGACCATCACATCGTCTACTTTCTAGCAATACCTGCTGGTACAGTTGACTATCTTCATCAGTACATCCAGAAAGCAAATATTTTGAATGGACCCTAACGTGACCCAACACTAACCTCACATCCTTTTGCATGGTGTATTTGGATGTTATAACATTCTAATATATTACATGTGTAATAAGTGAACAGGTAAAAAGTATGGTGTGTGAGAGTCAGAAAATGGAGAAAAAAAACCTAGTTGTAGACTAGATTAGGTTTAGGCAATTGTCATGCAAGTAGGCCTAGGCCGACTATATATGGTAGCTATAACACATCCGAAAATATCTGAATACTGAAACTCAATCGGCCACAAGATTTTTGATTAAGGATGCTCGACCTGTACCATAGTTTAGTTCACTCCATTTAACATCAAATGCAAAGTCAAATCCACTATACTATGCAAGAAAATCACTTTGTTTGTTTTTGGTGTGTCTTTGCGTATCTCATGCTCCTTTGAGGTGCTTTGCCAGTGGCTGGGGACCATATGATGTAGGAACAGAAGTAGGTAATTTGGCATATCGCGTCTGCCATTCATGAGACTGTTCCGATATAATCCTCAGCTCCACTTTCCTGCCATATCCACATAACCCTTGATTCCCTTAATGATTAAAAATCTGTCTTGCTTTGACAATACTTAATGACCCGGCCTCTACAGCTCTCTGTGGTAAAGAATTCCACAGATTCACTACCCTCAGAAGAAATTCCTCCTCATCTCTCTTAAATTGCTGACTTGTTATTCTTGAGATTATTCCCTCTGGTCCTAGACTTTTCCACAAGAGGAAATGACCTCTCAGCATCTACCCTGTGAATTCTATATGTCTCAATAGGTTGCCTATCATTCTAAACTCCAATGATTACAGGCTCAACCTGTTGACTCCCAAATTTCTTTCTCTGTCAGTCTGGCCTCAATAAAAGTTGAGATGGATTCGCACGTAAAAAGAAGTTATTTATTTAGCTTGCAAGCTTGATTCATTTCATAGAAATATAAGAGACATCCAGTTTCCTATATCCCAGAAAGCGAATGAACAAAGAAACAAAGGGATCTCTGCAAATCAATTCAAATGGTATCAAGTTTCACATACTCGACGGACATAGGTCAGCCTATGTCCCTCCTGACCTGTTCGATCTATTCTGATTGGCTCACTTCCAATCCCTTTCTCTGGCCCCTATCAATGCAGCATCACTCTCATAGACACACCTCTTCCTGCTTTTTCCATGCGGTCTCAAACCCCTTTGTCCCTAACTGCCAGAATCAAAGTGGCTTATTTCTACATTACATTAACTAGTATCTCTAAAGTAACTTTTATATCACATTCGTCATTCCCTCCTTTTATCATTCCATGATAACCGAACTATCCAATCCATAGCTACGGTTCCTCATCTAATAAGATCCGTCGCTGCATTTCCAATTCCTGTCTTAGCCCCCCTTCATCTGCCTCACCCTCATGGATTTTAACAGTTAAATTTTTTTTTCCGGTGATTGGGGCGGTGATCTGATCTAGTGCACCCCGCATTCTACCCATCACACATTTAAGGATGGCCAGGCCCACAAATATGCAGCCGATAGCTACCACTAGATACATGGCCATATTTATCAACCAGTCCTTCCATCCTCCAAATTCCCCAGTTACCCCAAGAGCCAGGATCCTGCATCCCGTCCAAGTGATCCCGTATGCGATCCATAAATTTAGTGACGTTAGCGGTCAAGTCCTGAACCCCCATGATACACTTGCCCTGTACTATGGCGCATACCCCACCCTCACGGGCCAGAAGATAGTCAAGAGCATACCGGTTCTGCATTGCAAACAACCGTAGCTGAGACAACTCCTTAGTTATTGCCCCGAGGGCTCCCAAGGTTTCATTTCCCAAGATGGTAAGGCCGCAAATAAAATAATTCCGATCACTAACAGCTAGGGAACCCCCCACACCTCCCAGTTTATCCAACTTTTAAATGCCATTCGGGCCGCCCAGCAATGCGGAAAGCCCTCGTCCCAACAGTGATATGAGAGACATTCGCCCAGCCACAGAGGAGCTGGAGGCCGGCGTTCAATGGAACGCAAGTGGTGTAACAAACGCATTGGCCAGACGCCTGGGTGATATGGCACCTCCTGTCCGTACAGGTGGGAAACAGACATGTTATATTTGTGTCCACCTCTACCAGCAAACAGCCATATCCTTCACTGCTGAAGCAATTCTCGTACGACCGGGAATCCCTATTGGGAGTGAAGTGGCTAGGTATGTACGCCCTCCACCGTCGCAGCCTATCGTACTGTGAATGGGAATTATCCCGAGGAAGGGGAAGGCAAATAGCCGGTGGTGCTGAATCCGGATCGTAAGGAAGAGTGACTTGCTCGGGCAATGGCTCGGAATGCTGACAATGAATCACCGTTTGGGGAGTGCCCCAAAGCGGTGAAACAGAAAATAACCTAAGACACCGCTGCGGGGTTCGGGTAGCAGACAACCCGTCCCTGGCCATACAAGCGGTGGTAAATCTGATAGAAGAGATTCGTACTACCCGGGTTTTCCTCAGTTTGGCCTTTAATTAACTTAAGTGTATCTCCCGGTAACCTACGTTCTAGCTGTTCTTCCCTTCTCGCACACCCCGTCCTCTCTCTAGTCCCTTTCTCTTTCTCATGGTCTCTTCCTACACTCTTCTGACAGCCTGATTTTACCTTTATTGTACCACTTTTAACACATCCAAAATCAAATTTACATGTATTCCAAAAACAAGGCAATGTCCATATAATGTTCCCTTCCCATCGCCGGGACCGGTGCAGCTGCTTCATGACTCCTGCATTCTCCTTAACTTTGATGACCTTCCATGAGTCGATACCATGTCCGTATATGGGGGCAGCGAAGAACATCACCTTTGCATAGGTGATGTATCCTTGTAGATTGGTTGGGGCTACACAGATACATAATATTCCCCTTTTCCATGTCCATCGCCAATAACACGCCAAGCGAAGTGAGGCCAAATATCAGACAGACGATGCGTAGCCACTCCATCATGCTCCACACCTGTAAAATAGCACTGGAGAAGGGAGGCAGGTTAGTATCCGACCTTTTACAGTAGTGGAGATGGACTCAATTTACAGTGATGTAGGTGGACCCAAGCACTTCGCCCCTCCACTTTAACTGCTGTGGGGGTGGTAAGGAGAACTTGGAAGGGCCCGTCCCATCGCGGCCCCGACCCCATCCTAGTCCAATTTTTGACCATGACATAACTACCGGGCTGGACTGAAAGTGAGCTAGGTACTGGGGGCAATGGCTCGTTAGCCGCGCGGACTTGGCCATGGAGTTCCTTGAGCACTTGCGTAAGGGCTAGAACATAGGTGGTCATTTCTTCAGTCATCTGATGAAACTGAGCCCGTCTGGGAACCTGCAGGCTCCAAGGAGTTCTAGGAGGCCTGCCATAAAGAATCTCGGCGGGAGAGAGCCGGGCCGGTCCCTCAGGTGTAACCCGCAGCTGGAAGAGGGCAACGGGGAGCAACTTAAGCCATGTCAGTCCCGTGTCTGCTCTTAATTTAGCCAATTTAGTTTTGAGGGTCTGATTGTGTCTCTCAACCAACCCGGCCGCCTGCGGTCTGTAAGCACAGTGTAACTGCTGGCGTATGCCCAACTGGGAGCAAAACTCCTTGTTAATTTGTCCAATAAAATGAGGCCCATTATCAGAACAACTGAGCTGGTATACCGTACCGGGGAATGATTTCCCTCATCAAGACTTTAACCACAGTAGCAGCTTTATTATCGATAGTCGGATACGCCTCGACCCATCTGCTGAACACATCCACAATGACCAAAACATATTTGTAACATTGACACCTTTCCAACTCAATGTAATCCATTTGGAGCGTCTCAAAGGGACCACTGGGCAACGGGGTTTGCCCCTTCCCACAAGGGATACCTTTTCCGGTGTTATATTGCTGACAAATCAAACACCGATTACTGATACTTTGGGCCAACCCCTGCATTTTAGGGTGCCACCAAGTGTCCAGCAACAAATCACTAGTCCCTCGAGCCCCACAATGAGTTACAAAGTGTACACATTCAATGACCCATAAAGCCAGCACATCAGACATACAAGTCTGATGTGCAGGCGTGGTCCATAAAGAGGAAACAGAATCATATATACAACCTAGCCGTTTCCACATTTGTTTATCACTCTCAGGAGCGTCCTCCTGTAATCTTATGACGTCTTGGATGGTTGGCATTGACTTGTCAGAAGCAGACATATTCATAGTAGATCGTTTAGTCTGACTTAACATTTTAGGCACCATCACTTGCTGAATTCGCGCTGCACAATCTGCCCGTTCATTACCAACGTCAACTGGGGTTGTACCATTCGTGTGGGCAGCGCATTTAATAACGGAAATCTGCGCTGGCAGAAGGAGGGCCTGCAGTAGGTCATTAACGAAACCCCGGTGGGATATTTGACCACACATAATCATGTCAGTTTGTTCTGACGAAATGTCACTCAAATCGCCCCTTATTGTGGTAGTTTCCTGAAACAAGGCTAAACAGTCGTGGCCAGGTGCGTCTTCATGGACAGGGGGACCACTAAGAAAACAGGCTGGATTGATAGTGGTACAGTATTTAAATGTCAGACGTGGATTGTTCAAAAGGTATATCTCATACCTATTCTGACGAGCTGCGGTAAGATGCTGACCATTCGCCCCATGTCCCTGGCATGGTACTGGTCGTGGACCTGACGTGTAATATGAGGGCTTACCGAAGCTGACTGTGGCCATAACTGTGGTGATATTGTAACAAAATCGGCTGTACCTTCTTTTCCCGTGACTGGCTGTAACCTTGACTGGCCATTCGGTCTCAAGTAATGGCCGGTATTTGTCCTCCAACTTCCTGTTTCGTCCAGTTCTGTCATAGGCCAGGGTAACGTGATGCAGTGACTGTTCAACGTCTAACGTCCACCACTGGGGGGTGATAGAAATATAGCACTGTTGTCTCATCCTCCTCTTCGCTGATCCACCCACCCAAAGTCACTATATTGGAGCTCCTGCTGGTAAACTACCATTTCTGCCGCTTGTTGGGGTCGCAGATCATCCTTTTTCATTACATACTCAGTCTTAACCTTTGTAACTGAGCCTCCTTCTTGGCCTACACCCTCCTTCCAGTAAAATCTGACTGCCCTTGCCATCTGGGAAGGGTCGTTCTCTGTCCAATTCATGTTATTACATTTCACAGCAGTAACCACAGAAGGTGGTAGGCAATGCATTAACATAGCACAGTATTGAGGGGAATTCTGACCATTTTGATACAGCAAATCGCCTGACTGCCCCCGGTAGATTTCATTAAAACGCTCCAGAAATTCCCCTGGCTCTTCAGTTTTCCTAGGTTTTAGGTCTAAGATAACAGAAAGATTTATGGGCCTTTGAAATGTGCTATTCAACGCATTCAAGATCTGTGTCCTTCTTTTCTCTATTTGCTCTTTTTTTTTAAACTTAAAAATGTTTGAAAATTCAAATTGAATTACTGCAACTTGCAAGCTTAGCTCTGATCTCAACTCAGAACTAAATTTACAATTTGCTTAACACAAACTTGTGTAACATTTACAACTTAATTATTTCTTTATCTTAACAATTTTTCTTTTAACAAGTTTTTTTCTTTTACATACACATAAGTATTAGCAAAATCAACTATCATCTCCAGATTGACACTTTTTAAAATGGTGTCCATGATCTTCTTTAAGTTTCTATTAATCTCCAGATAAAATGAGATAAACCTTATTTCAAGTAAGTAAAACTTAAGATTCTGGCAATTTCAATCAATTGCTTTCGAAAATAATAACTTTTATCAAAGAGGTGGAGAAACCCACTGGTTTCCTTTAATTAATTCAAAACGTAACTTTGCTGGTGTTCACTGACTCAAAGGAAAGGTATCCGATTACACTACGGCTGCTGCTGTTATCTCAAAGCCTGAGTGAGAAGCCCTGTCTGTTTTCAACTTCGCCTGCTGCTGTTAACCCTTTGAGAGACTTCTGCTTCAACCAATATGCAGCATTCCTCACAATCTCAACTAGACCTCGGAACTTTACAGTCCAAGGAGACAATTTTAGCTTAATCAACTATATATTTAAAACACTCACACATAGAGTTGAACCATCTTCAGATTTAAAAACAGTTATACTGGACTGAACCTTCATCTATTGAAGTATCATCAGCCCCTGAACCCATATAATAGACTGAACCTTCATTAATGAAGTCACATCAGCCTCTGAACCCATATAATAGACTGAACCTTCATTACTAAAGTCACATCAGCCTCTGAACCCATATAATAGACTGAACCTTCATTACTAAAGTCCCATCAGCCCAAAACCCTAACCCAAGCCGAAACAACAATATGAAATCCCATCAATTAAAGTGCTAATCCCCAGACTGACCTGTGATTTCGTCGAGGCGGTCTTTCTGTGCCAACCGCGAGTGGCCAGACTAATCAGACGATAAGAAGAGGGGAACAATCAATGCGCGGTCATTTTCCAGTTCTACATTGAGGGCCCTTTGTTCCCCATCCTCCTGTTCATAATCAGTCTAATTCTGATTTCGCAGTTGGATCAGGATCGCCCTGAGAAATCCCGGTTTTCGGCACCAAATGTTGACTCCCAAATTTCTTTCTCTGTCAGTCTGGCCTCAATAAAAGTTGAGATGGATTCGCACGTAAAAAGAAGTTATTTATTTAGCTTGCAAGCTTGATTCATTTCATAGAAATATAAGAGACATCCAGTTTCCTATATCCCAGAAAGCGAATGAACAAAGAAACAAAGGGATCTCTGCAAATCAATTCAAATGGTATCAAGTTTCACATACTCGACGGACATAGGTCAGCCTATGTCCCTCCTGACCTGTTCGATCTATTCTGATTGGCTCACTTCCAATCCCTTTCTCTGGCCCCTATCAATGCAGCATCACTCTCATAGACACACCTCTTCCTGCTTTTTCCATGCGGTCTCAAACCCCTTTGTCTCTAACTGCCAGAATCAAAGTGGCTTATTTCTACATTACATTAACTAGTATCTCTAAAGTAACTATTTTATATCACATTCGTCAAACCTACTAAACCTTCCCTCATAAAAATCCCTCCATCCCCAGGATTAACCTAGTGAACCTCTGGACTGCCTCCAATGCCAGTATATCTTCTCTTAGATAAGTGAACCAAAATTGTTCAGTATTCCATGTGTATAGTTTTAGCAAGACTTACCTAATTTTATATTCCATTTCCATTGAAATAAAGGCCAACATTCCATTTGCCTTCCCTATTACCAGCTGCACTTGCATCCTAGCTTTTTGTGATTTATGCACGAGGGCCCCCAAATCTGTGCTGCAGCTTTCTGCAGTCTTAATTTAAATAACATTCAGCTCCTTCACTCTTCCTACCAAAGTGCCTAACTTCACATTTTCCTACATTATATTGCTTCTGCCCAAGTTTTTTGCCCACTCTCACAACCTCTATATCCCTCTGTGGTCTCTGACATCTCACCACTTGCCTTCCCACCTACCTTTGTCAACTACAAATCTGGCAATAGTATATTCACTTTCCTCGTACAAGTTTTTAATATTTATTTATTCGTTTATGGGATGTGGGTGTCGCTGGCTGGGCGAGCACTTATTGCTCTTCCCTGAGGGCATTTCAGAGTCAGCCACATTGTTGTGGAGCTGGAGTCACATGTCGGCCAGACCAGGTAAGGACAACAGATTTCCTTCCCTAAAGGACATTTAGTGAACCAGGTGGGTTTTTATGACAATTGTTTATGGTCATCATTCGACTTTAATTCAAATTTCTCATCTGCCATGGTGGGATTTGATGGGTCCCCAGAGCATGACTGGGTCTCTGGATTACTAGTCCAGCGACTATGCCACTGCCTCCCCTTATTGATGCTGGCATTAGTACAATATATACATATTGTAAATAATTGTGGCCCCTACACTGATCCCTGTGGCACTCCCATTAGTTCCAGGTTGCCATCCTGAAAATGCTGGTCTTATCACAACTCTTGTTAGTCAATCCAATGCTAATGTACTACACCGAACACTATGATCTCTTATTAAGTAGTCTTTTATGCAGTATCTTACCAAACGCAATTTGGAAATCCAGCATATTACATCTGGTTCCCCACTGTCTACCATGCTTGTTAGCATCTCAAAGAATTCTAATAAACTTGTCAGGCATAATTTCCCCTTCATGAAACCATGCTGACTTTGCTTGATTATATTATGCATTTCTAAATGCGCTACTGTTGCATCCTTTAAAATGGACCCTTCACTTCAAATTTTAAGCTAACTGGCCGATAATTACCTGTTTTTGTCTCCATTTTTGAAGGTTGTTACATTGGCAGTTTTCCAATCCTCTGGGACTTTTCTGTAATTCATGGATTATTGGAAAATTATTACCAGTGCATCCACCATCTCTGTAGCTACTTTGGGGCAGCACAAGTGGATAGCACTATTGTTTCACCGCCAGGGTCCCAGGTTTGATTCCCCGCTGGGTCACTGTCTGCGGAGTCTGCTCGTTCTCCTCGTGTCTGCATGGGTTTCCTCCCACAGTCCAAAGACGTGCAGGTTCGGTGGATTGGCCATGATAAATTGCCCTTAGTGACCAAAAAAAAAAAGGTTAGATGGGGATAGGGTGGAAGTGAGGGATTAAGTGGGTCGGTGCACTCAATGGGCCGAATGGTCTTCTGCACTCCATGTTCTATGTACTTTATTTAATATCCTTGGATACAACATATCACATCCTGGCGACTTACTGGCCTTTAGCCCTATTAATTTCCTGAATACTTTTTCTCCAGTGATAGTCATTTATTTTTTCCTCTCTCCGTCCCTTGATTATTTAGCAGTTTTGGAAGTTATTGTCTTCCACCGTGAAGACAGGCAAAGTATTTGTTTAACTCTGCCATTTTCAGGTTCCCCATGATTATTTCCACAGTCTCATTCTCTAAGGGGCCTATGTTCACTTTGGCCTCTTCCTTGTTACGTTTTTATACTATTTTCTAGTTTACCCTCATAGTTTATCTTTATTTTTTTGTTTTGTTTAATGATTTCCCAATCCTCTGGCTACCACTTATCTTACCACATTGTTTTTTTCTTTCAACTTAACTTGATTTATCCCCTCACTATATATCTTTGTTGTGAGTCATTAAGTGTAACACAGTTGTTTGTGACCCAAGTTTCTCATTCAAACTGACTATCATTTTATGGTCACTTTCCTAAGGGATCTTTTACTCTTGAGAAACCTGCCTCATTACACATTCCCAGATTCAAAATAGTCGGATCCCTGGATGGTCCACATGTTCTAGGAAACTTTTCTTGAAAACACATTCTGAATTCTTCCTCTTGGCTACCTCTGTCAATTTGATTTTCCCAATCAACATGAAGATTAGTCACCCATGATCAAAGTATTGCCTTTTTTACATGCCTTTATTATCCCCTGATTTATTCTCTGTCCTCCAGTATAGCTACTGTTGGGCCAATAGACTACTTCCACCAATGCCGTCTTCCCCTTGATATTTTTTCCCTCCACCGTTATCGATTATACATCTTCCATCTAATATCATTTCTTGCTATTGTACTTATTTAATCTCGTGCTAACAAAGCTATCCCACCAACTTTTCCTTCCTTCCTTTCTTTACGAAAAGTCAAATACCCCTGAATAGTTCATTCCCAGTTTTGATCTTGTAACCACGGGCGTCATTCTCCGACTCCCCGCCGGGTTGGAGAATCGCCGGGGGCTGCCGTGAATCCCGCCCCCGCCGGTTGCCGAAGTCTCCGGTACCGGATATTCGGCGGGGGCGGGAATCGGGCCGCGCCGGTTGGCGGGCCCCCCGCTCGATTCTCCGGCCCGGATGGGCCGAAGTCCCGCCGATATATTGCCTGTCCCGCCGGCGTAAATTAAAGCACCTATTTACCGGCGGGGTCCTGGGGGGGGGGGGGGGCGTGGGGCGATCTGACCCCGGGGGGTGCCCCCACGGTGGCCTGGCCCGCGATCGGGGCCCACCGATCCGTGGGCGGGCCTGTGCCGTGGGGGCACTCTTTCCATTCCGCCACGGTCTCCACCATGGCGGAGGCGGAAGAGACTCCCTCCACTGCCCATGCGCGGGAAACTCAGCTGACGCTCCCGCGCATGCGCCGCCCCGACATGTCATTTCCACGCCAGTTGGCGGGGCAACAAAGGCCGTTTCCACCAGCTGGCGGGGCGGAAATTCCTCCGGCGTCGGCCTAGCCCCTCAATGTTGGGGCTCGGCCCCCAAAGATGCGGTGCATTCCGCACCTTTGGGACGGCGCGATGCCCGCCTGATTGGCGCCGTTTTGGGTGCCAGTTGGCGGACATCGCGCCGTTTCGGGAGAATTTCGCCCCACATCTCTAATGGCTATAAGTTTATACCTATTAACCTGAAAACTCGGTCATTAATTCATTTATTTTGTGCCAAATACTATGTGCAGTTAAGTAAAGAGCCATTAATCTGCCTTGTCGTTTTTCGCCTTTTTGACCCTGTTTGTTGCTGTTTTCTTTTGTTTGTTCCCTTCCTGTCACAGTCTGGGTATCTCAATAGTTCCTTTCCTTGGATTGCCACCTTGCTGCGGTGCAGACCAGAGCAAACTTAGCAACATCCCCCACACTGACCAGCCCTGTGGCGAGAGGCGACGGGGGGCAGGGCCGTGAGACCCGGAAGTCCCCAGCTTCAGACTGGCACAGAGGTAGTGGTGTTTGATCCAGTCGTCTGCCAATGGAATAGGAACAGGAGCGCGTTTCAACAACTTTCTTCACGACTGAGGGCCCTCTTCCTCACCCTGCATAAGGAAAGGGCTAGAAAAGGTGCTCTAAAAATAATCTGTTCTGTCCTCAGTCTGACTGGAAAACCGCATCCAGCAGTTATCAAATCAAAGTTGAACTGAATTTCGGATCCTGGAATGTATGATAATGAACAACACAATCGACTGGAAAGGAGAATTCCCCGTGAACTCGAGCACTTCAACATTGACGTCGCTGTCCTGCAAGAGACGCGAAGGGCAGCTGAAAGATGATGGCGGTGCTTGCACCTTCTGTAGAGTAAAACCTGACCAAGGACGCAGCAAATTGGTTTCGCCATCAAGAACAAACTCGTCAACTGACTCTGAGCCTCTTGTTGGCATCAACGGGCGCCTCATGACCCTCTGTCTACAACTTGCCAGGAAACAGCAGACAACGATCGTGAGTGCCAATGCCCCAACTCTTGATCGAATTTACAGTGCAGAAGGAGGCCATTCGGCCCATCGAGTCTACACCTTGGAAAGCGCACCCTACATAAGCCCACACCTCCACCCAATCCACATAACGCAGTAACCCCACCTCAGCTTTTTTGGACACTAAGGGCAATTTATCATGGCCAATCCACCTAACCTGCACATCTTTGGACTGTGGGAGGAAACCAGAGCTCCCGGAGGAAACTCACGCAGACACAGGGCGAACATGCAGACTCCGCACAGACAGTGACCCGGGAATTGAACCTCGGACCCTGGAGCTGTGAAGCAACTGTGCTAACCACTGCTACCATGCTGCTGTTATCATTGATGCCAATGATAAGTCCAAAGAAGGCTCCTATGCCACCCTGGATACCATACTCCAACATTCCTAAGGAAGATAAGATTACCCTCCTTGGGGACTTCAACACCACGGTTGGAAAGGAAGGAGTTGGAAATTACAACTCCAATAGTGTTCTTGCCAAATGCACAGAACATCAGCTTGTCATAGCACACTTACGCAAAAACGACAAGTTCAAGACTTCTGGGAGACATTCATGACCAAAACACTGGCACATGAACAATTTCATCATCGCCCAAGATCAAAAGAATGCCCTCATCACAAAAGTGATCCAGTGATGAATGCCTGTCCCATTGTCTGGCACTACCCTCCTCAAACATCTCCATCAACAGAGGTGCCAATATATCCACAAGCTTTTTATAAAACTACTCAGAACCAATCCGGCTCTGGTGTCTTATCCGTTTGTATTTTCCCTATCATACCTGCAAGACTCTTCCACCCCCACTGGCTCCTCAAACCCTGTCCCCTCCTACGTCAGGACTCTTCAATCCCCCCAAAACTCCCTCATGTCTGACTCACCCGCCAGAGGATCTGACATACAAATTCTTATGGAACTCCTCAAATGCCTTGTTCACCTGCTCCGATGCCACCACCAGCTTCCCTGTCCTATCCCGGATCCAATCTCTCGCAACCAGACAATCTCTCGCAACCGCTTGCCGGTGGAGCTGGCCCACCAACAAGCGGGTAGCCTTCTCCCCATACTCCTACACAGCCCCCTTCACCCGCATCAACTGCTGGACCGCCTTTCCTGTGGACACAAGGTCAAACCTCGCCTGTAGCTCCTTCCTCCTCACTAGAAGATCCGGAGTCGGATCCTCTGCATACCTTCCATCCACCTCCAAAATCTCCTCTACCAACTGCTGCCACTCCTCTCTTGCCTCTCTGCCCACCTGAGCCTTAAATGAAATGACCTCACCCCTCACTGCCGCTTTCAACACTTCCCATACCACCGACGGCAAACCCTCCCCATTCCTGTTGAACCCCATGTAATCCTCACTCACCTTTCCCAATTTGGTACAGAAATTTGGGTCTGCTAAGAACCCCACATCCAACTTGCATGCAGGCCACTGAGCTAGCCCTTTCTCTAGGTCCACATACCAATGTGGAGCATGGTCTGAGATAACAATCGGCAAATATTCTGCCTTCCTCACTCCGGCCAACAGCACCTGTTGCATAATGTAAAAATCAATCATTGAATGCACGTTGTGTACTGGCAAAAGGAATGAGTACTCCCGATCCTGCGGGTGCAGAAACCTGTAAGGGTCTGCCCCTCCCATCTCCCTCATAAACATAGCCAACACCTTCGCCACCCCAAGGGGGTCAGCGAATGCGGCTTGGACCTATCCACCTTTGGCGCCTACACTATTCAAGTGTTTCTCTTCCCCCCCCCCCCCCCCCCCCCCCCCCAACACGCCCAGTATTAACTGGCGGGTATCCAAAATTTGGTACGGCAGCCCAATTTGGGGCATATATGCTAACCAACACCACCAACCTCCCCTCCAAAACACCCGTTACTATAACCTTATTTCCCCCCTTATCAGCCACCACCTTCTCCATCTGGAACCTCACCCTCTTACCACCAGATTCGCTATCCCCTGGGGCCCTACTATCAAAGTCCGAGTGGAACACCTGACTCGCCCTCTTACAAAGCCTTACCTGGTCCTTCACCCTCAGATGGGTCTCTTGCAACAGCATTACATGTCGTGTTAGGTACACTGGTATAACACTGGCTGTAACTGAATGCAGCTTAGATCAAAAAGATACTCCAGACCTTGAAGTTAATTCAATCAGGTTTACTGATGTAATAGCACAGTTCTCTGCGAGTTCGACTCTCTGCTAACTTGAGTGTGGTTACTCTGTCTGACTGAGCCAGACTAGCTCTTAGCCACGTGGTGGGGGTGCGAGATTGTATCAGCACCCTTGACTGACTCTCTAGATGTTCATCAGTGGAAAGAGGCGGAGTGTCAGTGCCCCGTGTCTTCTTTAAAAATAGATTTAGAGTACCCAATTAATTTTTTTCCAATTAAGGGGCAATTTAGCAGGTTCAATCCTTCTACCTTGCACATGTTTGGGTTGTGGGGGCGAAACCCACGCAAACACGGGGAGAATGTGCAAACTCCACATGGACGATGACCCAGGGCCGGGATCGAACCTGGGACCTGTTGCTCGGTTTAGCCTTAGTTTATTTGCTCTAATTCTGTCACCTTTGATCTTGAGTCGCCAGGTATCTTTCTGATAGTGCCACGTGGTTCAAGTCCGAGTGATGATTAATAATCCAACACCCGCTTAGTAAGAGTTAAATCAACGCTCATTTATTATATACAGCAATTAATACTTCTACAATAATTCTACTTCTAAACTACTACCTACCACGAACAGGCCATTACTTAACTTTGGAAATGGCCCACCAGGTCAGGGAAACGAATGGCCTTTCGAATGGGTTCTGAGCCTGTGGGATTCAAAAGCTGGTACAGGTCCGAAAGTCAGGAGTGTCTATATGGTAGCGATCGTTGGAGTAAAACTTACGGTTTCTTTCAGCAAGGGTCTCGAAGGGTGCGGAGCGGAGAAGAAGGGGGTGCTGCAGCCGGGAGGAGAAGAAGGGCCGAGTTGAACTTGGCCCCTATTCTTATAGTCCTCAGGGGCTTCCTGTCTCTCGGGGTGGACCTTGTACCTGGTTCCAAGTGATTTGACTTGGTCCCAATCACTTGGTTCGATATTCTCCAATACTGGAGCGATTCCTTGAGCGAGGGGTGGTCGTGAACATATGTACATGTGAAAACAGCTGTCTAATGCGAGAAACAGAACAAAGCAAGCAGAACAAATGTTCATAAGTCCAGTCTCTGGCTTGCGTCTGATCCTGGTCGACCGCTAGAGAGGTGGTGGTGGGGACGACAGCGCCTTGATGGGTGGGATTGAAGCCTGACTGGTGGCCTCGTGAGTCGAGGTATCAGGAGGTGGCAAAACAACAAGGAAACGGAGAAGAATGTGGTCGCGGGCAGGCAACCTTCCTCCGTGCCCATCCCACAACAGAACCATCAGCCAGACGCACAACATACGAGCGGGGGGCAGTCTGTCGAACAACGACAGCTGGAGCTGACCAGCCTCCATCAGGGATCTTGACCTGAAAAGTGTCTGACGGGGATAACATGGGTAAATCGGTGGCATAAGCATCATAGCTCCGTTTTTGCCGGTCTCGGGGTTGCTGCACCTTCAGCAACACTGGGAGGTGATCCGGGTTGGGCAAGTGAATGGCTGGAAGTGTCATTCGCAGGTCTCTCTTCATCAAGAGTTGAGCTGGCGACATGCCAGTGGACAGTGGGGTCGCCCTGTACACAAGCAGCGCAAGATGAATGTCAGACGCAGAATCTGTGGCCTTGCAGATGAGCTGCTTCACTATGTGCACCCCTTTCTCAACTTTTCCATTTGACTACGGATAGTGTGGGCTGGAAGTGACGTGTTTTAACTGATACGACTGGGCAAACAGACCATTCTTCGCTGCTGAAGCATGGGCCATTGTCACTCTTGACAGTGAGTGGGATACCATGCCTGGAGAACGTCTCCTTACAGGCCTTGATGACGGTCCGAGATATGAGGTCTGAAAGCTTTACAACTTCAGGGTAATTGGAAAAATAATCAATGATTAACACGTAATCAAGACCATTTGCATGGAAGAGGTCGATGCCAACCTTGGACCATGGAGAGGTTTCGATTTCATGCTGCTGAAGTATCTCCTTACTCTGCGCTGGCTGGAAGCGTTGACCGGTCGCTCCATGTTTGCGATGACCTGGCTAATCCCGGGCCAGTAGATAGCCTGCCTGGCCCTGCATCTGCACTTTTCCACACCCAGGTGGCCCTCATGGATTTGACAGAGCACCAAGCACTGGAGACTGTGTGGAATTACAATCCGGTCCAGTTTGAGGAGGATACCATCAACCACCGTCAGGTTGCCCTTTACATTGAAAAATTGAGGGCACTGCCCTTTTTGCCAGCCATTGGCTAGGTGTTGCATAACACGCTGCAAGAGGGCATCTTTGGTTGTCTCCTCACGGATACGAATCACCTTCTCATCATATGCCGGGAGAGTGCTAGCACACAGCTGCACCTATGACTCAACCTCTGACTCAATGTGCCGGATGACGTTCAGTGGTTCACTAGGCACGGTGATGGAGCGGGACAGTGTATCGGTAATGACGAGCTCCTTTCCAGGCGTGTAGACCAGATCAAAGTCGTACCTTCTGAGTTTGAGGAGGATCCGCTGCAACAGAGGCGTCATGTCGTTAAGGTCCTTTGGATAATGTGGACCAGGGGCCTGCGATCCGTCTCGACTGTGAATGTCGGCAGGCCGTAGACAGAGTCGTGAAACTTGAGAATGCCAGTGAGGAGGCCCAGGCATTCCTTCTCTATTCGTGCATACCTTTGTTCGGTGGGCGTCATTGCCCTTGATGCTTAGGCAACCGGTGCCCAGGATGAGGTGTCACCACGTTGCAGCAGGACCGCACCGATACCATCCTGGCTCGCAGCTGTCGAGATTTTTGTTTCCTTGTCTGAGTCGAAAAATGCCAATACGGGTGCAGTGGTGAGCTTGGCTTTCAGTTCCAACCACTCTGACTGATGGGCTGCCTTCCACTCGAAGGCAGTGGACTTCTTCACTAGGTTTCGTAGGGCCGTGGTGTGTGAGGCCATGTTTGGGATGAACTTGTCCAGAAAATTGACCATGCCCAGGAAGCACAACACCGCCTTTTTGTCTTCCGGGACCTTCATAGCTGCGATGGCCTTGACATTGTCTGTGCCCAGGCGCACGCCGTGCTGAGAGATCTGGTCTCCTAGGAACTTGAGTGTCGACATGCCAAAGCAACATTTGGCCCTGTTCAGCTTTAGGCCATTGGCGTGGACACGGCGGAATACCTGCTGGAGAAAGGAAACCTGCTCCTCAGGGGTCGTGGACCATATGATGACGTCGTCCACGTGCACACAAACCCCTTTGATGCCCTCCATCATCTGCTCCATGATGCGATGAAACACCTCCGATGCCTAGACAAAGAACAAAGAACAAAGAAATGTACAGCACAGGAACAGGCCCTTCGGCCCTCCAAGCCCGTGCCGACCATGCTGCCCGACTAAACTACAATCTTCTACACTTCCTGGGTCCGTATCCTTCTATTCCCATCCTATTCATATATTTGTCAAGATGCCCCTTAAATGTCCCTATCGTCCCTGCTTCCACTACCTCCTCCGGTAGCGAGTTCCAGGCACCCACTACCCTCTGTGTAAAAAACTTGCCTCGTACATCTACTCTAAACCTTGCCCCTCTCACCTTAAACCTATGCCCCCTAGTAATTGACCCCTCGACCCTGGGGAAAAGCCTCTGACTATCCACTCTGTCTATGCCCTTCATAATTTTGTATACCTCTATCAGGTCTCCCCTCAACCTCATTTGTTCCAGTGAGAACAAACCGAGTTTATTCAATCGCTCCTCATAGCTAATGCCCTCCATACCAGGCAACATTCTGGTAAATCTCTTCTGCACCCTCTCTAAAGCCTCCACATCCTTCTGGTAGTGTGGCGACCAGAATTGAACACTATACTCCAAGTGTGGCCTAACTAAGGTTCTATACAGCTGCAACATGACTTGCCAATTCTTATAGTCAATGCCCCGGCCAATGAAGGCAAGCATGCCGTATGCCTTCTTGACTACCTTCTCCACCTGTGTTGCCCCTTTCAATGACCTGTGGACCTGTACTCCTAGATCTCTTTGACTTTCAATACTCTTGAGGGTTCTACCATTCACTGTATATTCCCTACCTGCATTAGACCTTCCAAAATGCATTACCTCACATTTGTCCGGATTAAACTCCATCTGCCATCTCTCCGCCCAAGTCTCCAGACAATCTAAATCCTGCTGTATCCTCTGACAGTCCTCATCGCTATCTGCAATTCCACCAACCTTTGTGTCATCTGCAAACTTACTAATCAGACCAGTTACATTTTCCTCCAAATCATTTATATATACTACAAAGAGCAAAGGTCCCAGCACTGATCCCTGTGGAACACCACTGGTCACAGCCCTCCAATTAGAAAAGCATCCCTCCATTGCTACTCTCTGCCTTCTATGGCCTAGCCAGTTCTGTATCCACCTTGTCAGCTCACCCCTGATCCCGTGTGACTTCACCTTTTGTACTAGTCTACCATGAGGGACCTTGTCAAAGGCCTTACTGAAGTCCATATAGACAACATCTATTGCCCTACCTGCATCAATCATCTTAGTGACCTCCTCGAAAAACTCTATCAAGTTAGTGAGACACGACCTCCCCTTCACAAAACCGTGCTGCCTCTCACTAATACGTCCATTTGCTTCCAAATGGGAGTAGATCCTGTCTCGAAGAATTCTCTCCAGTAATTTCCCTACCACTGAAGTAAGACTCACCGGCCTGTAGTTCCCGGGATTATCCTTGCTACCCTTCTTAAACAGAGGAACAACATTGGCTATTCTCCAGTCCTCCGGGACATCCCCTGAAGACAGCGAGGATCGAAAGATTTCTGTCAAGGCCTCAGCAATTTCCTCTCCAGCCTCCTTCAGTATTCTGGGGTAGATCCCATCAGGCCCTGGGGACTTATCTACCTTAATATTTTTTAAGACACCCAACACCTCGTCTTTTTGGTCACAATGTGACCCAGGCTATCTACACCCCCTTCTCCAGACTCAACATCTACCAATTCCTTCTCTTTGGTGAATACTGATGCAAAGTATTCATTTAGTACCTCGCCCATTTCCTCTGGCTCCACACATAGATTCCCTTGCCTATCCTTCAGTGGGCCAACCCTTTCCCTGGCTACCCTCTTGCTTTTTATGTACGTGTAAAAAGCCTTGGGATTTTCCTTAACCCTATTTGCCAATGACTTTTCGTGACCCCTTCTAGCCCTCCTGACTCCTTGCTTAAGTTCCTTCCTACTTTCCTTATATTCCACGCAGGCTTTGTCTGTTCCCAGCCTTTTAGCCCTGACAAATGCCTCCTTTTTCTTTTTGACGAGGCCTACAATATCACTCGTCATCCAAGGTTCCCGAAAATTGCCGTATTTATCTTTCTTCCTCACAGGAAAATTCCGGTCCTGTATTCCTTTCAACTGCCTCTTGAAAGCCTCCCACATGTCAGATGTTGATTTGCCCTCAAACATCCGCCCCCAATCTATGTTCTTCAGTTCCCGCCTAATATTGTTATAATTAGCCTTCCCCCAATTTAGCACATTCATCCTCGGACCACTCTTATCCTTGTCCACCAGTACTTTAAAACTTACTGAATTGTGGTCACTGTTACCGAAATGCTCCCCTACTGAAACATCTACCACCTGGCCGGGCTCATTCCCCAATACCAGGTCCAGTACCACCCCTTCCCTAGTTGGACTGTCTACATATTGTTTTAAGAAGCCCTCCTGGATGCTCCTTACAAACTCCGCCCCGTCTAAGCCCCTGGCACTAAGTGAGTCCCAGTCAATATTGGGGAAGTTGAAGTCTCCCATCACAACAACCCTGTTGTCTTTACTCTTTTCCAAAATCTGTCTACCTATCTGCTCCTCTATCTCCCGCTGGCTGTTGGGAGGCCTGTAGTATACCCCCAACATTGTGACTGCACCCTTCTTATTCCTGATCTCTACCCATATAGCCTCACTGCCCTCTGAGGTGTCCTCTCGCAGTACAGCTGTGATATTCTCCCTAACAAGTAGCGCAACTCCACCTCCCCTTTTACATCCCCCTCTATCCCGCCTGAAACATCTAAATCCTGGAACGTTTAGCTGCCAATCCTGCCCTTCCCTCAACCAGGTCTCTGTAATGGCAACAACATCATAGTTCCAAGTACTAATCCAAGCTCTAAGTTCATCTGCCTTACCCGTAATGCTCCTTGCATTAAAACATATGCACTTCAGGCCACCAGACCCACTGTGTTCAGCAACTTCTCCCCGTCTGCTCTGCCTCAGAGCCACACTGTCCCTATTCCCTAGTTCTCCCTCAATGCTCTCACCTTCTGACCTATTGCTCCCGTGCCCACCCCCCTGCCATACTAGTTTAGACAATGCCGAACAGCATACGGCTTTAGCAGTACCTGCCAAACGGTGTGTTGAAGGTGCAGAGCCTTCTGCTGGACTCATCCAGCTGGATTTGCCAGAATCCATGTGACGCATCTAACTTCGTGAAAAACTTTGCATGTGCCATCTCACTGGTGAGTTCCTCCCACTTCTGGAAGGGGTAGTCTTCACGCATTATATTCCGGTTGAGATCCTTGGGATCAATGCAGTTGCGCAGGTCTCCAGAGGATTTTTTTAACACACGCCATCGAGCTGACCCAGTCAGTCGGTTCGGATACTCTGGAAATGATCCCCTGCTGCTGCAGCTTCTTGAGCTGTTCCCTCAGGCGCTCCTTCAGCGCAGCCGGGACCCGGCGTGGTGCATGGACCACTGGCTTGGCAATAGGATCTTGCACCGATATGGCAAAGTGCCCATCCTGTCAAACACATCTGGATACTGAGCGAGGGTGTCGTCAATGTCAGCTTGGAGATCCACGTTGGAGGATGTCATTGAATAGACCCGCTGCACCAGGTTTAGCTTTTTGCAGGCATGCACGCCCAGTAGGGATGCCCTGTCCGGCTTGACAATTTCAAACCTTAGCCGTGCATGGGTGCTCCGGTTGGAGACGAGTAGATGGCAGGACCCCAGTGCCGTGATGGCATTACCGTTATAGGCCAGGAGCTGGCAGGCTGCTGGAAGGACCTTGGGGGCTTCTTGATGTGTTTGAAGTCTGCCTGTGAGCGGAGGTTGGCAGAAGCACCTGTGTCCAGCTTGAACTGGATGTAGCAGCGGTTGACCTGCATCACTGCACACCATTCGTCCTCCGAATCACAGCGAGGATGGACTGAATGTGAGATGAGTTAGGTGTGGCATGTTCACATGTGGTAATGATGCCCACTCGGTAGGCGGACTCCAGGCACTCGTCCTCTAGATCCATTATACTGCCAGGATCAGAATCCTGTAATCGTCGTTGCCCATTCTGGACGCGCCGTTGTCGGAATTGGGAGCGCTGGCCTCTGACTGGTGGTGCAGACCTGCACAAGGCAGCATAGTGTCCAGGCTTCCTTCAGTTTAAACATCGCCTGCCTCTTGTAGGGCAGTGTCCCTTTAAGTGGGCGTTGCCGCTGTTTGGGCACGTCATGACGTCGGCGTCGTGACGCCGTGTACGTCAGCGCACATGTGCAGTGCGTTCGGCAGACATCTGCACCTGTGCAGTGTGGGTGTCGGCCACTTCGTTATCCCGTTCTCATCGCGCATGTGTGGGGTTCCGGGAAAAGCGCGCGAGATGGCCGCTGTCTTCAATGCTGAAACGCTGCATCCGGGAGATGGCCTGCACACTCTGCCTCGTGGGAGACACGTTTCTCATTTTCAACCGATTTGTATTGGGAATACCGATTTTTTGCATGCTCATACATGTTTCAATCGTGACTAGCAGAGTCATATGGTTAATTTTTAAGAGCTGCTTTCTCAGAGGATCAGAGTGAACTCCAAACACAATTTGGTCTCTGATCATGGAGTTAGCAATATCACCAAAGTTGCAGGACAGCGCTAGCAGGCGGAGGTTAGTTAAGAAGGCATTGAAAGATTCATCTTTATCTTGAAGACATTGATTGAATATGTAGCGCTCGAAGATTTCATTGGTGTCCACTTCACAGTGACTATCTAACTTGTCCAGGATGGTCTGAAACTTTGTCTTGTCCTGGCCTTCGGTGAAGTTAAACGAGTTGAAGAGTTTAATGGCTTGATCACCCGCTGTTGAGAGGAGAATCGCGATCTTTCTTGCATCAGACACACCCTCGAGGCCTGAGGCTTCGATGTACAGCAGAAACATTTGCTTGAATGTCCGCCAGTTGGCACTGAGATTGCCGGAGGTCCTGAGCTGGTGAGAAGCCTGCATCTTCTCCATGGTGCCGGGATACAGCTGCTGGTCGTCACGGAAGGAACTGAGGTAAGCCACCTTAAATTAGTAGTCTCCTACTATTATGTCGTGTTAGGTACACTGGTATAAAACTGGCTGCAACTGGATGCAGCTTAGATCAAAAAGATACTCCAGACCTTGAAGTTAGTTCGATCAGGTTTATTGAATTAATAGCACAGTTAGCACAGTTCTCTGTGAGTTTGACTCTCTGCTAACTTAAGTGTGGTTACTCTGTCTGACTGAACCAGACTAGCTCTTAGCCATGTGGTGGAGGTGTGAGATTGTAACAACACCCTTGACTGACTCTCTAGATGTTCATCAGTGGAAGGAGGCGGAGTGTCAGTGCCTTGTGTCTTTTATAGTCAGATCCCACCCCTGAGTGTCCTGCCTGCTTATTGGTCATGTCCTGTTCTCTGTGTCCATTAGCTGCTTGTCTGTATATCATTATGTGTGTGTCTGCATATCAGGACATTACATCAGCTCTTCAAACGCGAGAAAACCCTCACTCACTTCACCGGTCCCCCCAGCCCTTAAATGTTAGAATTTGGGGTCTCTGACCACCCCCCTTCCCCATGCCACTCCTATCAGTCATAACTGCTATTCCTGGCCCCACCCAACAGGCAGGACCCAGCCCTGCCCCTAGTCAACATCAGCCCCTGCCCCTAGTCACTGTCAGCCCCCTACCTCTCCCCCTTTCCAAACCTTCCCAGCCACTTCCTCTCAAAACCTCCTCACCCAGTATCGCCCCCATCCTCCCACCATTCACATCTCCCAGGACCATTGAAACCTGTCCATACAGGTTCCAATGACCGCAGCCCCTACCCCCATATCACTCCCGTTCACTAGCCAACTCACATTTGCTAGAGAGCAGACCCATGCCAGAGCCCCCTCTCCCACATAGAAAAAAACAACATTAACACCCCCACACCCAAACCTTCCAAACTTCCAAACTCCCCTCAAACCCAAAAGAAGCAAATCCCAACCAATCATTACAAAGTCCCAAAGCAACCCTTCCCAAATACAACTTAAGCAGGAAAAAAACCCAAACCAGCCTACAGAATTGATGAGCAGATGCAGAGAAAAGGCTGCATACTGTGATGTTTTTGACGTCTGCTTGTGTCCGCTCCCATGGAAATGTTCCAAAACAGTCTGCTGGACAGGCCCAAAGCTTATAGCACAACGACCTACTTAAGGATGGACGTAAGCACGAATCAATCCCCACAGGTCAATAAAGCTTACACCTCTTAAGTACAATTGTTGTTACACTTACCAGAACACCCAAACCAAGCAAAATGTGTAAGGTGTGACGTTCTGCATGCACCAAGGAACTGCCCAGCTTTACGGCAATTCTGAAAGACATGGCGGAAAAGGCCATTAGCACCAGCTGTGACTACACCAAAAGCTGATGCAGCTATAAAGAAACCTGATAACAAACCGCACACAATGGGTGGGATTTACCGACCACCCCGTCACGTGTCTTTTGGCAGGGGAGGCAGCCCGCCATCAGGATCTACCGGTCCCACCGTTGTCAACGGGATTTCCGGTTGACAGCACCCCTCATCGCCAGGAAACCCGTGCACTGGTGTGAGACCAGAATTTCACGCTAGCGTGAATAGCCGGTAAATCCTGCCAAAAATGTGACTTCAAACAATATGACCGTGCGGTATCCCATCTGAAGCATATATGTGAGGCAATTGACAAACTAGAAAATGACAATGACATGTACAATGAGACAAAGAGCAGTTGAACACATATTTTACACTGTCAATCTGTGGAAAACATAGGTGCCATCTTGCTATCCGATGTATTTGTCAATATTTGAATTATCTGCCCTAAGTTAGTAACTACTCATCATTGACCCAGATTGACATCGAGGAAAGTGCTAACATACTTCTCAGAATTCTAAAAGACATGCATCCACAGACATAGAAGGTCATGGTAAAACCTACCACTGTGCAATTTTCAGTGTACAATGGTTCACTAATTCCATGTGCAGGATCCATAGTCGTGGACTGCAAGTACATGAATCCTCCTGGGTGCCACAGATGGTCTATGTCACGGAGACTAAAGGCCCAGTGATTGCTGGTCTACTGGCATGCCACAACTTCACGCTGGAGGCAACCCATGGAATTAATTGGACCTCACAAGGTAGATCAACCTGAATATCACCACAGTTTTTGGCAGATTCAAGAGAGCTGCAGGAGAATTCAAGTACATAATTTGCACATTTTGTGCAATGCAAACACGGGCAGCTGCAAAAAGAAATGGTGAAAGATTCTGCTCGACAGAAATTGGAAAATCATCGTCAACGGTGGCTCATTTCAATTCAGCATGTCCAGAAACATGGGGCAATTCTGGCCTTACTGGGTAAAGCCAGTCATCACCTGGGGAGTCATTTTTAAAGGCACACAGGTCATCTAATATTCTTCAACAACTTCATCACTAATACATGAACATGGATTAGATGGGAAGATTGGCAAGTGGGACAGATTTGTTCGGGGATATTGTGCAATGCAAACATCGTCAACAAGTGGGAGTCGTGTCATGAGCAAATGTCATGTCAGCACAAACACGACTGATTCCAGATGAAGTTCCTATCCATCATTGGTCGAAGGTTGTATTTGACTTTTTTCATGTCCATGGCATTGATTTCATTGTCTCTGTCAACTACTTTACCAAGTACATCATTATTTGATAATTGCAGAATATGTCAAGCACAACTCCCATGCACACTCTAAGTCCAATTTCAGTTTATTTGCGGAGATCATTACAGATAATAGGTGCAATTTATTGATAAGCCATTTCTGGATATGTGAGAGAAGTGGAATATTGATCACACTACTCAATACCTTAAATCTAATGGTGAAATCTCAAATTCGCAATCATAGACAGACCAAGCAAGATCTACATATTGCAGTGTTACGTATGAGAGTAACATCTTTAAGTGCAACTATTCTATCACTAGCAGAGCTCATTTTTAGCAGACCGGCGTGTACCAATCTACTTAATCTTAACCATTCTACTCTCAAAAAGTAGAGAGCAACTTGTAAAACTGCAAGAGAAGCTGACCAGCATGCAAGATATAAATATAGGTACAGAATAGTCAAGTTGAGGGGGTGCATAATACCCTACCAGTTACTTTATTTGATTTTGTATTTCTCTCGTGTTGTTACTTTTTTCTCTCTTTTTTTTCCCTCTTTGTGATTTGTGTGTGTGTGCCCTTCTCTTTCTCTCTCTCTCTATATACATATATCATACCCTGTGTACATAACGGCAAATATACTTTGTTCAAAAACCCAATAAAAAACATTTATTTTAAAAAAGTTTCCAGTTAGGACTATAGTTTGCATCCAGGGTGCCACAGAAGGTACATAGCACCTATTCATGTTCAGGTACAATTACATATATTGTAAATAGTTATGCTTCATTAGCAAGTATCTTTACAAAGAAAGGAGATGTTGTAATATGTCTTCAAATATGATCTCTAGAACGGGAGTATGTCATACAATACAGTTTTAGTTTCACTTTTGCTTTCAGCAGAGCTCACACACATGAGAAGTATGCCCATGAGAAGTAACATGTCTAACAGCCGTCTTCTGATTTGTACTCCATAAATGCATGTGATCTTTCCCTTGGGGCAAGCTGGCATCTGGTGTCTTCCCCAACCCTAATATTTATGTACTTGTGCCCAATATCTTACCATGTGCAGATCCTCTAAGGTATTCACTGACAATCTCTGATCTGTAGCTACTGGAGTAAAATTGAGTTGTGTATTTTCATTATTGTCTTCGTCCTCATCTGGGACGGTTCTATTTCTAGACGATTGGAAATGAATAAGGAACAAGGCTTAGATTGTGGGGAGCGAGCAGGACAGAGTGAAGTGTATGTTTACACCATCTGCAGCGTGTGAGTCAAAGAGATTATGTGATGCATGAGAAATGGGAAGAAACAAGAAAGATTAATTATACAGAGACCCTCATCATCAACTCCTTCAAGTGCCACTAATGGCTGTATCCTGAACAATGCCCTTTTTCATGATAACCTGTACTATGTTCTCCATGGGTGCATTAAAAGTTCAGCCATGCTCAACTGAAAGCAGCAGCGTGAAACTGAAATGTGCCACTTCCTTGCACAAGAAAGGGGAAGTGTTAGAATCCTGTGATTATATCTGTGATTACATTTGGCTTATGTGGCTGTCATGGTTGAGAAGCTGTTTTGGATATGAGTTGGTGTAAGCTTGCAATTGCTAAATGTATGAAGGTGAACTGAAACACCTGAACTAAAATGTTGGGTACTGATTGATAGAGACTTTTGGTAGTTGAGGGTTGCAAATTGATAAGTTCAAGAGGCTAGTGGTACAATTGGTAGATATGCCATTTGAAGATCAACTCACCATTACAATAGTTATCAGATCATTAAAGTTTGCACTACATCTATGTTCTTGGAACTATACTCCTGTCATTAACCTCTGCCATTTATTTTCCACTATCTCTTTAGAATGTGTTTTAAGGATCCCCTGCCCCCTCCAGGTAGACAATGCCCCGCTTCATGTCCTGCACCAAGGCCTCCAATGTAGCATCAGAAAAATCAGTTTGAGACATTCTTCAAAGTATTAGGGCAGATTTCAGTACACAAAGATCTTCCACGAGGCCAATGGCAAGGTCAAGCACAGTATATCTTCCTGTTGGCTGCTTTTATGCAGCACTGCAATATTGTGTACCTGCTCTTAACAGATAGCACAAATTTAAGGTGTTGCCTGCGATGCAATCAACAGGCATAAGTTAATTGTGTACTGTGATCCCTGCACTCTCTTTCAGAGGTTATCAAATTAAATCTTTAGTAACGTAAAGGTATTGAGCAAAATTTCATCAGGAATTGATTTCTGGATAACACCATAAGTCTCTCAGCAGACTTTGGATTGAAAGGATGAACCAACAAAATTAAAACATAATATGGTCATTGTCAAATTATTATTTGTGGGACTTCCTGTGCACAAATTGACTGCCGTATTCCCACATTGCAACAATGGTTACATTTTTAAAGTACTTCATCAGCTGTGAAGTGCTTTGGGACTTGGGTGTTAAGGGTGCTATATAAATGGAAGTCTTTCCTTTTTCACATAGACTTTTACAGAAACAAGCCAGGTCTGCCAGTTTCTTTGCCACATGATCATCCTCCTGCCATCTTTCATCTCACCTTATCAATATATCCTGTTTTTCTCTGAACGACTTGGAGCTTTTCCTTAAATGTACCCGAACCTCAACTACCACGTGTGGCCACATTTGGTTTCATATTCTCACAACTTTATATAAAAATGTTTGTCTCAAATTCTTTCACTGGTGACTACTTCATATTTATAATATCCAATTTTGGACTATCCATAAAATTGGAAGCATCTCTATGTCTACTCTGTCAAACCTGCATGGTAGCACAGTGGTTAGCACTGTCGCTCCACAGCGCCAGGGTCCCAGGTTCGAATCCTGGCTTGGGTCACTTTATATGCGGAGTTATCATGTTCTCCCTGTGTCTGTGTGGGTTTCCTCCAGATGCTCTAGTTTCCTCCCACAAGTCCTGAAAGACGTGCTGTTAAGTAATTTGGACATTCTGAATTCTCCCTCTGTGTACCCAAAAAGGTGCGGGAATATGGTGACTAGGGGCTTTTCACAGTAACTTCATTGCAGTGTGAATGTAAGACTACATGTGACAATAAAGATTATTACAATAAATCTTTAATAAAGACCTCTATTAGGTAACTTTGTTTATAGACAGACCAGCTCAATGAATATACCCTCTCAGTTCTGGTATCATCTTTGTAAATCTATATTGCACTGCCTATGATTCTATATCCTTTTTGTAATATGGAAACTGGAACGATGCACTTTCCCTTTTATGAATAGATTTACTAGCAAATTGCATAAATGTCAGATCTGTAACTTGTCACCTCCATTCCTGAAGCAGTTAAGTAAAAATTTGTCACATTCTATAAGGTCAGATTTAATTTGTTTGAAACATCATGCGTGAAGTGATGTTTTAGCAGTTGTCTGGTGCAGCTTCATTAAAGCAGGAGCTGCTTAACTATAAAATCGCTAATGTGGTCGCTAGCAGTGGGATTTGTCTTGCAACTTTTTTTGCTTTCATTTCGAGATTCCTGTGGGTCCTATTGGAAGATACAAGCTAAAATTATCCAGGATACTAACTACTTTGTTCCTGTTTTGTTTGAAACAGGAATTTAATTTCTGGCCTCCATTTGGTAAATTAGCAAGTAAGTATTCTATCCTTTCTCTGGGGGAATGTGTGGCTCCTGAGCTGAGAAGTCTGTCCAGGTAACTTTTCATCTGTTTTTAAATGTTGACTTTTGTTCTGTGCTTTCTTGTTTTAAACACAGTTCTCTGGCTTGATTCTCCTGACCCCCGACACAAGCTAATCAGGTTTGATCCGCCTCCTGAGGCACCTGCCATCGAAGATGCCATCTTCAGATAATTCAATTATTTCAATGTCATGGCTGAGCACAGTGGACACAACAAAGGCAACAGGCCTTCTTCCTGGCAGTAGCGCTGAAGGCTAATGCTCCAGAACTAGATGTGCCTCTGGTCAAACTCTTCCAGCAAGGCTACTTGACAATCTAGAAAATCATTTGTCTCGTCCACAAAAAAACAGGACAGATCCAACCCAGCGAATTGTAGTCTAAAGAGTTAACAGATGGGTTATGCTAACGTATGACATAGTGTGGTAGTCAGTATTAGGGGTATTACGGTACTGAGGTTGAGGCTGTAAGATCATTGGTGTGGGAGGTACCTGACAGGAAGATCAGTGGTGAAGCCTGCCTGCTGATTCCGCCCAGTAAGGTGGAGTATAAGAGTCTGTGTCTCCCTAGCAGCCGCATTCTGTACCTGCGCTGCTGGGGGAAACATCTAGTCCAATAAAGCCTTCAATTGTCATCCAATCTCGCTTCTGGAGTCATTGATCGAGCATCACATAGATAATGATGTCATATGTTCGACTCACGAGATTGAGGTTGGGAACATGCCTAGGAGCTACGTGCCTACCCTGTAATCTGGTTAGATGTAGTACTAATAAACAAGTGGGAAGCTGATACCATGGTATGTCTACAGCCTGTCTAAGAAACAAAGTTCCACACCTTGGGCGTGATTCTCCGAGCCCCGCGGCGGGCCGGAGAATTGGTGCAACCGTGCCACAACACCCCGACGCCGGCGCACGATTCTCCGAGGTGCGGTGAATCAGCGCCATTTGCGCCGGCGTGTTTGGCGCGGCGCTGGCCGTGGACCGCTGGAATCTGCGGGGCCGCCGATTCTCCGGCCCGGATGGGCCGAGCAGCCGCTCCAACACGACAGAGTCCCGCCGGCGCCGTTCACCCCTGGTCGCTGCCGGCGGGAACTCTGCGGGAACGCTCGGGGGGGCGGCCTGTGGGGGAGGGGAGGGGGGCTTCTTCACTGGGGGGGCCTCCGATGGGGTCTGGCCCGCGATCGAGACCCACCGATCAGTGGGCCGGCCTCTCCGCCCCCAGACCTACTTCCTGGCGCGGACGGCCCCTGAACACTGACCCCATGTTGGGTCGAGGCCAGCGCGTAAGAAGTTCCCCGCGCATGCGCAGGATGGCGGGGCCCAACTCCGCATGTGCAGGATTGAGCTGCCCCAACTGCACATGCGCGGGTTGGCGCGGCGCTCATGTGGCGCCGCGTAAGGAGGCCTCCTGTGGGGGCCAGAATAGGTCATGTTCAGACCATCATGAAACGCGACGGCGTTCACGACGGCGCAAACACTTGGCCTCAATATCGGAGAATCGCACCCCTAGAGTCCGAGACAGAAGAACACATCTCACAACAGCCCACACTCAACCATTGGTAAAGTGATAACAGATTGGTGACATTGCCATCAAGTTGCACTCACCTGTTCGCCCATGCCCATTTTGTATTCTGCGAGGACCACTCGGCTCCAGACCTCATTCCATCCTTGCCCTCCAGCAGAGGGCAGTAGAGCGGAGCTGCTGATTGGCTGTTGCAAGGGAAATTTGCATACCTCCGTTGTGGTCACCCTAACTTGAAGGTGTACCTGAGCTAGAGACCCTAGCTGTTCAAGTGAAGACAAGCATCCAGCAGAGGGCAGTAGAGCGGAGCTGCTGATTGACTGTTTGCAAGGTAAATTTGCATACCTCCGTTGTGGTCACCCGAACTTGAAGGTGGTTTGTGGAGGAGCTGTTGTCAAGTGACACTTGATAGAGTCTATCCCTGTTGCTCAGAAGGGAAGAGGGGAGAGGAGTAGAGCATTAGTCATTGGAGACTCCATAGTTAGGGGGATAGATAGGAGATTCTGTGCGAACGAGAGAGACTCGCGGTTGGTGTGTTGCCTCCCAGGTGCCAGGGTGCGTGAAGTCTCGGATCGTGTTTTCGGGTTCCTTAAGGGGGAGGGAGAGCAGCCTCAAGTCGTGGTCCACATAGGTACCAACGACATAGGTAGGAAAAGGGAGAGTGATGTAAGGCAGGAATTCAGGGAGCTAGGGTGGAAACTTAGATCTAGGACAAACAGAGTTATTTTCTCTGTGCTGTTACCCGTGCCACGTGATAGCGAGACGAGGAGGAATAGGGAAAGAGAGGAGTTGAACGCGTGGCTACAGGGATGGTGCAGGAGGAAGGGTTTCAGATTTCTTGATAATTGGGGCTTATTCTGGGGTCGGTGGGACCTCTACAAATGGAATTGTCTACACCTGGACCAGAGGGGTACCAATATCCTGAGGGGGAAATCTGCTAATGCTCTTCGGGAGGGTTTAAACAGTTCAGCAGGGGCTTGGGAACCTGAATTGTAGCTCCAGTATACAGGAGGTTGAGAGTAGTGAGGTCATTACTAAGGTTTCAAAGTTGCAGGAGTGTACCGGCAGGCAGGAAGGTGGTTTAAAGTGTGTCTTCTTCAATGCCAGGAGCATCCCGAATAAGGTGGGTGAACCTGCGGCATGGGTTGGTACCTGGGACTTCGATGTTGTGGCCATTTCGGAGACATGGATAGAGCAGGGACAGGAATGGTTGCTGCAGGTGCTGGGGTTTAGACAGTTCAGTAAGCTCAGGGAAGGTGGTAAAAGAGGGGGAGGGGTGGCATTGTTAGTCAAGGACAGTATTACTGTGGCAGAAAGGACGTTTGATGAGGACACGTCGACTGAGGTAGTAAGGGCTGAGGTTAGAAACAGGAAAGGAGAGGTCACCCTGTTAGGAGCTTTCTATAGGCCTCCGAAAAGTTCCAGAGATGTAGAGGAAAGGATTGCAAAGATGATTCTGGATAGGAGCGAAAGCAACAGGGTAGATGTTATGGGGGACTTTAACTTTCCAAATATTGACTGGAAACGCTATAGTTCGAGTACTTTAGATGGGTCCGTTTTTGTCCAATGTGTACAGGAGGGTTTCCTAACACAGTATGTAGATAGGCCAACGAGAAGCGAGGCCGTATTGGATTTGGTACTGGGTAATGAACCAGGACAGGTGTTAGATTTGGAGGTAGATGAGCACTTTGGTGATAGTGACCACAATTCAATTACGTTTACTTTAGTGATGGAAAGGGATAGGTATATACCGCAGGGCAAGAGTTATATCTGGGGGACAGGCAATTATGATGCGATGAGGCAAGACTTAGGATGCATCGGATGGAGAGGAAAACTGCAGGGGATGGGCACAATGGAAATGTGGAGCTTGTTCAAGGAACAGCTACTGCATGTCCTTGATAAGTATGTACCTGTCAGGCAGGGAGGAAGTGGTCGAGCAAGGCAACCGTGGTTTACTAAGGCAGTCGAAACACATGTCAAGAGGAAGAAGGAGGCTTATGTAAAGATGAGACATGAAGGTTCAGTTAGGGCACTCGAGAGTTACAAGTTAGCTAGGAAGGACCTAAAGAGAGAGCTAAGAAGAGCCAGTTGGGGACATTTGAAGCCTTTGGCAGGTAGGATCAAGGATAACACTAAAGCTATCTATAGAAATGTCAGTAATAAAAGAATTACTCGGGTAAGAGTAGGGCCAGTCAAGGACAATAGTGGGAATTTGTGCTTGGAGTCCGAGGAGATAGGAGAGGTGCTAAATGAATATTTTTCATCAGTATTCACACAGGAAAAAGACAATGTTGTTGAGGAGAATACTGAGATTCAGGCTACTAGACTAGAAGGGCTTGAGGTTCATAAGGAGGAGGTGTTAACAATTCTGGAAAGTGTGAAAATAGATAAGTCCCCTGGGCCAGATGGGATTTATCCTAGGATTCTCTGGGAAGCTAGGGAGGAGATTGATGAGCCTTTGGCTTTGATCTTTAAGTCATCTTTGTCTATAGGATTAGTGCCAGAAGACTGGAGGATAGCAAATGTTGTCCCCTTGCTCAAGAAGGGGAGTAGAGACAACCCCAGTAACTATCGACCAGTGAGCCTTACTTCTGTTGTGGGCAAAATCTTGGAAAGGTTGATAAGAGATACGGTGTATAATCATCTGGAAAGGAATAATTTGATTAGACATAGTCAACAGGGTTTTGTGAAGGGTAGGTCGTGCCTCACAAACCTTATTGAGTTCTTTGAGAAGGTGACCAAACAGGTGGATGAGGGTAAAGCAGTTGATGTGGTGTATATGGATTTCAGTAAAGCGTTTGATAAGGTTCCCCATGGTAGGCTACTGCAGAAAATATGGAAGCATGGGATTCAGGGAGATTTAGCAGTTTGGATCAGAAATTGGCTAGCTGGAAGAAGACAAAGGGTGGTGGTTGATGGGAAGTGTTCAGACTGGAGTCCAGTTACTAGTGATGTACCACAAGGATCTGTTTTGGGGCCACTGCTGTTTGTCATTTTTATAAATGACCTGGAGGAGGGTGTAGAAGGATGGGTGAGTAAATTTGCAGATGACACTAAAGTCGGCGGAGTTGTGGACAATGCGGAAGGATGTTGCAAGTTACAGAGGGACATAGATACGCTGCAGCGCTGGGCTGAGAGGTGGCAAATGGAGTTTAATGCAGAAAAGTGTGAGGTGATTCATTTTGGAAGGAATAACAGGAAGACAGAGTACTGGGCTAATGGTAAGATTCTTGGCAGTGTGGATGAGCAGAGAGATCTCTGTGTCCATGTACATAGATCCCTGAAAGTTGCCACTCAGGTTGAGAGGGTTGTTAAGAAGGCGTACAGTGTGTTTGCTTTTATTGGTAGAGGGATTGAGTTTCGGAGCCATGAGGTCATGTTGCAGCTGTACAAAACTCTGGTGCGGCCGTATTTGGAGTATTGCGTGCAATTCTGGTCGCCGCATTATAGGAAGGATGTGGAAGCATTGGAAAGGGTGCAGAGGAGATTTACCAGAATGTTGCCTGGTATGGAGGGAAGATCTTATGAAGAAAGGCTGAGGGACTTGAGGCTGTTTTCGTTAGAGAGAAGAAGGTTAAGAGGTGACTTAATTGAGGCATACAAGATGATCAGAGGATTGGATAGGGTGGACAGTGAGAGCCTTTTTCCTCGGATGGTGATTCTAGCACGAGGGGACATAGCTTTAAAGTGAGGGGAGATAGATATAAGACAGATGTCAGAGGTAGGTTCTTTACTCAGAGAGTAGTAAGGGTGTGGAATGCCCTGCCTGCAACAGTAGTGGACTCGCCAACACTAAGGGCATTCAAATGGCCATTGGATAGACATATGGACGATAAGGGAATAGTGTAGATGGGCTTTAGAATGGTTTCACAGGTCGGCGCAACATCGAGGGCCGAAGGGCCTGTAGTGCGCTGTAATGTTCTATGTTCTATTCTATGTTGGTTCAGACAAGGACCAAATAACGTAATTCAGGAGGTGAGCTGAGAGTGATTGCCAATGGCATCAAGATTGCATTTAGTTGAGTGTA
The DNA here is from genome assembly GCF_047496885.1 of Scyliorhinus torazame. Taxonomy (NCBI): domain Eukaryota; kingdom Metazoa; phylum Chordata; class Chondrichthyes; order Carcharhiniformes; family Scyliorhinidae; genus Scyliorhinus; species Scyliorhinus torazame. The sequence goes on along the minus strand of NC_092722.1, from coordinate 147,797,300 downwards.
ACATCAAGGAACCCTGGTAAATTTTAAGTCATCGAAGCAGTCCACTGGATTAACATCCTATCACCACCTTAAATGTTCAGTGCCTCCACCACCAGCACAACATGCCTGCAGTGTCTACAAGATACATTGCAACAACTCACCAAGGCTTCTTCGACAGCACCTTCTAAACTTGTAACCCCTACCATCTAGAAGAATAAGGATGGCAGGCATATGGTAACACATAAATTCTAACAGGACTAGACAGGGTAGATGCAGGGAAGATGTTACCAATGATGGGTGTGTCCAGAACCAGGGGTCACAGTCTGAGGATTCAGGGTAAGCCATTTCAGACAGAGATAAGGAGACATTTCTTCACACAAAGAGTGCTGAGCCTGTGGAATTCATTATCCCAGGAAGTAGTTGATGCTAAAACTTTAAATATATTCAAGAGGCGGCTGGATATAGCTCTTGGGAAGAATGGGATCAAAGGCTATGGGTAGAAAGCAGGATTAGACTATTGAGTTGGATGATCAGCCATGATCGTGATGAATGGCGGAGCAGGCTTGAAGGGCCAAAAGGCCTCCTCCTGCTCCTATCTTCTATGTATCTATGTACCACTGTCAGCAAGTCACACACCATCCTGACCTGGAAGTATATCACCATTCTTTCATCAGTGTTAGGTCAATAATTAGGAACTCCCTCCCTTGAGCATTGTCACCACAAGGACTAAGTATCACCAACTTCTCATGGAAAATTGGGATGGAAATTAATATTGGCCTTGCCAATGATGCATCCAGTAACTGGATAATAAAAAAAGACAAGGAAAAGGATTAAATGTGTCATTTGGGCAGTCATTAACAGTTAGAACTGAGCTCCTTGGTAATTCAGAAATACTTGGAAATTAAAGCTTTTCTTTATTTAGCATTTTAGTTATGTCAGTACTTGAGAGCATTTTAAAAATAATATATTCCATCCTTGATGTAATTAAACTTCCCATGGCACTTCACAAAGTGCATTGTAAAACCAAATATGATATTGAACCATTTAAGAAGACATTAAGTCAAATGACCAAAACCTTGCTCAAAGAGGCAAGTTGTAAGGAATATATTAAACGAGGAAAAGCAAGATGGGGAGGTGTAGGAGGTAGTTTCTGAGCTTAGAGTTTAGACAAACCGAAGATATGAGCATCACTGGTTGAGCAATTAAGATTGGAGATTCAAGAATCCAGAATTGGAAAAACTCTGATATCTTGGAGAGTGATAGGACTTGAGGAGATTAGAGAGATGGCGGGGTGGGGAAACCATGGAGAGGTTTGAAAACAATTGAAATTTTAAATAAAACTATATGTGGGAAATACTCAGTAGGTCAGGCAGCATTTGTCATGAGAGAAACAGTAACATTTTCAAATCAATAATCTTTCACCAGGACAGAGAATTGAGAAATGGGAATTTTTAAATGAAGACACTGTTTGACTAAGAGCTAATATAGGTCAGTGGACACAGGGGTGATAGGTAAACCTAGCTTTTAGGTTTTCAAATCCAGGATGGACTGAGAGAAAGCCTTATTTTAAATGCTGTTGATTAAATGGTTGACTACATTGGCTCGAGTCATTGACGACAGATTAAAAATATTCTGGGTCATATTTTATGAAAAGAGTGTAACTTGATGCTAAGTTGGTAGTGTGCTTAAGAAAACCAAGATACTCCTCTCTGATTTTAGCTAATAACTTTTGGCCTAATTGCTAATTACCATAATTTGAATTTGTCTGAAGTTGTTGTCCAACATCTGCAGCTTTAGGATTCGAACAGTGATTACACACAACTTTCATGGAGCGGTACATATGTGGCCTTCATTTTCCCAGTTCTACCAAAGTGCAGTTCGAAACTGGGGATTTACATTTCTAAAAGCTTTTAATTTAACCTGGACCTGACCAAACTTGCCATAAACAGTCCTGTCAGCAGACCACCAAGGGGATCATCAAACCCGACTCAGCTTGGACTTCAAAGGGCCCCTCCCCTCCACCGACTGCAACACGCACTTTCTTAATGTGGTCGACGAACATTCCCGATTCCCCTTTGCCATCCCGTGCCCCGATATGACGTCTGCCACCGTCATCAAAGCCCTCAACACCATCTTCGCTCTGTTCGGTTTCCCCGGCTATGTCCACCGCGACCGGGGATCCTCATTTATGAAAATGGGGGACCTTCACCAGGCACGCACGGTCTGGTCGGTAGAAGTGCGGTTTACACTCCGCGCAGACCTGGCAGTCTCTGGTGATAGCCCTGACTCCCACGATGGAGTAGGGCAGATTACGGGCCTCAATGAGGTGTAAAGGCGGGTGACTCCCGGGTGACAGAGATCGTTGTGCAGGGTCAGGAGTCGGTCCACTTGTGCGCTGGCACATGTACCTCGGGACAGAGCATCAGGGGGCTCGTTGAGCTTACCGGCTCGTAATTGTTGGTGGAGAGCTTGATCCTCCAGCTCAAGATTTTATCGTTTTTGATCTTGCCCCGCTGTGTATTGTTAAACATGAAGGCAATTGACCGTTGGTCAGTGAGGAGAGTGAATCTCCTGCCGGCCAGGTAATGCCTCCAAATTGCACAGCTTCAACAATCGCTTGGGCCTCCTTTTCGACAGAGGAGTGCCGAATTCCGGAGGCATGGAGGGTGCGGGAAAAGAATGCCACGGGCCTGCCTGCCTGGTTGAGGGTGGCAGCCAGAGCGATGTCTGATGCATCGCTCTCGACTTGGAAGGGGAGCGTCTCGTCGACCGCGTGCATCGCGGCCTTGGCGATGTCGGCCTTGATACGGTTGAAGGCCTGGTGAGCCTCGGCCGTCAGTGGGAAAGCGGTGGATTGAATGACTGGGCGGGCCTTGTCCGCATAGTTTGGGACCCACTGGGCGTAACACGAAAAGAACCCCAGGCATTGTTTGAGGGCCGTGGGAGAGGGGGAGTTCCATGATGGGGCGCATACGATCGGGGTCGGGCCCCAGAACTCCGTTCTGAACCACAAAGCCGAGGATGGATAATCGGTTCGTGCTGAACACACACTTCTCCTTGTTGTAAGTTAGGTTGACGAGTGTGGCGCTGTGGAGAAATCTGGAACGGTTAGCGTCGTGGTCCTGCTGGTCGTGGCCGTAGATGGTGACGTTGTCCAGGTACGGGAAAGTGACCCGCAGCCCATACCGGTCAACCATTGGAAGACCGAGACCCCGTTGGTGACGCCGAAGGGAACCCTAAGGAAATGGTAAAGGCGGCCGTCTGCTTCAAACACAGTGTATGGGCGGTCCTCCTTATGGATGGGGAGCTGGTGTTAGGCAGATTTCAGGTACACTGTTGAGAAGACCCGGTACTGTGCAATCTGATTGACCATATCAGATATGCGTGGGAGGGGGTACGCGTCAAGCTGCGTGTACCGATTGATGGTCTGACTGTAGTCAACGACCATCCTGTTTTTCTCCCCGGTTTTCACCACTACCACTTGGGCTCTCCAGGGGCTGTTGCTGGCCTCGATGATACCTTCCCGCAGCAGCTGCTGGACCTCAAACCTGATGAAGGTCCTGTCCTGGGCGCTGTACCGTCTGCTCCTGGTGGCGACGGGTTTGCAATCCGGGGTGAGGTTTGCAAACAAGGAAGGCGGGTCGACCTTAAGGGTCGCGAGGCTGCAAGCAGTAAGGGGTGGTAGGGGCCCGCCAAATGTCAGGGTTAGGCTCTGGAGGTGCACTGGAAGTCCAGGCCGAGTAGCAAGGCAGCGCAGAGGTTGGGGAGGCCGTAGAGCCGGAATCCGCTGAACTCTACGCCCTGGACGGTGAGGGTGGCGATGCAGTATCCCCGGATCGCCACGGAGTGGGATCCGGAGGCCAGGGAGATTCTTTGGTTAGCGGGGTGTACTGCGAGGGAGCAGCGCCTTACCGTATCTGGGTGGATGAAGCTCTCAGTGCTCCCAGAGTCCAGAAGGCAGGATATCTCGTGTCCGTCGACCTTCACCTTTGTCGAAGCGGTCGCGAGGTTGTACGGTTGAATCTGGTCGATCGTGACCGAGGCGAGACGCGGCTGGTCGTCGGCGGTTGCAGGTGATGAGCAGCCCGATGAGGTGCCTGACAGGCAGGGGTGCTGCGGCAGGTACGATGGCGGCACCCACGGCCCCCATGTGTCCTGGGACAGGCAAGATGGTGGTGACCATTGATTCTGAGGCAAGCAAGATGGCGGCGCCCATAGGCCGCACGTGTTGTGAGTGGAGCAAGATGGCGGCGCCCACGGGCCGCACGTGGTCTGAGGAGAGGAAGATGGCGGCGCTCACTGGCCGCATGTGGAAGGTGCCGGGACAATAGCGGCGATTGAGCGGGCCTGGCACACTGCAGCAAAATGTCACTTCTTGCCACAGGCCTTGCAGAGCTTGCTCTGCACTGGGCAGAGCTGCCGGGAGTGTTTTGTCTGTCCGCAGAGTTGCACTTGAGTCCCCGGGGTTGGTTGGTTGCCACGCGGCGCATGCGTGGGGTTGGCTGAGGGCGGTCGCTCATGGGTTCTACGATGGGGTGGCCGCTGGCGGGGTCCCCGATGCACACAGGGGGTGGGCTGTGAGGTCGGGGGCATAAGCCTGTACGTTGCGTGAGGCGACCGTGAGCAAGAGCGCTAGTTTCTTGGTCGCCGCGAGGTCAAGCGTGGCCCCTTCTAAGAGGCGCTGGTGGATGTAGTCAGACCCTATGCCCGTAACAAACGCGTCTCTCATTAGCAGGGTTGAATGTTCAGTGGCCGAAACAGCCTGGCAGTCACAGCCTCTCACCAGGGCGAGCAGGGCACTCCAGAAATCTTCCACAGACTCACCGGGAAGTTGGTGCCGGGTGGGTAGCAGGTGCCTGCCATAGATCTTGTTGGTCTGCTGAGCGTAATTCTCCTTCAGTAGTGCCATGGCCTCTGCGTAGGTAGGCGTGTCCTGAACGAGGGGAAAAACGTTGGAGCTCAGCCGTGTGTACAGAATCTGGAGCTCCTGTGCTTCTGAGATTGGGTCTGGCGCAGACCCGATGTACACTTCAAAGCAAACTAGCCAATGTTGGAAGTCCTTTTTGGCGTTGTCTGCTTGAGGATGCAGCTGCAGGCGATCCGGCTTGATGCGGAGGTCCAGCTCTGAAAAATCTCTGTGTAATAAATTGATGCACCATCAATTACGACGAGACGAGAGTAGAAGTAATCGAGGCTTTATTACACAGAGATGTGTGGCCTCCTACAGCGGCTCACGAAATGGCTGCTGTTCGGTGAACACACACATTTATACTCTGCCTCCTGGGCGGAGCCAGTACGGATCTACCCCCGTACCTGGAGTACAGGGGCCTTCCCGTAAATACCCATATATACAATATAACACAACAGTGGTGACTACCACAAACTGGGGATTTACATTTCTAAAAGCTTTTAATTTAACCTGGACCTGACCAAACTTGCCATAAACAGTCCTGTCAGCAGACCACCAAGGGGATCATCCAACCTGACTGCCTGCCCCTCCACTGCGGCTACATTTGCAGCCGGGTGTCCCTGAAGAGGGAGCAAAGGAATCAACTGACATCGTTGTGGTGATGTGCATCAATGTAAATGCATGTAGGCTAGCTAGACACTAGAGGGAGCACCAAAGACATAACACACACACACTCAACCAATAGATCAGGTGTTTAGGACACAACCAATGGACATTCACAATACACACAGAGGTGACACAACCACCGGGGGCATTACACCAACCCATATATAAAGGACACCACACACATGATCTGCTCTTTCCAGTGGAGACAGTCAGTGAGTACAGACACAGGGTTGATTCAATATTATACGCACCACGTGGATTGCAGCAACTGGTTAGTCAGTCAGGGTAGCTATAGTAGGATTAGCAGTAGTGTCGAACCCGAGTAATAGAAATGTAAATAGTTTAATAAACGTGTTGAAGTTATCTCCACGTCTGAACCTTCCTTTGTCAAGTGCACCACAAGGAAGCCGCTTATGTTACACCTACAACATAACAAATCATGGTACCAGGACTGAACTGTTTCAATCCATATAGCCATACCTCAGCATACAGTGAAAACCAGCAACGATACCCAGGCAAGATGTTCGAGATCCGGGTTCCGCAGCAGCTCCAGTGCCACGGCGATCTCCGCGAAAACTGGCGGGTATTCCGGCAAATGTTTGAAATCTTCCTGGTAGCAGCCGAACTAGAAGACCTAGCCGATACTGAAAGGACAGAGCTTCTGCTTATCATCGCCGGTGCCAGAGCAGAAGAAATCTTTTAAAAATTCAAGTTCTCCAAAGGGCAAAACAGGAGCGACTTCCAGGCAGTCCTGGACAAATTCGGCAAATACACTCCAACCAGCAAGAAAAGGTAAGAGAAGCGCCAGTACTCACCATGAGGCCGAGATCCTGGAACAGAGAACAGTTTTGATCGACGGCCATCTTTCTAAAGGGACTGCACTTGCGCAGTTGCGAGACGCCGCGCATGCGCAATCACGAACACGGCCATCGGTACAGGAACAGCGATTTGCGCATGCGCAAACGCTTCCTACGTATGATGCCACATGCGTCATGATATTAGAGGCCCCGGACGACGCCCATTTAAAGGGGAAACGTCCCAAATCAAAGAAAAAATCTTTTAAAGCCGTAAAACAACCTTTTTTCACCTGGAATGACAGCACAGTGCCTCAAATTGAACCAGGAAATGACATTAACCTCCGAAGAACCCTGCAACAAGCAGTTACCTACGCCCAAACCAATGATTCCGACTTTGAATACTTCGATACCGACCGTTACATTTTCTCTGGACCTCGCGAGCCCAATGCCAGCTCCGAGGCAAACAGCGATGAGATGGTCCTAGAAGACAACGACTCAGACGAACCTTTCACCTTGGGAGGCTACCCCTGTACCAAATCCGATCCGCAACTAGACGTGTTTCACATTGACGACCCCGACGACGACTTCTTCAAATTTGAGGATCTTCAGCCCAGCAGATAAGACATCCCAACTCGTGAGCGCAGGATGATGCTGCAGCCTGAAACCAAGAGACAGAGAGCGGTACAAGCCCACAGAGAGCGACCTGCTGCCACAGAGAGCGTGGTCCACGCACCGCTCAGGTTTCCTGACTCTACGAAAGAAGACACGCAAGACTTCACACCGCAGTCCTTGCATGAACAAGAAGTGACTCCAGTGTCACAAGCCTCCGCAGCGAGCTCGTGGACAGACTCCACAATTGCAGAAATGCAAGACTCCAGAGTGCAGTCCTTGCACGAACAAGAAATGACTCCAGTGTCTCAAGCCTCCGCAGCGAGCTCGTGGACAGCCTCCATGATAGAAGCAACGCAAGACTCCGACGCACAGTCCTTGCAGGAACAAGACCATGAGGGTCTAGCAACATCCTATGATCAACTAGCGGCAGACGATGCAAGTCTGCCATGCTCAAGTAAACAGCAAGAAGACTATGACAGTCTACCACGCTCCAGTGCACAGCAGGACGACCATGACGGTCTATCATGCTACAGTGAAGAACAAAGCGAAGATGATAGTCCAAGCCCAAATGAAGGACAACAGCAAGACAATGACCATCCACCCACATTGGTTGCGCCACCAGATGAAAACTCTGACAATTTACCCAACCCATGTGAACAACAAGCAGCTACTGATGATCTAGCCATGGCATGTGAGACGAGTGACGACAGCATCCCACTTCCCATGCAAGATGTGCAAAGTGACAGACCTCAGCTAGTGTGTACAGAGGCACTCGATGATCACTGTGAGACCACTGGTGACTCCGGTGACACCACGATACTTCCACCCTCATTCGCTCAAACCTCTCCACAAGTCAATGCATTCCTGCATGTTCCGACTCCAGAAGTGCAGCTTCAGGAAATCTCAGCTGACTCCAGTGAACCTGCTAAGACTCCGGACGGGGAGCGTCAACAAACCAACACTGACTCAGTTAATACAGACCAGACTCCAGATGGGGAGCAACCAAACGGCGACTGTAATTCACATAAGCAGGACTTTACTCCAGACAGGGAGTGCCGCAACCTCAGTGATGGCACGCTCAGGGTGACAGCAGATGCCACAACGACTGGAGATGGATCACTTAACAATTACACTGGGTCAGTAGTAACAAGGAGCGGCTGCAGTCCACGAGGAATACACCAATATTCACCACAGCCATATCCACACGTTTTTTCCACACCAGCAGTGCAGCCAATGACAGTTCATGCTGGACAAACCCAGTATTCAGGTGTGCAGCAGCCAGCAGTCTATGCAGCATATTCTCAAACAGGCCAGCACTACGTATTGCCCACTAATGGAATCAAGACCGAAGGAGGACGACCGCAAGCGCAATCTGCACACAGACTGGGTGCCTTAGTTACAGCCCAGGATTTGCTGCACCCCAGCCTGGCCAGACGGCATATTCCTATCAGTTGCAAGGTTCTAGTTTCACACCATCACCAGGTATTTATGCGAGCAGCAAGTCTGTTTCTAATTCGGCAAGCTTCAACTGTTCTGTAGCCACCTGGGTTGGCCACTTCCCGACTTTAAAATGGAGATCCGCAAAGGATGCAGGGAAATTCAGCCAACGCAGGAAAAACAGCAGGCGCAAAGTTTCCTGTATATTAAAACTTGCAGGAACCCAGACAGCACTGAAACTAACAACCATCTACATATTAATCAGCGATCCCCGGGAACAATTGGAAACAGTTGAGGTAAACAAGGCCAAGCCAGACTCCTCGGCGCCAGCAGGAGCCAAGACAAAGGAAGGCTAACGGACACTTAGGAACTGCCCAGTGATCAGGGAACAGTTCCAGTATTGGAGAAATCGATCCAAGTGATCAGAACTTAGTCCAATCACTTGGAACTAGATACGGGGTCCACCCTGAATGGCGCGAAGCTCCTGGGGACTATAAGGTAGAGTCCCCATGTTCAATTTGTCCTTCTTGGCAGGGTCACTCAGCAGCTCGAAACAACCATTGAACGTGACCCGCCTAGTAGCTGCATCCACCAAGTAAGTCTCCAGTCAACGCACGCTACGAGATAGGCGCTCCTAGCTACCAGTCTATACCAGCTTTGAAGACTGCAGATTCAGAATCGAACGAAAGGCCATTTGTTCCCCTGACCTGGTGGGCCAGTTCCAAAGCTAAGTATAGGCCTTTTAGTGTTAGAGATAGTCTAGTAAGTAGAGTTTTATACATGAGTAGTGATTGACTGTGTATAATAAATGTGTTTTGATTTGAAACGTACCAACTGGTGTATTGAGTTATTGATCAGCACTTGAACTTGAACCTCGTGGTGGTATCATAAAGATACCTGGCGACTCTAGAGCAAAGGTTATAGAAATAGAGCAAATTAAGTAAAGACACAACGAGCAACATTTAAGAGCCAACCAAAAGTTAGCAACATTTACTGGCGACATCTGACGGGACCCGACTTAGAAGTGGCCTAACCACTCTGGGAGAACCCAAAATTTGAATTGAGAATCCAATTGGGAACAGAAACATTCACAAGTGTTCAAGCAGTTTTGATCAATCCTCATAATTCGGAAGCATGTTAATGCATCCGTAACTAAAAGGGCCATAAGGTAAAACTGATAGATTTTGTTGCGAAAAACTGTCGGGAGTTTGTATACCGGAAAATAGCGAACGCCGTACCCGTGTTTACAGAACCGCCTTAGGACCCCTCGTTCCAAATTTTAAAAGAGAGCATTCAGATACGAAAAATGGAAATGAAGGCAATGGAACGCCTCATGAACCCTCAAGAATTTGTGGTCGCAGCGACCAGCAACAGAGTAGGTCAGTGTCCCGTTTGGGAAGTTGAGATTAGAAGGTACCTCAAAGGGAAGGGATGGCCCCTTTGGAGTGACTTTTGTTCAAATGAGGAAACAGGTCCCGGGAGTATGGGACATACTTGGTGGGAGAACCTGAGCGAAATCCATAAGAAGAGCTTAGGGAAAGCTCGCAAGCCGATGGCAATCGTGTCCTGTCTGGCACAATTGCGAGGCACAGAGGAGGTCGTTCGAGAGAGAGAGACATGGAATGAGCAAGGTCCATGTTAGTGAGATCGAGAGAGAGAATATAGACTTGAGAAGGAAGTTGGCAGCAAAGGACGGAGAGGTGGATGATGCCAAGTGGGCACACCAGTCTTGCCTAGCGCATCTGAGCAGCTTCCAAACCCAATACGATAAGGCCTATCAGGACACACAACGTGCAGTCCTGGTAAGAGAAGAGACAGAGAAACAGGTAGAGGTATTGCAAAGGCAGTGCAGCGATCTAAAAGCAGCGTTAAGAGCACTCCATGCTGCCACCATGGAGCACAAACAAAGCTTAGTAGATCATGCAAAATGCCGGAAGCAGATTGCGGAACTGCAGTCTTTGCTTTCAGTGCAAAATGGATTTCAAAGCACCTTTGGATCCCAATTAGATGAAGAAGACGGCCCTGATTGGCAAGAACTAAACAAAACCGCGCATAGATATGTACAGGGAACATGTGCGCAAGGAAAGTCCCAAAGCAGAAAAGCACCCCAACCCCCACAGAGCAGATAGATCAGGCACCCATGAATCCAGTAACTATCCACCGCACAGTCACATCGGACGGAGACGCGGAATTCCTTTACACCACCCCCTTAACCGTGACCCAATTACGGGGCGCGTGCGAAAAGATCACACCGTTCCTCCCCACCTCAGACCCCCACCACTTCTTTGCTGGAGTGAAGCAGCAGGCGACCATGTACGGCCTGGATGAGCGTGAGCAAGTGAAGCTCACAGTTTTAAGCTTAGACCCTTCTGTTGTAGCAGCCCTTCCCGACCCACAGAATGTAGGAGGAGGCACACTTGCAGAGATGCACACAGCGATCCTACTTAGACCGCGCCCATTTGTCCCCAGACAACATGGCCAAATGGACCCGCACCCTTATCTCCCAAGCCACAGAGGCAGGACAAAAAGCTTGTACTAACTATGACCCCTCGGAAGAAACGCACAATGAAAAGTGGGTTTTAAAAAGGTTGTCCCGCCCCTGGGAACAATCTGTCCACAACAAACCCGCGATTAGAAAACCCGAAGAACAGCAGGCAGAGGCAGATATCCAAGCAGTTAAAGCGCACCAGAACCCCGCATGGGTGAACGAAGGCATAAATAGCCCCCCACAGAAAGCACAGGAGTGTTACAACTGTGGACAATTAGATCACTTTGCACGAGAGTGCAATGCCCCACGAAAGCCACAGAGAGCCCAGCAGGCAGGCACTCTGAATAATATCAGGACCAAACCCATACATAGTGTGAGCACCCGTTCAGACCAGACAGACATGAACGGAACTGACTGACGGTGTTCGGGCTCCCCTACCTGGGTCTCCGACACCCTTTGGGATAGGTCTGGCCGACCAGTCGTTGCAGCGAAAATATGGGGACAGCCCATTGAATTTCTCTGGGACACAGGAGGGTCCCGCACCACAATTAATTCCTCCACCATGTTCCAAAAAGACAAGTGGCCCACTATAGCCACAATCCCCCTCAGCAGCTTCACAGGCCACTCACAACAGGGAAACATCACAGCCCCTGTACCCCTTCAAATTGGCAACATTACAACAAAACACCCCCCAGTTTTGGTCGATCAGCCCCACACAGCAGAACACATTTTGGGCATCGATTTCATGAACTCCCACAACCTATCATTTGACCCAGTAAATCAATGTGTCTGGAAAATGACAAAGTCAGCAAGAGCCCCCGCAACGCTCACAGTAGGTGAGTATGCTAATAAGATTAGCGCAGTCGGCGATTTTTGGTTTGACCCGACCACGATTAGCACAGACAAACAGGTTAGGGCAGTTCTCCAGAAAAACAGGACCGCATTTGCAAGTCATAAACATGACTGCGGCAGGATGGTTGGTTCGGTTCTAATGACAGGACCTGACCCTAGATCCCAGAAGCAATACGGATTTCCCCAAGAGGCAGAGGGAGAAATCTCAAAAGTTATTGACAGTTTATTAGAACAAGGCGTACTTAGATCAGTAGCCTCTACTAATAATGCCCCGATTTGGCCAGTGAGAAAGCCCGTTGGATCATGGCGACTGACTATCGATTACCAGGAACTCAACAAAGTCACCCCCGCAGCAGCCCCCACGGTAGCCACAAGTCCCGAGACCATGCTCAAACAGGGACTCAACTCACGATATTTTACGGATTTGGACATCAGTAACGGATTCTGGTCCATTCCATTGGCAAAAGTGTGCCAGTACAAATTTGCCTTCACTTTTAAAGGTCAGCAGTACACGTGGACATGCCTTCCACAAGGATTCCACAACTCCTCCTCCATTTTCCACCGACAGCTGGCCAATGGTTTATCAAAATTTTCTCACCCCGAATGTCTGGTCCAGTATGTAGACGACCTAATACTGCAGACAGACACCAAGGTAGAGCACATTGCGCTTCTGTCCGAACTCCTGGAACTCCTACAGCGAATTGGATGTAAAGTGAATCCCCAGAAGGCCCAACTTCTGGAAAATAAAGTGGTATATTTGGGAACGATTATCACGCATGGTAAACGCGAGATCGAGCATAAAAGAATTGACTCGATTGTCAAATTGCCCCTTCCCCAGAATGTTTCCACCCCCCGGTCGTTTTTAGGACTGGTTGGCTACTGTCGAAACCACATTGATGGTTTCACCACCAAAGCAGCACCCCTCTCGGAACTCCAAAGAAAGGAGCCCCTTGGGAATGCCTTAGATGCTTTAAAGTGCGCACTCATTGCAGCCCCCTCACTACAGGTTCCAGAACCGATTTCCCCCTATGCTATAGAGATAGCAAGCACAGATCGTACCCTTTCGTGCTCCACCAGGAACGGCACGAACAGTTAAGACCCGTGGCTTACGCCCCTAGAGTTTTAGATCCTGTGGAGCAGGGATTTTCGGCCTGTGAAAGGCACCTGCTCGCAGTTTTCTGGGCAGTTCAGTACTTTTCATATATCAGCGGACTAAACCCCATCACAATCCTCACGGAACACACCCCCACCCAACTTTTACTAGACGGACGACTTAAGGACGGTACAGTATGCCAGATCAGAGCAGCCAGGTGGACCCTTCTTTTGCAGGTACGGGACATCACTGTTAAAAGGACCAAGACCCACACTTTCCTAGCCGACAACCTTCAGTACCCGGGCACCCCCCACGAATGTAAAATCATCTCACCGCACCACAACACAGGCCCCTTTATCGAGAAAATATCCCCCAAAAAGGTTGGTAGTTCACCCCAGATCCCCCAGCACACAGTCACGTGCGCACCCTTGAGAATATATGTGGCTGGTTCTTCCACTATATTAAACGGGAAGCGCATTACAGGATGCGGCGTCTATGTTGAGGACGCGCAGGGATGCTGCCTAGAAGAAATCTCGTTAAAACTGCCAGGACACTTAGGCGCGCAGGCGGCAGAACTAGCAGACATTGCATACATTATAGATCACTCAGATTCCTTCCCCAGCCCAGCAGACATATACTCGGACAGCCTCTCTGTCTGTAACAGCCTCACAGAATTGCTACCCCTGTGGAAAGCAAGAGGATTTGCTTCCGCGGACGGAAAACCCTTCCTTCAGCCCCATTGCTCCGGCACATTTTGGACAAAACACAGGATAGGACATTTGGTATCAAAGTACGAAGTCACCACCGTTCCTCCCCACCTGGAAATGTAAAAGCCGACGCATTGGCTAAAGCAGGTTCCAGACATGGATATTTTTGGAACCACCCCGAAAGCGCCCCAGTCAATGCAGTTCAGGTCTCACAGACAAATATCGAAGATTTAGTGCAGGCCCAGAAGCAAGATAGTAATCTCAGGAAAATTTTATAAAGAAAATTTCCAGCCCCATACAATAGGTTTAAAAATGCACTGACCATACATGACGGTGTGGTCCTAAAAGACACCCTTTATGTGGTTCCTGAACAGGACAGGAATCAGCTTATTTGTTTGTTCCATGATAGTCATGGGCATCAGGGAATTGACCCCACTACAGCCCACCTCAGGCAGCTCTGTTGGTGGCCGAATTTAAAAGAAGATGTCACGCACTATGTGGAAAATTGCCTTATCTGTGCCCAAAACAATCCGGACAGAAATGCGAAGACAGCTCAGCTTAGCCACACCCGCCCCGTTAATGGCCCTTGGACTAACCTCCAGATTGATTTTATAGGACCATTGCCCCCTTGCAGGAATGGTCACAAGTATGTGTTAGTCGTTATAGACACGTTTACGAAATGGGTAGAAGCATTCCCATCTAGAACAAACACGGCAAAGACTACAGCTAAGATTTTAACGCAGCACATCTTTACGAGATGGGGACTCCCCCGCAGCATTGAATCCGACCAAGGTTCCCATTTTACGGGACGTGTCATGAAGAACGTCCTCACGATATTTGGCATTACTCAAAAATTTCACATCGCATACCACCCCCAGTCAAGTGGTATCGTGGAGCGAATGAATCGGACCCTAAAAACAACCCTCAGGAAAATGGTCCAACAAAACAGCACCACTTGGGATTCAGTCCTCCCTTTTGCACTAATGTTTTTGCGTAACACTGTTTCGACATCCACAGGATACACCCCACACACTCTCATGACCGGACGCCCAATGAAAGGCACAGAATTTTTATTAGGACTTGACTTGACCAGCCCCGAAGTGACGGCGTCACACACGAGAACGCAGTGAAACAATTAGTAGAGAATGTAAAAATGGCTCAGCTAGCAGCGGCAGCAAAATTAGGCACCAGGAAGAAACAGAGCAAGGCCTGTTTCGACAAGACAGTGCATGCGACTGAGTTTGATGTAGGACAGCAGGTCATGCTCTCCATTTACAACCCCAGCACGTTCCTGTCACCTAAGTATTCGGGTCCGTACTCTGTTGCGGACAAAGTAAGCCCCTCCGTTTATAAGCTTAAGTACCCCAATGGGAAGACTGTGTGGTTTCATATTAACCAGCTCAAGGCATATGGCTCGCAGTCTAACCACGCACACCACGTCATGCTTGCCGCAGCAGACCACACCCCGCCCACAGCCAACGTATCCCTACCCTCCCCCAACACGTCCACCCAATCCACAGACTCAACCTCGACTCCACCCCCGAACTCTAGACTCCGCCCCAGAACGCCCACACACAGCAGCAGCAGCGACAGCGACTGTGACACAGACGCTAGCCACAGCACCAGAATGTTGCCTGGTATGGAGGGCATTAGCTATGAGGAGCGGTTGAATAAACTCGGTTTGTTCTCACTGGAACGACGGAGGTTGAGGGGCGACCTGATAGAGGTCTACAAAATTATGAGGGGCATAGGCAGAGTGGATAGTCAGAGGCTTTTCCCCAGGGTAGAGGGGTCAATTACTAGGGGACATAGGTTTAAGGTGAGAGGGGCAAGGTTTAGAGTAGATGTACGAGGCAAGTTTTTTACACAGAGGGTAGTGGGTGCCTGGAACTCGCTACCGGAGGAAGTGGTGGAAGCAGGGACGATAGTGACATTTAAGGGGCATCTTGACAAATACATGAATAGGATGGGAATAGAGGGATACGGACCCAGGAAGTGTAGAAGATTGTAGTTTAGTCGGGCAGCATGGTCGGCACGGGCTTGGAGGGCCGAAGGGCCTGTTCCTCTGCTGTACATTTCTTTGTTCTTTGTTCTTTGTTCCCGCCTCCCTACTATCCCCATGCAACAGGCCCCACACCCAGCGAATCTGAACACGATTCGAGTGATCCCTTCCTGATCACATTCCTTAACAAACCTCACCAAAGACCACCGCCCTAAGATGACGACCCCGACTCCATCGCCACAGAATTAGACACGACTATCTGGCATTGTGACAATCCGAAACGACGAGATGGACCATAAGTCACACCATGCAGCTTTAGCAACCCTCATCCATTCAAGAGTATGGCATCCGGGAGAAGATGATGACATTGAGTCTGACTCCCAAAATGAGAACCCCTTTGCGACCCTGTTCGCAACTGACAACTGAGGTGTCCAGATGATGTTTTAAAGGAACCGATGGAGAGATACGGTGTCCTTTCTGATGGAACCAGCACCATGTTTGTGGAATGCTTGTTCGTTAATGTTATCATTAAGTGTTGTTTGTAAACTCGGAAGTTTCACGGCCCCACGCCACCACTCCTTTAACGCCCCCCGGCTGTTAATGGAACAAGTTGTCCCAGACAATAGTTCAGAGGAACTAGTCTGTTGACAAAAAATGGTTAAAGGTACAAGTTTGTCCCAGACAATAGTTCAGAGGAACTAGTCTGGCGACAGAAAATGGTTAAAGGTACAAGTTTGTCCCAGACAATAGTTCAGAGGAACTAGTCTGTTGACAAGAACCCGACTCATTGTTGCTCTCCTAATTCGAGAGGCAGCCCCCACGATGACCACATTCTTACCCGTTCTTGTCGGTTGCTCAGGCAGTGGAGAAATGGCATTGGTCCCCGCCCTGCCTGAGAACCCCCCTCTGGTCAGCTACGCTCGGGTAGAGCACATACGGCATTGATCACCGTTCTACCCGGGGATTCCATCCAAATCTTACCCGCCGTGGCCCATACGCACCCCATTTTGGCTCGTTACGTTCATAATTCTTTTGTTTGGTTTTGGCAACCTTAAGGTTGCTTCCCCATGCTAGTTACATCCTCAAACACTGGGATGGTAAATCACACAGGCTGCGAGACGGCTCGCAGTACGGCAGTATTTTCTTAAATGTCTAGTCTAAATTTCGGTTTAAAAAAAAATGAGCGAGTCACACATGGTGACCAATTATAAAGGGAAATTGACACTAAAAGACAGACATGCTAACGTACAAGATATTAAACAAGATAGTAACAGAAACTTTGCTTGATCTCCAGAATTCCAGAAGCTCCAGGAAGAGAGAAGAGACGAAAAGGAAGAGAAGAGAACAATGAAGACATCATACGTGTTTTTAGTTACCATTATAATTTGTATTTGGTTACGTGCAAACGCGAACCCCCCGACCCCAACCCTCCCCGGCCGTCAACGATTCACTTCTCCATAGCACCCAGAGCCCAGTGAAAAGTAACAACACACCATCATGGTGTGATAGGTTTACAACAAGGTACTCCCTTTCATATGTCATTGAATCCCTTTTAGCATTGGCGATATTCTGCAGCATCGTGCAGACTATCCGCATGAGAAAATGGCGAAGGAGAGCCTACCGCTCTCGCACCCCGGTATACAGAACGAGATCCCCTATTTTCGGTTTTCACCAGGCCCCCGAACCCCTTGATCTACAATAAAGGACATTCGTTTTGCGTCATTTGTGAATAAAGAACTATGTCTCATTTGCAAATGAAAGATTGTGCAACTCTGTGCTTGACCGCCAAGCCAGAGGAAAATGTGAATGCTGCTATTAATTTTGTATTGTTAGGAAGTTAGTATGATTGGATGTTTAAGTGAGTGTAGTTTATGGAAGATAGTTAGAGGTACCGTTTTTTTAATATATGTTGGATTGCATGTCCCTGTTGTGACATAGTACCACTTAGAATTGTCAGTTAAAAATTTCGTGCATAGTTATGGTCATTGTAGAGGCCATGGAAGAGTGCTCGCCGGGTCAGGGAGTGAAGACAACGCAGTTATGTGATCCTTCATGCTTCGCGTTAGACATCACAAGGAGGGAGTGTAGCCACCTGGGTTGGCCACTTCCCGACTTTAAAATGGAGATCCGCTAAGAATGCAGGGAAATTCAGCAAATGCAGGAAAAACAGCAGGTGCAAAGTTTCCTGTATATTAGAACTTGCAGGAACCCAGACAGCACTGAAACTAACAACCATCTACATATTAATGAGCGAACCCCGGGAACAATTGGAAACAGTTGAGGTAAACAAAGGCCAAGCCAGACTCCTCGGCGCCAGCAAGAGCCAAGACAAAGGAAGGCCAACGGCCACTTAGGAACCGCCCAGCGATCAGGGAACAGCTCCAGTATTGGAGAAATCGATCCAAGTGATCAGAACGTAGTCCAATCACGGAACCAGGTACTGGGTCCACCCCGAATGGCGCGAAGCCCCTGGGGACTATAAAATAGAATCCCCAAGTTCAATTCATCATTCTTGGCAGGGTCTCTCAGCAGCTCAAAACAACCCTTGAACGTGACCTGCCTAGTAGCTGCATCAACCAAGTAAGTCTCCAGTCAATGCATGCTACGAGATAGGCGCTCCTAGCTACCAGTCTATATCAGCTTTGAAGCCTGCAGACTCAGAATCGAACAAAACATTTGTTCCCCTAACCTGGTGGGCTAGTTCCAAAGCTAAGTATAGGCCTTTTAGTGTTAGAGATAGTCTATTAAGTAGAGTTTTATACATGAGTAGTGATTGACTGTGTATAATAAATGTGTTTTGATTTGAAACGTACCAACTGGTGTATTGAGTTATTGATCAGCACTTGAACTTGAACCTCGTGGTGGTATCATAAAGATACCTGGCGACTCTAGAGCAAAGGTTATAGAAATAGAGCAAATTAAGTAAAGACACAACGAGCAACATTTAAGAGCCAACCAAAAGTTAGCAACATTTACTGGCGACATCTGACGGGACCCGACTTAGAAGTGGCCTAACCACTCTGGGAGAACCCAAAATTTGAATTGAGAATCCAATTGGGAACAGAAACATTCACAAGTGTTCAAGCAGTTTTGATCAATCCTCATAATTCGGAAGCATGTTAATGCATCCGTAACTAAAAGGGCCATAAGGTAAAACTGATAGATTTTGTTGCGAAAAACTGTCGGGAGTTTGTATACCGGAAAATAGCGAACGCCGTACCCGTGTTTACAGAACCGCCTTAGGACCCCTCGTTCCAAATTTTAAAAGAGAGCATTCAGATACGAAAAATGGAAATGAAGGCAATGGAACGCCTCATGAGCCCTCAAGAATTTGTGGTCGCAGCGACCAGCAACAGAGTAGGTCAGTGTCCCGTTTGGGAAGTTGAGATTAGAAGGTACCTCAAAGGGAAGGGATGGCCCCTTTGGAGTGACTTTTGTTCAAATGAGGAAACAGGTCCCGGGAGTATGGGACATACTTGGTGGGAGAACCTGAGCGAAATCCATAAGAAGAGCTTAGGGAAAGCTCGCAAGCCGATGGCAATCGTGTCCTGTCTGGCACAATTGCGAGGCACAGAGGAGGTCGTTCGAGAGAGAGAGACATGGAATGAGCAAGGTCCATGTTAGTGAGATCGAGAGAGAGAATATAGACTTGAGAAGGAAGTTGGCAGCAAAGGACGGAGAGGTGGATGATGCCAAGTGGGCACACCAGTCTTGCCTAGCGCATCTGAGCAGCTTCCAAACCCAATACGATAAGGCCTATCAGGACACACAACGTGCAGTCCTGGTAAGAGAAGAGACAGAGAAACAGGTAGAGGTATTGCAAAGGCAGTGCAGCGATCTAAAAGCAGCGTTAAGAGCACTCCATGCTGCCACCATGGAGCACAGACAAAGCTTAGTAGATCATGCAAAATGCCGGAAGCAGATTGCGGAACTGCAGTCTTTGCTTTCAGTGCAAAATGGATTTCAAAGCACCTTTGGATCCCAATTAGATGAAGAAGACGGCCCTGATTGGCAAGAACTAAACAAAACCGCGCATAGATATGTACAGGGAACATGTGCGCAAGGAAAGTCCCAAAGCAGAAAAGCACCCCAACCCCCACAGAGCAGATAGATCAGGCACCCATGAATCCAGTAACTACCCACCGCACAGTCACATCGGACGGAGACGCGGAATTCCTTTACACCACCCCCTTAACCGTGACCCAATTACGGGGCGCGTGCGAAAAGATCACACCGTTCCTCCCCACCTCAGACCCCCACCACTTCTTTGCTGGAGTGAAGCAGCAGGCGACCATGTACGGCCTGGATGAGCGTGAGCAAGTGAAGCTCACAGTTTTAAGCTTAGACCCTTCTGTTGTAGCAGCCCTTCCTGACCCACAGAATGTAGGAGGAGGCACACTTGCAGAGATGCACACAGCGATCCTACTTAGACCGCGCCCATTTGTCCCCAGACAACATGGCCAAATGGACCCGCACCCTTATCTCCCAAGCCACAGAGGCAGGACAAAAAGCTTGTACTAACTATGACCCCTCGGAAGAAACGCACAATGAAAAGTGGGTTTTAAAAAGGTTGTCCCGCCCCTGGGAACAATCTGTCCACAACAAACCCGCGATTAGAAAACCCGAAGAACAGCAGGCAGAGGCAGATATCCAAGCAGTTAAAGCGCACCAGAACCCCGCATGGGTGAACGAAGGCATAAATAGCCCCCCACAGAAAGCACAGGAGTGTTACAACTGTGGACAATTAGATCACTTTGCACGAGAGTGCAATGCCCCACGAAAGCCACAGAGAGCCCAGCAGGCAGGCACTCTGAATAATATCAGGACCAAACCCATACATAGTGTGAGCACCCGTTCAGACCAGACAGACATGAACGGAACTGACTGACGGTGTTCGGGCTCCCCTACCTGGGTCTCCGACACCCTTTGGGATAGGTCTGGCCGACCAGTCGTTGCAGCGAAAATATGGGGACAGCCCATTGAATTTCTCTGGGACACAGGAGGGTCCCGCACCACAATTAATTCCTCCACCATGTTCCAAAAAGACAAGTGGCCCACTATAGCCACAATCCCCCTCAGCAGCTTCACAGGCCACTCACAACAGGGAAACATCACAGCCCCTGTACCCCTTCAAATTGGCAACATTACAACAAAACACCCCCCAGTTTTGGTCGATCAGCCCCACACAGCAGAACACATTTTGGGCATCGATTTCATGAACTCCCACAACCTATCATTTGACCCAGTAAATCAATGTGTCTGGAAAATGACAAAGTCAGCAAGAGCCCCCGCAACGCTCACAGTAGGTGAGTATGCTAATAAGATTAGCGCAGTCGGCGATTTTTGGTTTGACCCGACCACGATTAGCACAGACAAACAGGTTAGGGCAGTTCTCCAGAAAAACAGGACCGCATTTGCAAGTCATAAACATGACTGCGGCAGGATGGTTGGTTCGGTTCTAATGACAGGACCTGACCCTAGATCCCAGAAGCAATACGGATTTCCCCAAGAGGCAGAGGGAGAAATCTCAAAAGTTATTGACAGTTTATTAGAACAAGGCGTACTTAGATCAGTAGCCTCTACTAATAATGCCCCGATTTGGCCAGTGAGAAAGCCCGTTGGATCATGGCGACTGACTATCGATTACCAGGAACTCAACAAAGTCACCCCCGCAGCAGCCCCCACGGTAGCCACAAGTCCCGAGACCATGCTCAAACAGGGACTCAACTCACGATATTTTACGGATTTGGACATCAGTAACGGATTCTGGTCCATTCCATTGGCAAAAGTGTGCCAGTACAAATTTGCCTTCACTTTTAAAGGTCAGCAGTACACGTGGACATGCCTTCCACAAGGATTCCACAACTCCTCCTCCATTTTCCACCGACAGCTGGCCAATGGTTTATCAAAATTTTCTCACCCCGAATGTCTGGTCCAGTATGTAGACGACCTAATACTGCAGACAGACACCAAGGTAGAGCACATTGCGCTTCTGTCCGAACTCCTGGAACTCCTACAGCGAATTGGATGTAAAGTGAATCCCCAGAAGGCCCAACTTCTGGAAAATAAAGTGGTATATTTGGGAACGATTATCACGCATGGTAAACGCGAGATCGAGCATAAAAGAATTGACTCGATTGTCAAATTGCCCCTTCCCCAGAATGTTTCCACCCCCCGGTCATTTTTAGGACTGGTTGGCTACTGTCGAAACCACATTGATGGTTTCACCACCAAAGCAGCACCCCTCTCGGAACTCCAAAGAAAGGAGCCCCTTGGGAATGCCTTAGATGCTTTAAAGTGCGCACTCATTGCAGCCCCCTCACTACAGGTTCCAGAACCGATTTCCCCCTATGCTATAGAGATAGCAAGCACAGATCGTACCCTTTCGGCCGTGCTCCACCAGGAACGGCACGAACAGTTAAGACCCGTGGCTTACGCCCCTAGAGTTTTAGATCCTGTGGAGCAGTGATTTTCGGCCTGTGAAAGGCACCTGCTCGCAGTTTTCTGGGCAGTTCAGTACTTTTCATATATCAGCGGACTAAACCCCATCACAATCCTCACGGAACACACCCCCACCCAACTTTTACTAGACGGACGACTTAAGGACGGTACAGTATGCCAGATCAGAGCAGCCAGGTGGACCCTTCTTTTGCAGGTACGGGACATCACTGTTAAAAGGACCAAGACCCACACTTTCCTAGCCGACAACCTTCAGTACCCGGGCACCCCCCACGAATGTAAAATCATCTCACCGCACCACAACACAGGCCCCTTTATCGAGAAAATATCCCCCAAAAAGGTTGGTAGTTCACCCCAGATCCCCCAGCACACAGTCACGTGCGCACCCTTGAGAATATATGTGGCTGGTTCTTCCACTATATTAAACGGGAAGCGCATTACAGGATGCGGCGTCTATGTTGAGGACGCGCAGGGATGCTGCCTAGAAGAAATCTCGTTAAAACTGCCAGGACACTTAGGCGCGCAGGCGGCAGAACTAGCAGACATTGCATACATTATAGATCACTCAGATTCCTTCCCCAGCCCAGCAGACATATACTCGGACAGCCTCTCTGTCTGTAACAGCCTCACAGAATTGCTACCCCTGTGGAAAGCAAGAGGATTTGCTTCCGCGGACGGAAAACCCTTCCTTCAGCCCCATTGCTCCGGCACATTTTGGACAAAACACAGGATAGGACATTTGGTATCAAAGTACGAAGTCACCACCGTTCCTCCCCACCTGGAAATGTAAAAGCCGACGCATTGGCTAAAGCAGGTTCCAGACATGGATATTTTTGGAACCACCCCGAAAGCGCCCCAGTCAATGCAGTTCAGGTCTCACAGACAAATATCGAAGATTTAGTGCAGGCCCAGAAGCAAGATAGTAATCTCAGGAAAATTTTAAAAAGAAAATTTCCAGCCCCATACAATAGGTTTAAAAATGCACTGACCATACATGACGGTGTGGTCCTAAAAGACACCCTTTATGTGGTTCCTGAACAGGACAGGAATCAGCTTATTTGTTTGTTCCATGATAGTCATGGGCATCAGGGAATTGACCCCACTACAGCCCACCTCAGGCAGCTCTGTTGGTGGCCGAATTTAAAAGAAGATGTCACGCACTATGTGGAAAATTGCCTTATCTGTGCCCAAAACAATCCGGACAGAAATGCGAAGACAGCTCAGCTTAGCCACACCCGCCCCGTTAATGGCCCTTGGACTAACCTCCAGATTGATTTTATAGGACCATTGCCCCCTTGCAGGAATGGTCACAAGTATGTGTTAGTCGTTATAGACACGTTTACGAAATGGGTAGAAGCATTCCCATCTAGAACAAACACGGCAAAGACTACAGCTAAGATTTTAACGCAGCACATCTTTACGAGATGGGGACTCCCCCGCAGCATTGAATCCGACCAAGGTTCCCATTTTACGGGACGTGTCATGAAGAACGTCCTCACGATATTTGGCATTACTCAAAAATTTCACATCGCATACCACCCCCAGTCAAGTGGTATCGTGGAGCGAATGAATCGGACCCTAAAAACAACCCTCAGGAAAATGGTCCAACAAAACAGCACCACTTGGGATTCAGTCCTCCCTTTTGCACTAATGTTTTTGCGTAACACTGTTTCGACATCCACAGGATACATCCCACACACTCTCATGACCGGACGCCCAATGAAAGGCACAGAATTTTTATTAGGACTTGACTTGACCAGCCCCGAAGTGACGGCGTCACACACGAGAACGCAGTGAAACAATTAGTAGAGAATGTAAAAATGGCTCAGCTAGCAGCGGCAGCAAAATTAGGCACCAGGAAGAAACAGAGCAAGGCCTGTTTCGACAAGACAGTGCATGCGACTGAGTTTGATGTAGGACAGCAGGTCATGCTCTCCATTTACAACCCCAGCACGTTCCTGTCACCTAAGTATTCGGGTCCGTACTCTGTTGCGGACAAAGTAAGCCCCTCCGTTTATAAGCTTAAGTACCCCAATGGGAAGACTGTGTGGTTTCATATTAACCAGCTCAAGGCATATGGCTCGCAGTCTAACCACGCACACCACGTCATGCTTGCCGCAGCAGACCACACCCCGCCCACAGCCAACGTATCCCTACCCTCCCCCAACACGTCCACCCAATCCACAGACTCAACCTCGACTCCACCCCCGAACTCTAGACTCCGCCCCAGAACGCCCACACACAGCAGCAGCAGCGACAGCGACTGTGACACAGACGCTAGCCACAGCACCAGAATGTTGCCTGGTATGGAGGGCATTAGCTATGAGGAGCGGTTGAATAAACTCGGTTTGTTCTCACTGGAACGACGGAGGTTGAGGGGCGACCTGATAGAGGTCTACAAAATTATGAGGGGCATAGACAGAGTGGATAGTCAGAGGCTTTTCCCCAGGGTAGAGGGGTCAATTACTAGGGGACATAGGTTTAAGGTGAGAGGGGCAAGGTTTAGAGTAGATGTACGAGGCAAGTTTTTTACACAGAGGGTAGTGGGTGCCTGGAACTCGCTACCGGAGGAAGTGGTGGAAGCAGGGACGATAGTGACATTTAAGGGGCATCTTGACAAATACATGAATAGGATGGGAATAGAGGGATACGGACCCAGGAAGTGTAGAAGATTGTAGTTTAGTCGGGCAGCATGGTCGGCACGGGCTTGGAGGGCCGAAGGGCCTGTTCCTCTGCTGTACATTTCTTTGTTCTTTGTTCTTTGTTCCCGCCTCCCTACTATCCCCATGCAACAGGCCCCACACCCAGCGAATCTGAACACGATTCGAGTGATCCCTTCCTGATCACATTCCTTAACAAACCTCACCAAAGACCACCGCCCTAAGATGACGACCCCGACTCCATCGCCACAGAATTAGACACGACTATCTGGCATTGTGACAATCCGAAACGATGAGATGGACCATAAGTCACACCATGCAGCTTTAGCAACCCTCATCCATTCAAGAGTATGGCATCCGGGAGAAGATGATGACATTGAGTCTGACTCCCAAAATGAGAACCCCTTTGCGACCCTGTTCGCAACTGATAACTGAGGTGTCCAGATGATGTTTTAAAGGAACCGATGGAGAGATACGGTGTCCTTTCTGATGGAACCAGCACCATGTTTGTGGAATGTTTGTTCGTTAATGTTATCATTAAGTGTTGTTTGTAAACTCGGAAGTTTCACGGCCCCACGCCACCACTCCTTTAACGCCCCCCGGCTGTTAATGGAACAAGTTGTCCCAGACAATAGTTCAGAGGAACTAGTCTGGCGACAGAAAATGGTTAAAGGTACAAGTTTGTCCCAGACAATAGTTCAGAGGAACTAGTCTGTTGACAAGAACCCGACTCATTGTTGCTCTCCTAATTCGAGAGGCAGCCCCCACGATGACCACATTCTTACCCGTTCTTGTCGGTTGCTCAGGCAGTGGAGAAATGGCATTGGTCCCCGCCCTGCCTGAGAACCCCCCTCTGGTCAGCTACGCTCGGGTAGAGCACATACGGCATTGATCACCGTTCTACCCGGGGATTCCATCCAAATCTTACCCGCCGTGGCCCATACGCACCCCATTTTGGCTCGTTACGTTCATAATTCTTTTGTTTGGTTTTGGCAACCTTAAGGTTGCTTCCCCATGCTAGTTACATCCTCAAACACTGGGATGGTAAATCACACAGGCTGCGAGACGGCTCGCAGTACGGCAGTATTTTCTTAAATGTCTAGTCTAAATTTTGGTTTAAAAAAAAATGAGCGAGTCACACATGGTGACCAATTATAAAGGGAAATTGACACTAAAAGACAGACATGCTAACGTACAAGATATTAAACAAGATAGTAACAGAAACTTTGCTTGATCTCCAGAATTCCAGAAGCTCCAGGAAGAGAGAAGAGACGAAAAGGAAGAGAAGAGAACAATGAAGACATCATACGTGTTTTTAGTTACCATTATAATTTGTATTTGGTTACGTGCAAACGCGAACCCCCCGACCCCAACCCTCCCCGGCCGTCAACGATTCACTTCTCCATAGCACCCAGAGCCCAGTGAAAAGTAACAACACACCATCATGGTGTGATAGGTTTACAACAAGGTACTCCCTTTCATATGTCATTGAATCCCTTTTAGCATTGGCGATATTCTGCAGCATCGTGCAGACTATCCGCATGAGAAAATGGCGAAGGAGAGCCTACCGCTCTCGCACCCCGGTATACAGAACGAGATCCCCTATTTTCGGTTTTCACCAGGCCCCCGAACCCCTTGATCTACAATAAAGGACATTCGTTTTGCGTCATTTGTGAATAAAGAACTATGTCTCATTTGCAAATGAAAGATTGTGCAACTCTGTGCTTGACCGCCAAGCCAGAGGAAAATGTGAATGCTGCTATTAATTTTGTATTGTTAGGAAGTTAGTATGATTGGATGTTTAAGTGAGTGTAGTTTATGGAAGATAGTTAGAGGTACCGTTTTTTTAATATATGTTGGATTGCATGTCCCTGTTGTGACATAGTACCACTTAGAATTGTCAGTTAAAAATTTCGTGCATAGTTATGGTCATTGTAGAGGCCATGGAAGAGTGCTCGCCGGGTCAGGGAGTGAAGACAACGCAGTTATGTGATCCTTCATGCTTCGCGTTAGACATCACAAGGAGGGAGTGTAGCCACCTGGGTTGGCCACTTCCCGACTTTAAAATGGAGATCCGCTAAGAATGCAGGGAAATTCAGCAAATGCAGGAAAAACAGCAGGTGCAAAGTTTCCTGTATATTAGAACTTGCAGGAACCCAGACAGCACTGAAACTAACAACCATCTACATATTAATGAGCGAACCCCGGGAACAATTGGAAACAGTTGAGGTAAACAAAGGCCAAGCCAGACTCCTCGGCGCCAGCAAGAGCCAAGACAAAGGAAGGCCAACGGCCACTTAGGAACCGCCCAGCGATCAGGGAACAGCTCCAGTATTGGAGAAATCGATCCAAGTGATCAGAACGTAGTCCAATCACGGAACCAGGTACTGGGTCCACCCCGAATGGCGCGAAGCCCCTGGGGACTATAAAATAGAATCCCCAAGTTCAATTCATCATTCTTGGCAGGGTCTCTCAGCAGCTCAAAACAACCCTTGAACGTAACCTGCCTAGTAGCTGCATCAACCAAGTAAGTCTCCAGTCAATGCATGCTACGAGATAGGCGCTCCTAGCTACCAGTCTATATCAGCTTTGAAGCCTGCAGACTCAGAATCGAACAAAACATTTGTTCCCCTAACCTGGTGGGCTAGTTCCAAAGCTAAGTATAGGCCTTTTAGTGTTAGAGATAGTCTATTAAGTAGAGTTTTATACATGAGTAGTGATTGACTGTGTATAATAAATGTGTTTTGATTTGAAACGTACTAACTGGTGTATTGAGTTATTGATCATTACTTGAACTTGGACCTCGTGGTGGTATCATAAAGATACCTGGCGACTCTAGAGAAAAGGTTATAGAAACAGAGCAAATTAAGTAGATTAATGAGCAACATTTAAGAGCCAACCAAAAGTTAGCAACAATTCTCAGCAGGATCACCCTTCCAGCACAGCATGTGGCCAGAACCAGTATGTACAGCCTTATCCAACTTCAACATATGGCACATCCATGACCTCGAATGACACTGTTGATGGTACCTCTTCAACGTCAACACCTTATCAGCTACAAGATGCCATCCGACAGCACCATCACAAACATCAAAAAAAGAAAGGGACTCCAAATCAGACAGCGAAGTGATTTGACCACTTCTTGGTTCCTGTGGCACAGGGACGTTGATGGCGTTCATAACCAAGAGAGACATTTGACCATGATGATTGCTGGTTTTTGGACTCACACGAATGATTTGGACTTATTGTTAAATCACTGTTCCCATGACTTGTATACACCTTAACGTATCTACCTGTTTTTTGTTCAATTTTCTCAAAGTGTACAGAAAATATGTAACATATAAAAAAGGGGGGATGAAATGAAAATCGATTATTGTCACAAGTAGGCTTCAATGAAGTTACTGTGAAAAGCCGCTAGTCGCCACATTCCAGCGCCTGTTCGGGGAGGCTGGTACAGGAATTGAACCGTGCTGCTGGCCTGCCTTGGTCTGCTTTAAAAGCCAGCGATTTAGCAGAGTGTGCTAAACCAGCCCCATCACCGATGTGGTAAAGTGCATCAATATAAATGCATGTAGGCTAGCTAGACACTAGAGGGAGCACCAAAGACATCACACACACACTCAACCAATAGATCAGGTAGATAGGACACGACCAATGGACATTCACAATACACACAGAGGTGACACAACCACGGGGGGCATTACACCAACCCATATATAAAGGACACCACACACATGATCTGCTCTTTCCAGTGGAGACAGTCAGTGAGTACAGACACAGGGTTGATTCAATATTACACCCACCACGTGGATTGCAGCAACTGGTTAGTCAGTCTGGGTAGCTATAGTAGGATTAGCAGTAGTGTCGAACCCGGGTAATAGAAGTGTAAATAGTTTAATAAACGTGTTGAAGTTATCTCTACGTCTGAACCTTCCTTTGTCAAGTGCACCACAAGGAAGCCGCTTATGTTACACCTACAACATAACAAATCAATCGTTGAGGCCTTCCATGCCGGCAGGGCACCACATGGACCGGGGGTGCCTTATTGACCCTTTAATCAGGTTTTGGTTGGATGTTCTACGTTTTATTTGTAATGTCCCTTTAAGGGACTGTCCCTTTAAATTTTCCCTCAGTTTGTTTGATGATGTTTCCTTGGTTATTTGCTTTGCACCAATATAGCTGCAGTGGGCTAGGTGACACACAATGGCCTGTTTAAGGATGGTTCAGGGACCAAATAACAGGATCACAGGCCCTTGAACATGATGCTGTAGTCCTATTGGAGAAGGAGGGATTTCCTGTCTCCACAGTGGGAGAAGGAGCCCACCTCGCCCTCTTGACCATCTCTCTTGCAGCTGCTGGTGCTGTTCCGCCAAACCAAGGCGGGACCCTAGCCAGAACCTGAGTATACCCTTTCTCATGGTGACTTCTATAAAGTGTTCTTAGCAGCATAGCATTAATTGTTTTTTGGAGAAATCCTCAGAAAATTTCTAGAATAAATGTTGATAACATATTGATGACGTTTCTACAGAAAGTCTCCCAATGTGTTTCAAAAGACCGCTTCAAACATGCAGCAGCAATTAAACTGTCAGCAGACCTTTAAGCAGTGTTTAAAATTCACTGCACTGACTAATTTATTTCCAAGCAGCTGGTTGGTGTTAAAATATGAAAATAAGTCAAGGGTTAGCTATCAAAATGTCAAGCAGCCTTGTTAATGAATGCTTGTGGACAATATAAGTTGCAATTAGTTGCTTAATTTTCTGGGTGTTCCTTTGAGTGAACAGATCAACTCCTTTGCCATGATCATGACTGGTCCTAAACCCAAGCTAAATCATCGTTTTAGCTTAAGACCTGATCTTGGCTAACTCAAACTCTTTAGCAACTAAAGCAGCTGGGGAACATGGGCCGGGGTTCTCTGACCCCGCTCCGGGTCGGAGAAACCCCGGCGGGGGGGAGGGGGGGGGGGGCGTGAGAATCGCACCCTGCTGCCCCGACAGCAGCTTCCCCATTCTCCGGCGCTGATTTTCGGGTGCCCGCCGGATCACCGCCGCACTGGTCGGGGGCCCTTGACAGCGCCCCCCCCCCGGCGATTCTCCAGGCCCCGATGGGCCGAGTGGCCGACGAGATTGGCCAAATCCCGCCGGCGTGGATTACTCAGCTCCCACCCGGCAGTACCTGGAAGGTGAGTGTGCGGTTTCCGTCCTGGAGGGTGGGCGGGGGGATCCAACTCCAGGGGGGGCCCATGGTGGCCTCGCCCGCGATCGGGGCCTACCGATCGGCGGGCGGGCTGGTTCCGTGGGGGCCTACTTTACTCCGTGCCACGTCCCAGTAGGGCTCCGCCATATTGCCCGGGGGCCGGCGCGGAGAAGAGAACCCCCACGCATGTGCAGAAATACGCCGGCCATTCCGCGCCTGCGTGGAAATACGCCAGCCGTTCCGCGTATGCGCAGAAATATGCCAGCCGTTCTGCGCATGCATGAACTTGCGCCGGCTGGAGCTGCAGGGACTACTCCGGCGCCAACCTAGACCCCTAGAAAGGGGAAAATTCCTCACTTTCGGGGGCCGTTAACGCTGGAGTGGTTGGCACCGGTTTTCACACCGGCGAGGGGACATAGCCCCATTATTAGAGAATCCCGCCCATGATTCCTGGACCTGGACCCCTTGGTGCCTATTGTTAGGAGTTCTTTCTTTAGATTATATAATTTCTCATGCTTGTTTCTCTTGTACATTGAACATACAGTGCAGAAGGAGGCCATTCAGCCCATCGAGTCTGCACCGACGCAATTAAGCCCTCACTTCCTCCCTCTCTCTGTAACCCAATAACCCCTCCTAACCTTTTTTATTTTGGACACAAGGGCAATTTAACGGTGCTACGATTTCCTCCCATAGTCCAAAGATGTGAGGTTAGATAGATTGACCATGTTAAATTGCCCCTTAGTGTCCAAAAGTTAAGTTGGGTCACGGGGATAGGATGGAGGCGTAGACTTTCCAATGGCCAGTGTGGACTCGGTGGGCCATATGGTCTCCTTCTGCACTGTCGGGATTCTATGGATAAATCTGCAATGAGTGGGAAAGGATGGTGCAGGAGACAGAAGGATATGGGAGGAATGTGTGATTGGTCATTGAATAACGAAAGCTGAAAGCCTGAAAAGATTGATTTTTAATTGCATCTGGTGCTAGTGTAGTAAATGAGGCCTAGCATAACAGAGTAAATAGTATGAAGACTACAAGATTTGGACAAATTGGGAGGTTTTGGAAGGTGAATGATAGTAGTTGCTATCATTGGATGGAGGAGAGCATCAGAATAATTGATTGCCTATGTAAAAAAACTGTCAGTATATTTTGGCAATGGTAGTGACAGAGATGGGTGATGTTTCAGAGATGGCAGTAAGTGGACCCTGCTGCCTGACTGCTAGTGGGAAGACATCGAAGAACCTTTTCAACATGCTCCTCCTCATTTTACTGACTCACCAACACCTCCACCTTCAAGCCCCTCATCACAGGGTTATTAAAATTTGGCCATGTCCGACAATGTCTTTGTCAGAAATGCAAAAAAGTCACATCTGGATTTCTAATTTACTTTTAGATTCATTTACGGGATGGGGGAAATCACTGGATACGCCAGCATTTATTGTCCATCCCTAATTGTCCTTGAGAAGGTGGTGGTGACCTTGCTTCTTGAACCGCTGCTTCTTGAACTGCTGCAGTCCATGTGATGTAGGTAAACCCACAGTACGTTTTCGGGAGGGAATTTCAGGATTTTGACCCAGCTACACTGAAGGAACAGCGATAAATTTCCAGGATATTGAGTAACTTGGAGGGATGCTTCCTGGTGTTGGGATTCCCAAGTGTCTGCTCACCGTGTCCTTCTACATGGTAGTGGTAATGGGTTTGGAAGGTGCTGCCTAAGGAGCCTTGGTGAGTTCCTGCAGTGCATCTTGTGAATGGTACACATTGCTGCCTCTGAGCATCGCTGATGGAGGGAGTTGTGGAAGGGATGTCAATCAAGCGGCTGTTTTGTCCTGGATGGTGTCGAGCTTTTTCAGTGTTGTTGGAGCTACACTCATTCAGGCAAGTGGAGAGTATTCCATCGTTCTCCTAACTTGTGCATTGTAGATGGGGGACAGGCTTTGGGGAGTCAGGAGGTGAATTACTCACCACAGGATTCCGAGCCTCTGACCTGTTCTTACTGCCATATTTATATGACTAGTCCAGTTCAGTTTCAGAGGCTGAGAGCTACATGGATAGCACATTCAGAGAGGTGGTTACACCACAGCTTAAGGGCAAAGAGGGAATGGTTGACCACCATGCACTCCAAGAGAACTAGGCAAGCAGTTCAGGAGTCCCCTGGGCTGCTGCTCAGAAATTGTTTTTCATTTTGAGAGCTGGTGAGGTCGCTAGTTCTTCAGAAGAGTGTAGTCAGAGCCAGGTTGGTGGTACCACGACTGGCTTGTTTGTACAGGATGAGAGGAAGAAGAAGGGAAGAGCAATAATGATAGGGGATTCATCAGTTAGAGGAACGGACAGACGTTCCTGTGGCTGTAGGTGGATTCCAGGACGGTATGTTGCCTCCATGGTGCCAGGGTCAAGGATGTCCCCGAGCAGCTGCATGACATTCTTTTGGGGGAAGGTGAAAAGCAGAGGTCATCGTCCACAATGGTACCATGTAACTTAGTTAGGAAGGGGGATGGGGTCCTGCAATCAAAATTTAGAAAATTAGGAAGCAAGACCTCAAATGTAGTCATTTCTGGATTTCTCCCAGTGCCATGTGACAGTGAATATGGAAACAGAAGGATAAGACAGATGAATGTGAGGCTGGATAGATGGTGCAGGAGGGAGGACTTTAGATGCCTAGGAAACTGGGACTGGCATCGGGGGAGATGGCACCTGTACAAGCCGGATAGGTTGCAACTGAACAGAGCTTGAACTGAGTTCCTTGCTGGGTGATGGTTAGAGCTTTTGGGAGGGTTTTTAACTAATTTGACAAGGGTGTGGGAACCATGAAGAAATATTTAGAGAGGACTACCAGGATGGACAAAATACTGGGCAGGTCAGAGAGCACTAGTACTGAAAACAGTAAGTAAATAGGTGAAGTTGGAGTAAGGGAGAATGTAATGATGTCTAAATCAGGGTTACTATGTATGTATGTAAATGCACAAAGTATAGTAAACATGATTGGGGAGTTACAGGGGCAGATCGTATTGTGGAAATATAAAGGTAAAGTCGCCATAGTCTTGGATGGCCATAGGCTGCTTTCCCCTTTGAAGGGAAGAGCTGATTGGTAGTGGTTTAACCTGAGGGTCACCACACCTCAGGTTGGGAGGCAAGGTTGAGAAGGCGGGAATTCATGAATAACCTTGTGGCGATAACAGAGACCTGGCTCAGGGAAGGGCAGGACTGGATGCTAAATATTCCTGGGTACAAGGAAGGAAAGTGGGATGGGTAGTGGTATTGCTTAAGGAGAGCACAGCATTGCTGCAGAAAGAGGATATTACAAAAGATTCAAGGACAGAATCAATTTGGCTCAAGCTTAGGAACAAGAAGGGTGCAATTACATTGTTCAATGTAGTCTACAGACCGCCAACTAGTAAGAAGAATGTAGAAGAATAAATCTGCAGGAAAATTACAGAGAGATTGAAACATTACAGGGTAGTTATGATGGGGGAACTTTAATTACCCAAATGTAGACAGTGGTAGTGTAAACGGTGGAGAGGGGAAAAAGTTCAGAAATCGTGTTCAGGAAAATTCTTTACAACAGTGTGTGCCCAGTCCAACAGGAAACAATGCGCTGTTAGACCTGTCGTGTTGGGTGCTCTGGTCTACAAATAGGTCAACACGGCTGGAGATGGTGTAACTCTATTTTATTAACAACTCAACTGTAATAACATACTGTAAGCTTGGGTACGTGCATTACCAGCTTATCCGTGGACCCTGTCCTATCACTATCTAGGTGAGGCACTCAGCACATGGTGAATGTCTGAGAGGCAGGCTCTGAGCTCTGTGCTCTGAGCTGGCTGCTGCTAGAATGAGCGGGAACTCTGGTGTCCCCTGTCTTTATAGTGCGTCTGTTCTCACTGGTGATTGGCTGCGATGTTGTGTATGCTGGTTGGTCCTACTGTATGTCCATCAGTGTGTCAGTGTGTGTGTGATTGCACCATGATATGCTGATGTATATCATGACAAGACCTAGTTCTTGGGAATGAGGTGGGCCGAGTAGAACAAATTTCATTGAGCGAACCTTTAGGAGACGGTGATCATTACATCGTAAGATTTAGGATGGTGATAGAAAAGGAAAACAGGCAATCCAGCTCATAAATAGTCAAATGGGGAAGAGCCCACTTCAAAGAACAGGGCTGGACTGTTAGGCTGGAACGAAAGATTGGTGGGAAAACCTATAACTTAAAAATTGACTACCCTCAAAACTGAAACGGTACGGACACATCGAGGTTAGGCTTAAAAGGGAAAAGTAGGGCAAACAAATTTGGCACTCCCAGGATGAAAAATGAGATGGAATTTAAGATAAAGAAGGAAAAAGTTTTCTTGTGACAGGTGTCAGGTAGAAAATACAACTGAGAACCAAGAGGAAATACAGAAGGTTCAGACGGAAGGTGAAAAAGTTCATTAGAGGTGAAGAAGAATTATGAGAAGAGACAGGCAGTCAACATAAAGAGGAAACCCAAAGTCTGCCATAGGCATATAAATAATAAAAGAGTGGTAAAAGGAGGGGTAGGCCTGATTGGGGACCAAAAAGAGAACTTTCTCATCGAGGCAGGAGGCATGGCTGAGATGTTAAATTAATGCTTTGTATCTGTCTTTACCAAGGAGGTAAATGCTTCCCAGGACATGGTGACAGCCGAGGAACTTCTTTCCTTGGTGGTATTCGAAAATAGACAGTTGGCACTGAGAGTTGACAAGGCATTGGGAATGGATGAGATACATCCTAGGGTATTGAGGGAAGTGAGAGTTTAAATTACAGGGGCACTTGTCATAATCTTCCAGTCCTCTCTAGACTCAGGGGATGTCTCAGAGGATTGTAGTATCACAAATGTTATGCCCTTGCTCAAAGAAAGGTTGTTACAATAGCCCCAACAATTACAGGCAATTCAGTTTAACATCAGTGGGAGCAAGCTTCCCGAAAAAACTATTCAAGATAGAATTAGTAGCCAAATGGAAAAATGTGGGTTGATTAGGAAGAGCCTAAGGGAGAAATTGTAATTAACTAACTTGCTGGAGTATTTTGTGGGGGTGTCACAGAAAGGGTCGATGAGGGTAATGCTGTTGATGTTGTATATGTGAACTTTCAGAAGGCATTCGATACAGTGCAACACTGTGAGAAAAATTATAGCTCATGGAATAAAAGGGACAGTAGCAACATGGATACAAAATGGGCTGTGTAATGGTCTAGACATAGAATTTACAGTGCAGAAGGAGGCCATTCAGCTCATAAAGTCTGCACCGTCCCTTGGAAAGAACACCAACTCCGTCCTATCCCCGTAACCCAGTAACCCCACCTAACCTTTGTGGACACTAAGGTCAATTTACCGTGGCCAAACCACCTAACCTACACATCTTTGGAATGTGGGAGGAAACCGGAGCACCCGGACAAAACCCACGCAGACACGGGGAGAACGTGCAGACTCCTCACAGACAATGACCCAAGCCGGGAATCGAACCTGGGACCCTGGAGCTGTGAAGCAACTATGCTAATCACTGTGCTACTGTACTGCCCTGGTCTAGAGGAAGGTTTGTAGTGGTTTTTCCTAGCGGTTGGTTTCGGGTTCCTTGCTTTTCTTGACATATTAATGATTTGGGTTTTGGTGAGCAGGTGACATTTTGAAAATTTGCAGCTGACACAAAACTTGGAAGTATTGTAAACTGTGAAGAGGATAGTGCAGAACATCAGAAAAACATAGACATTGGTGTGGACAAATAGGTGGCAGATGAAGTTCAATGTGGAAACTTGTGAGCTGATACATTTTGGTAGGATGAACATGGGGAGACAACACAAAATACAAAATAAGTGGTAAAATTAAAAGGAGTGCATGAGAAGAGGAACTTGGGTGTATATGCATATAGATCATTGAAGGTGGCAGGACAGGTGGAGAGAGCAGTTAATAAAAATATAATATTCTGGACTTAGTTAAAAGGGGCATAGAGTACAAGAGCAAGGGGGTTGTGCTTAACAGATACAAGAAACTAGTTGGACCTTGATGTGTTGGGTGTTCTGGATCCGTGGAACACATACCGGTTACCAACACTTGAAATAGTGCAACACTATTTTATTGAATCATTAACTGTTTAACATACTCAGACTGTGGGTTAACATGATACTAGCTTTAACTAAAGACCTTTGCCTTGTCCTAACCAGTCTATACACTCAGCACATGGTGAATGTCTGTGTTACAGGCTGTGAGCTCTGTCCTCCTGGCTAGCTGCAACTCGAATGAGCGGGAACTCTGATGCCCCCTGTCTTTATAGTGCGTGTGCTCTAACTGATGATTGGCTGCGGTGTTGTGTGTGTTGATTGGTCCCACTGTGTGTCCATCAGTGTGTGTCTGCACCATGATATACTGGTGTATATTATGACATCCCCCTTTTATAAGAAATGTACCTGAGTGGCAATAAATAGTGTATTGGTGAATGTTCCTGACTACGTGTGCGAGAAATATTTACAGGACTATGTACATAAAAACTAAGCAATTTACATGGGAAGGTGCCTGGTGCAGAAAAACAGTGTGTCACAAGAATAACGAGATGAACACTATATACAAACCACGTAAACGATTAAACAGAAGAACAGAACAAATCAGAAAGTCCATAAGTCCACAAAGTTCACAAATTAAGTCTCTGAGGTGGGCGACGAATTCTGGTTGACCGCCTCAAGGGTGAGTCGGGAGCCGCCGGCTGAGGAGCGAGCTGGACTGCGTCAGAGTGAGGAGGATGCAGAGTGACCGGAATCTCTGCATAGTCCAGGGCAGGGTCAGCAGGAGGGCGAGGCGACAGTGGAGGATCACGTAGCGAGCCGGAACGAGACGATTGCGGCGCAGAATGGAGCCATCCGGTAGACGAACGGGGGGTCACCTGCTGAAGGACCACAGCGGTTGCAGACCAGGCACCATCCGGAAGATGGATGCGGACGTTGTCATCTGGAGCCAGAGCAGGGCGATCAGCTGCACGGGAGTCATGAGCCGCCTTGTGCTGTGCACGAGACAGCTGCATCCGTCGAAGGACAGGAACGTGGTCGAGGTCTGGGACATGAATGGACGGCACCGTCGTCCTCAGGGTGCGACCCATGAGCAGCTGGGCTGGCGACAGGCGTGCGAGGTACGTGCACCACAGGCGTGGCGTTCTGTTTCAGTAAGATCTTGTAGGTATCTGGGAGCGTGCCCATGCCTTCGAAGACGTCGTGGTGCTGGTCGATGATGGCGTTGAGTTGTGCCCTGAAGTCAGTGTCCTGAAAGGCAGACATGTCATCAGGGGAGAGAGAGTGCACTCTCTGAACGAGGTTCAACAGCTTGCATGCCTGTGCGCCAAGCAGGGAGTCTTTCGAGGAGCCCACGATCTCAAAAGGAAGGATGGCTTTACGTGACCTGTGCGTCACTTCAAGTTGGCACGAGCCGCTAGCAGGAATGAAATTGCCATTGTAATCCAATAGCTGGCAGGCTGATGGAAGGATGGCTGGTTTGACACGAAGGCTTTGGAAGTCAGACCACGCCATGAGATTGGCGGAGGCACCAGTGTCCAGGCGGAATCGTATTTGTGACCGGTTGACCGTCAGGGTGGCACGCCACTCATCATCTGGATCGATGCTGTATACCAACAGCGGCTGGTGTCTTTGCGTCGGGGACATCCTGTTTTTTGTCACGACACTGACTCGAAATGGCGCCTTTGGGCCCTCGGTGTCACTGCTGTGTGGGAGGTCGGAATCGGACTCGGTGACCGTGGGTTGAATTGCCCAGACATTCCTGCGAGGCTGGCTGAAGCGATATGAATTGGGAGGCTGAGCTGCTCGACAGAAGGCAGCACAGTGGCCAAGTCTGCCACATCGTAGGCATTGTCGACATTTGGCAGGGCATTGCCGTTTTATATGGGCGGAGCCACAGTTGTCGCACGTCGTAGCGTCAGCACGTTCGCTGCACCACCGCGCATGTGCAGTGCGATCGTGCGTGGTGCACGCCTGCGCATTGCGTTCTTCGACATCGCCGTCCCCTCGTTTGGTGCGCACAAGCACGGGAGTCTGCGAAAAGCGCGCAAAATAGCCGCCCTCATCCAGGCTGAGGCCCTGGAGTTGCTCAATCATTTGGGCCCGTTCCGCCTCGTGGGGACCTTGCCACGCCGTTTCAGCCGCTTGGATGTGGGAATACCGACTTGTGGCGTTTGAGGAGCTGCTGTCGTAGGGGGTCCGACTGAACACCGAAAACGATCTGGCCACGTATCATGGAGTCGGAGGTGGGCTCGTAGCTGCAAGATTGCACAAGGATGCGGAGGTGCATGAGAAAGGATTGGAAAGGTTCACCCTTACCCTACAAACGCTGTTGGAAGACGTAGCGCTCAAAACTTTCATTCACCTCTACGCTGCAGTGAGTGCCAAACTTGAGGAGGACCGTCTTGAACTTTGTTTTATCTTCAGCATCCGCAAAGGTGAGAGAATTGAAAATGTGGATGGCATGGTCTCCGGCCGTGGAGAGGAGGAGAGCAATCTTCCTGGCATCCTCCCTGTCTGTGGCCTGAAGGAAGAGCTGGAAGCGCTGATTGAATATCTTCCAGTTGGCCCCTAGGTTGCTGGCGATGCGGATAGGCGGTGGCGGTCTGATGTCCATGTTGCAGGATGACGGAATGCTGGCGGAAGGCAGATCACTTGCAGGTAGGTCTAAGAAGTGCTAATATCCCTCAACTCCTGGTATCATGATGTGTTGGTGTTCTGGATCCGTGGAACACATACATGTCACCAACACTTGAAATAGTGCAACGCTATTTTATTGAATCATTAACTATTTAACATACTCAGACTGTGGGTTTACATGATACAAGCTTTAACTAAAGACATTTACCTTGTCCTAACCAGTCGATGCACTCAGCACATGGTGAATGTCTGTGTTACGGGCTGTGAGCTCTGTCCTCCTAGCTAGCTGCAACTCGAATGAGCGGGAACTCTGATGCCCCCTGTCTTTATAGTGCGTGTGCTCTAACTGGTGATTGGCTGCGGTGTTGTGTGTGTTGATTGGTCCCACTGTGTGTCCATCAGTGTGTGTCTGCACCATGATATACTGGTGTATATTATGACAGACCTCAGCTGAAATATTAAGTACAGTTCTGGGCACCAAACTATAGGTCCTGTGCCATATCAGTTCTGTGATTCTGAGAGTTTCTGGTCAAGGTACTCTCACGATGCTGATATTTATTTGTGAGCAGTGTGCGTGTGCTGCAAAGCAATTTCTAACATATTGGCCTGCAGTGTGTTGTTTCAATAAAATAAAACCCAGTTTTTCAAGTCTATATTTACTCATATCAGGAAGTATTCTATGGCAACGCACTGTACCCTCTAGAAAGTCTCAATGCCCTTCCTTTGTGTGTAGTCCAAAACTACACATAGTACACTGATTTTGTTTGTTTAATGATATGTATGCAGCTGGGGCACTGGGCTCGACGAGTAGATGCTCTCCTGTAAGATAAAATTCTCCTTTGAAAACCATTTACACAAAATTGGAAGGTTTCAAAATAATTAAAAGAACATCAACGACTCCAAGGTGTGATTTCCAGGGAGGCCATTGAAGCATAAAGGAGACATAGAATCCCTATGGTGCAGAAGGAGGTCTTTCAGCCCATGGAGTCTGCACCGACCATCCGAAAGAGCACCCTACCAAGGCCCACTCCCCTGCCCAAATAACCTTTGGATACTAAGGGACTATTTAGCATGGCCAATCAACCATTTGGACTCGGTGTGAGATTTTGAAAAAACTAGATGTCTGGGGTGAGGTACACGGTGAAAAGGTACATAGGGCTGACCTTTGGAAAGAAACACTTTGGGTGTGATTTTTCGGGCATTCGACCGTGCTCAAAACCTGTTATGGCTGCTAAGTCTTGATGAGATCTCGGTTTGAGATTTTCCCCTCCCACTGCTCGTGATATGAACAGGTCTAAATCATTTCTGGGCATGATCAGGTTTATGCCCAGAAAGATTGTGGATCTGATTTCCATTGATTGA
This sequence comes from Scyliorhinus torazame, assembly GCF_047496885.1. Taxonomy (NCBI): domain Eukaryota; kingdom Metazoa; phylum Chordata; class Chondrichthyes; order Carcharhiniformes; family Scyliorhinidae; genus Scyliorhinus; species Scyliorhinus torazame. Next base: position 147,757,437 of record NC_092722.1, on the reverse strand, counting down.
AATAAATATAATGAAATTACTTTAAGCTATACCTTCCAGCCCCGTGTGATGCTTTCCTCGTGTCGGCGTTCACTGCTGGTTTCTGAAATCGCGAAACACTCGTGATGACCAGGTCAGATGCAGAGCTACATGGAGGCCTTGGGGTTGAGAGCTGAGGCTGGTCAGTGTCCCCTGCCAACCTGACACTGCCCCATGATGCGCAGGAGAATGCCTGAGGCGGGAGGAAGGGTGGGGCGAGTGCTCTCCAATAGTTGTGTGGATAGTGGAGGGTTGCCCTGAATTTGGGGGGGGGGGGGGTTCATCCATGGCTGTTGGGGATGTGGGAGGGTGTTCAGTATTCTTGTTGATCGGGGCACTGTTTAAAGATGGCACCCTAATTTTGTGTGTAACCAAGCTTGCTGGCTCTATGAGCCCCCCCATCCCCCGCCGCCAGAGTGACAGTGTTAAACAGGCCCACAGATTTTGTTTAGTGGAAGGGTCAGAAGATCTGGACAGACAACCTGGCTGTGTTTCCGGGGAGAAACATGCTCGTTTTCAGTCAGAACCGGACCGTTGCCATTAAAAAAAAAAAATTCAATCCTTTATTGGGCTTTTAGCTCCTCTTAAAATAGTCTTATCGAAAGGACCGAGCACATTTACACTGGCAGCAATCCAAAACTTTCTGGGTCATTTGGAGCACAAACTGTGACTTAAATCCTAAATTTCCTTGGATCCTAATTATGGTGGACAAGGACAGGGGTGGAGGGTAGATTGGGCAGAATCTAGTAATACAAGCACTTTCTCCAAAGGCACTTACATGGAAATATCTTTCAGAAATGGGGCAGTCATTAATTACTCTTGCCATCTGACAGTTATCTTCATCTTGCAGTCTTTCAGCTATAATAAGAATTAAGAGCAAAAGTGTACAATTTGGCCCCTTGAGCCTACTTTGCCATTCAACATGTTCATGGCAGATCTTCCATCTTAACTCCACTCCACTCTGCCTGCTCCCCATATCCCTGTACTCGGAGACCAAAATTGAATTGATTTTGGTCGTAAATATGCTCAGTGAACATTCACAGCCCTCTGGAGTAGACAATTCCAATGAGAAAAGGAATTTCTCCTGATCTCAGTCCAAATTGATCAACTGATTATCCTGAGACTTTGGCATGATCTAACAAAAAAACAGAGTCAGTTCTGGGTGGGATTAGAGAGATCGTTCCTGGTGCTTGCAGCATCAGGAATAACCCCACTGTCTAATGACACTCTTTTTTTTTTGTCAAGCCTCAACAGGGAACGCCCCGCTGAGGCTGCCCTCAGTCACTTTTTCTGCACTGAGGAGCTCCGCTTGTCCGTGCAGGAAGAGATTGGGGCGCCATTTTAAAATGGTGGCCTGACCTCTCGATCCCTGCCCCCCCTCCCGCCCTCAATGCCCCAACTCACCTGTTGGGGGGGGGGGGTCCTCGAGCACCCCGCACTCCACCTCCACGGGCACCACCGGACCTGATCCCCGGTGTGGGCAAAATGTCACCTGGCACATTGGCACTGCCAGTCAGGCAGTGACTCCTGGATGGCACTGCCAGGACACCCAGGTGGCACTGCTAGGGTGCCAGGCTGGTTCCACCAGTGCCAGGGTGCCACCCTGCACAGATACTGACCACTCGGGGGGCTCCGATCATCTGGGAGACTCCCACAGGTGTTTTTCCACCTGGTCCCAGTGGTAAACCTCTCCCACTCGTGCCTCCTCGGCAAGACCAGTAGATCCCAGGAAACGGTTAGATCTGGTGTCGGCAGAATTAAATGAGCGGGACCCATATCACATTGTTTTGCAGGATCTTAATAGATCTCGCGAAGCTTAATGACCATCGGGAATCCCGGAAGAGGCCTCTCACGGGATATACCAGCTGCGTCCCATCCTGCTTCTGTGGGAGGAAACCCCCACACACACGGGGAGAACGTGTAGGCTCCACACAGACAGTGACCCAAGCCTGGAATCGAACCTGGGATAATGGAGCTGTGAAGCAATTGTGCTAACTACTATGCTACCGTGCTGCCCTTTCCTGAATTTCCTGAATGCTGTCCCAAAATTGAATTGGATTCAACTCAATTTCCCCCCCCCCTAACTCTAAGTTTGGATCTAGCCATGAGGAGATGACATTTACCCTGGCACAGGTCGGGCAACAGAACCTTCAGCACTCCTGGTTGTAGTTGCAGGTCATAGGTCCCTGACTATACTGTCCCCCAACATTACCATGTCCGCTTTCACTACCCGCCCACTCCTCCCCCCGTCGCCCCACTTGAACTGTCTCGTGCACTGTGGTGCAATTGTCAGTTTGCACATTACCTTGCAATCCTCATAGGTAGCAAGCACCTCATAACCATTGGTCAAAGTCAAGGGACAAGGCGTTTTCATCACTACAACCTGTAATTCAGGATCTGTCTGGCTCATTGTCACACACCTGTGCGTGACCACCAACTAACTCTGAATTGCTACCATAACCATGAACCATGAAACCATTGTCGGAAAACCTAACTGGCTCACTAAAGTCCTTTACGTTAAGGAAACTTGTTGTATTACCTGGTCTGGCCTACACGTGACTCCAAATCCATTTTCATTTGGTTGACTCTTAAATGCCCTCTGAAATAGCCTCGCAGGCCACTCAGTTATATCCAACCGCTACAAAAGTAGGAATGAAACTGGACCGATCACCCAGCTTCGGCAATAGCAAACACGGACCTGTCGACCCTGCAATGTCTGCCTTACTAACATCTGCGTCCTTGTGCCAAAATTGTGAGAGCTGTCTCACAGATTAGTCAAGCATGATATAGTCATACTGATGGAATTGTACATCACAGATAATGTTCCAGTCACCATCATTCCTGGGTATGTCCTGTCCCACTGGCAGGACAGACGAAGTATCCATGTACTCACACAGCAACACAATAGGTTGACATGTATCACATTGGCAAAAGGGGAGAGATTGTGCAGTGGTGGTAATGTCACTGTAGTCGTAATTTAGAGGCATAGGCAAAAATGCTGGGGGGCGTGGGTTCAAATGGAATTTAAATTTACTTCAGTAAACTGGAATATAAAGCTCATCACCGTAATCGTGACTGTGAAGCTATCAATTGTCGCAAGCCCCGTCCGGCTCACTAATGCCTTTTAGGAAAGGAAATCTGTTGTCCTGCCCTGTCGGATCTACATAAAATAAATAACCTTTCTTGTCACTGATGCGACCGATTCCATAGTGGCGTTGTAGTTGATTAAATTGATGCGACCATCAATTCACACAAAACCAGGAGTAGAAGTAAACTGTGGCTTTAATCAACTAGAACAGTGCCTGCCTGCGACTGGTCTGCTAGTGAGAGCCGCCTACAGTGCTACTGCTCTTTAAACCTCCCCTCAAGAGGTGGAGCCTAGGGGCGGAGCCCACAAGGCACCAACATGATACATTATAGGTAATACCTTACAATGGTCCATAGGTGAAGCCCACATGGGCAACAGCATGATACAGTTATATACATGGTGAATGGTTACTGCAAAACGTTCACCACATTCACCCCCTGTTAAAAAAATGAAGTTCGGCAGGGGTGCAGTGTTCATAAGTTCAGCCTGTCCAGCGCACAGATCGTGCGCTGTGATCGCCGAAGCTCTGGTATCGCAGCTGGCCCTGGTGTCAAACTCGCCCGTGCTGGTATGGGTAGTGAAGTCAACGGTGCGGGCACAGTCGTAGACTCCGGGAGCGTGTCTTCTGGAGCTTCATTTCTGTGGGTCTGTGAAGGGGTAATGGAGGGCGGGATGGGGTGCGGGCATCATGTAGGGGCGGGGGCGCTGGTCAGCGTAGGTCAGGCGGGGAAACTTGGGGTGGCGGTGGTAGTGGAACCCACGGGTGCCAGGTCCTGGAGGGGCACCGTATCCTGTCGGCCGACGGGGTGTTCAATGTATGCGTACTGGGGGTTGGTGTGTCGGAGCTGGACCCACTTGACCAGGGGATCGGACTTATGGCTCCTGCCATGTTTGCGGAGCAGGACGGGCCCCGGTGTCTTCAGCCAGGACGGAAGCGAGGCCCCGGAGGTGGATTTCCTGGGGAAAACAAATAGGCGGTCATGAGGGGTCTCGTTTGTGGCCGTGCAGAGTTGTGGACCTAATTGAGTGGAGTGCGTTGGGGAGGACCTCCTGCCAGTGGGGTACTGGGAGATTCCTAGGCCGTAGGGCCAGGAGGACGGTCTTCCAGACCGTAGCGTTCTCCCTCTCCACCTGCCCGTTTCCCCGGGGGTTATAACTGGTAGTCCTGCTCGAGACGCTGCTCTTACTGAGTAGGTACTGACGCAGTTCGTCGCTCATGAACGACGAGCCCCAGTCACTGTGAACGTACATGGGGAAACCAAACAGGGTGAAGACACTATGTTGGGCTTTAATGACGGTGGCCACGGTCATGTCCGGGCAAGGGATTGCAAAGGGGAAGCGGGAGAACTCGTCGATGATGAGGAAATATGTGTTGCGGTTGGTGGAGGGGAGGGGCCCTTTGAAATCGATACTGAGGTGCTCAAAGGGCCGGGATGCCTTTACCAGTTGGGCTTTATCCGGTCGATAGAAGTGCGGTTTACAGTCAGCACAGATTTGGCAGTCTCTGGTTCTAGCTCTGACTTCCTCGGTAGAGTAGGGCAGGTTGCGGGCCTTGATATAATGGGCGAGCCGGGTGACCCCCGGGTGGCAGAGGTCATCGTGGATAGCCCGTAGTCGGTCATCTTGCGTGCTGGCGCATGTGCCGCGGGACAGGGCATCTGGGGGCTCGTTGGGCTTCCCAGGACGATATATGTAGTTGTAGGTGGAGAGTTCGATCCTCCACCTCAAGATCTTATCATTCTTGATCTTGCCCCGTAGCGTATTATCGAACATGAAGGCTACCGATCGTTGGTCGGTGAAGAGGGTAAACCTCCTACCAGCGAGGTAGTGCCTCCAGTGCCACACAGCTTCCACGATGGCTTGGGCTTCCTTTTTGACCAAGGAGTGTTGAATTTGGGTGGTGGTGACGTATCGTGAAAAAAAATGCTACTGGCCTGCCTGCCTGATTGAGGGTAGCGGCGAGGGTGAGCTCTGATGCGTCGCTCTCCACCTGGAAGGGGATGGACTTGTCCACCGCGCACATTGCGGCTTTGGCGATATCCGCCTTGATGCAGCTGAAGGCCTGGCGGGCCTCAGTCACCAGTGGGAAGATGGTGGCCTTGATTAGTGGGCGGGCTTTGTCCGCATAGTTGGGGACCCACTGGGCGTAATAAGAAAAGAACCCGAGGCACCTTTTCAGGGCCTTGGGGCAGTGGGGAAGGGGGTGTTGCAGGAGGGGGCGCATGCAGCCGGGGTCTGGTCCTAGAACCCCATTTTCCATGGCGTAGCCAAAGATGGCTAGTCTGGTTGTGCAGAAAACGCATTTCTCCTTGTTGTAAGTGAGGTTAAAGGTTCGGGCTGTTTGGAGAAATCTCTGGAGGTTGGCATCGTGGTCCTGCTGCTCATGGCCGCAAATGGAGATGTTGTCCAAGTACGGAAACGTGGCCCGCAGCCCGTACTGCTGCACCATTCGGTCCATCATTCTTTGGAAGACCGAGACCCCATTCGTGACGCCAAAGGGAACCCGGAGGAAGTCGAAGAGGCGGCCGTCTGCCTCAAAGACCGTGTAGTGTCGGTGCCCGGGCGGATTGGGAGGTGGTGGTCCGCAGACTTAAGATCCACCGTGGAGAACACCCGGTAGTGCGCGATCTGATTAACCATGTCTGCGATCCGGGGAAGGGGAACGTGTCGAGGTGCCTGTACCGGTTTATGGTTTGGCTGTCATCTACAACCATCCGGTTCTTTTCCCCGGTCCTGACGACCACCACCTGAGCTCTCCAGGGGCTATTGCTGGTCTTGATGATTCCCTCCCGCAAGAGTTGCTGGACCTCGGACCTGATAAAAGTCCTATCCTGGATGCTGTACCACCTGCTTCTGGTGGCGACTGGTTTGCAATCAGCGGTGCGATGTGCGAAGAGCGGGGGAGTGTCGACCTTTAGGGTCTCGAGGCTACATACGGTGAGTGGGGGTAGGGGCCCGCCGAACTTCAGAGTTAGGCTCCTGAGGTTACACTGGAATCCAGTCCCAACAGAAGAGGAGCGCAGAGGTCGGGGAGAACATATAATTTAAAATTGGCGCACTTGGCGCCCTGTATTGTGAGGGTTGCGGTCGTGCACCCCCGGACGTGCACCAAGTGCGACCCGGAAGCGAGCGAGATGGTTTGATGTGCCGGGAATATTGAGAGCGAACAGCGTCTTACCATGTCTGGATGAATGAAGCTCTCCGTGCTCCCGGAGTCGAAGAGGCAGGGCGTTTCGTGTCCATTTACCCGGACGGTCATCATAAAGCTCCGGAGGAGTTTAGGTCGCGACTGGTCAAGGGTGCCCGCGCTGAGTTGCGGGTAGCCGGCGTGGTTGGGGATGCTGGGACGGTCCCAAGATGGCTGCCCCTGTTGGTCGCACGTGTTGGGCGGCGTTGCAGATGGTGGCCAAGATTGCGGCCCCCGTCGGTCGCACGTGTCGGGCGGTGAGGAACATGGCGTCCAAGATGGCGGCCCCATGAATCGCACGTGGCAGGCCGCGTGGGCGAGGATGGCCAAGATGGCGACCCCCGTGGGTTGGGTGGGGTGGAAGATGGCTGCCCCCATGGACAACACGAGGCCGATGACGCGTCCGGGGGGGGGGGTGGCGGAGCCGGCAGACACGCTGCCACACTGCGGGATCTGCGGGCCTGTGAGTCTGAGGGTCGGGCCTTCGATTTAGAGTTTTTGGACCTGGCCAGTCAAACTTTAGCAAAAGTCCTTTTCTTCCGCAGTCGCTGCAGTTCACGTTCCGGGCCGGACAGCGCTGCCTGGGATGTTGATGCTGACCGCAGAAATAACAGGATAGGCCCCCATGGTGGGTGGGCAGCTGCGCGGCACAGGCCTGGGGTACTCTTTGGTCGGGGTCCACGAGGGGGTTCCGTGATCGGACGGAAACGTGTTAAGGCTTCGGAACGCTACTTCTAGAGAGGAGGCTAATTTTAACATCTCTTCCAGGTCTAGGGCACCTTTTTCGAGTAGGTGCTGTCTCACGTAGTTGGACCTGACTCCAGCCACGTAGGTGTCCTGGACGGCGAGGTCCATATGTTGAGTGGCCGTAACGGCCTGGTAATTGCAACTTCGTGCAAGGACTTTGAAGTCGCATAGGTACTCTTCCAGTGATTCCCCGGGGAGCTGGCGGCGAATAGTGAGGAGATGCCGCGTGTATACCTTGTTCACTGGCCTTACGTAGAAGCGCTGGAGCATCGTGAGGGTGTCTGCGTAAGTGGAGGCTTCCTATAGTTGAACAGAGATTCGATGGCTCACCCGGGCGTGGAGGAGACTCAGCTTCTGTTTGTCGGTGACGGAAAGCGAGGAGGAGGCAGCGACGTAGGCCTTGAAACAGCAGAGCCAGTGCGAAAAAATCCCTTTCGCCTCCGCGGCCTGCGGATCGAGTTCCAGTCGGTCAGTTTTGAGGACCGATTCCACAGTGGCGTTGTAGTTGATTAAATTGATGTGACCATTAATTCACACAAAACCAGGAGTAGAAGTAAACTGTGGCTAAAATCAACTAGAACAGTGCCTGCCTGCGACTGGTCTGCTAGTGAGAGCCGCCTACAGTGCTACTGCTCTTTATACCTCCCCTCAAGAGGTGGAGCCAGGGGCGGAGCCCACAAGGCACCAACATGATACATTACAGGTAATACCTTACAATGGTCCATAGGTGGCGCCCACATGGGCAACAGCGTGATACAGTTATATACGTGGTGACTGGTTACTGCAAAACATTAACCACAGTCACAAGTAGGCTTACATTAACACTGCAATGAAGTTACTGTGAAAAACCCCTAGTCGCCACATTCCGGCGCCTGTTTGGGTACACAGAGGGAGAATTCAAAATTCTCAGCTGGTACGGGAATTGAACCCGCGCTGCTGGCTTTGTTCTGCATCACAAACCAGCTGTCTAGCCCACTGAGCTAAACCAGCCCATGTGACAACCAACATGTGACTCCAGACCCACAGCAATATGGTTACTTTTAAAAAAAATTTGTGTACACAATTCATTATTTCCAATTAAGGGGCAATTTAGCATGGCCAATCCACCTACCCTGCACATCTTTGGGTTGTGGGGGCAAAACCCACGCAGGTACAGGGAGAATGGGCAAACTCCGCACGTACAGGGACCCAGAGCCGGGATCGAACCTAGGACCTCGGCGCTGTGAGGCAGCAATGCTAACCACTGCGCCACCGTGCTGCTCTAGCAGTATGGTTACCTTGAACTGCCCTCCGAAATGGCCTCGCAAACCATTGATTGTATTCAAGACCCTCCTTCTCAAGGGGAATTAGGGCTGTGTCATGATATGCAGACACACATAATGATATACAGACAAGCAGCTAATGGACACAGAGAACAGGACATGACCAATCAGCAGGCAGGACACTCAGGGGTGGGATCTGACTATAAAAGACACGGGGCACTCACATCGCCTCTTTCCACTGATGAATATCTAGGGAGTCAGTCAATGGTGTTGTTACAATCTCACACCCCCACCACATGGCTAAGAGCTAGTCTGGTTCAGTCAGACAGAGTAACCACACTTAAGTTAGCAGATAGTCAAACTCACAGAGAACTGTGCTAACTGTGCTATTAGTTCAATAAACCTGATTGAACTAACTTCAAGGTCTGGAGTATCTTTCTGATCTAAAACTGCATCCAGTTGCAGCCAGTGTTATACCAGTGTACCTAACACGACATGATACCAGGAGACTACTAATTTAAGGTGGCTTACCTCAGTCTGTTCCGCGACGAACAGCAAATGTATCCCGGCACCATGGAGAAGATTCAGGCTCCTCACCAGCTCAGGACCTCCGGCAATCTCAGTGCTAACTGGCGGATATTGAAGCAAAAGTTTCTGCTATACATCGAAGCCTTAGACCTCGAGGGTGCGTCTGATGCAAGAAAGATCGTGCTTATCCTCTCAACAGCGGGTGATCAAGCCATCAAACTCTTCAACTCGTTTAACTTCACCGAAGGCCAAGACAAGACAAAGTTTCAGACCATCCTGGACATGTTCAATAGTCACTGTGAAGTGGACACCAATGAAATCTTCGAGCGCTACATATTCAAACAACATCTTCAAGGTAAAGATGAATCTTACAATGCCTTCTTAACTAACCTCCGCCTGCTAGCGCTGTCCTGCAACTTTGGTGATGTTGCTGACTCCATGATCAGAGACCAAATCATGTTTGGAGTTCACTCTGATCCTTTGAGAAAGCAGCTCTTAAAAATCAAGCATTGAAACATGTACAGAGCATGGGCATGCAAAAAATCGATACTCCCAATACAAATCGGCTGAAAATGAGAAACTTGCCTCCCACGAGGCAGTGAGTGTGCAGGCCATCTTCCGGATGCAGCGCCTCAGCATTGAAGACAGCTGCCATCTCGTGCGCTTTTCCCGTAGCCCCACGATCGCGCGATGAGAAAGAGGTAACGAAGCAGCCAACACCCACACTGCGCAGGTGCAGACGTCTGCTGACCGCACTGTGCATGTGCGACGACTTACACCGCGTCACAACGCCGATGTCATGACGTGCCTGAACTGTGGCAATGGCCACTTAAAAAGACACTGCCCTGTAACAGGCAGGCAATGTTTAAACTGCGGGAAGCCTGGACACTATGCTGCCTTGTGCAGGTCTGTACCACCAGTCAGAGGCCAGCGCTCCCAACTCCGACGACAGCGCGTCCAGAATGTGCAACGACGATGACAGGATTCTGATCCTGGCAGTACAACGGATCCAGAGGACGAGTGCCTGGAGTCCGCCTACCGAGTGGGTATCATTACCGCACGTGAACATGCCACACCTAACTCATCTCGCATTCAGTCCATCCTCGCTGTGATTCGGAGGACGAATGTCGTGCGGTGATGCAGGTCAACCGCTGCTCCATCCAGTTCAAGCTGGACACAGGTGCTTCTGCCAACTTCCTCTCACAGGCAGACTTCAAATGCATCAAGAAGCCCCCCAAGGCTCTTCCAGCAGCCTGCCAGCTCCTAGACTGTAACGGTAATGCCATCGCGGCACTGGGGCCCTGCCATCTACTCGTCTCCAACCGGAGCACCCATGCACGGCTAAGGTTTGAAATTGTCAAGCCGGACAGGGCATCCCTACTGGGCGCGCATGTCTGCAAAAGCTAAACCTGGTGCAGCGGGTTTATTCAACGATATCCTCCAACGTGGATCTTCAAGCTGGCATTGACGACATCCTCGCTCAGTATTCAGATGTATTTGACGGGATGGGCACTTTGCCATATCGGTACAAGATCCTACTGCGACCTGATGTCAAGCCAGTGGTCCATGCATCACGCAGGGTCCCGGCTCCGTTGAAGGAACGCCTGAAGGAACAGCTCAAGGAGCTGCAGCAGCTGGGGATCATTTCCAGGGTAATCAAACCGACTGACTGTGTCAGCTCGATGGTGGTCTTTAAAAAACCCTCTGGAGACCTGCGCATCTGCATGATCCCAAGGATCTCAACCGGAATATAATGCGTGAACACTACCCCTTCCAGAAGCGGGAGGAACTCACCAGTGAGATGGCACATGCACGGTTTTTCACGAAGTTAGATGTGTCGCATGGATTCTGGCAAATCCAGCTGGATGAGTCCAGCAGAAGGCTCTGCACCTTCAACACACCGTTTGGCAGGTACTGCTATAACCGTATGCCGTTCGGCATCGTCTCGGCATTGGAGATATTTCATCGCATCATGGAGCAGATGATGGAGGGTATCGAAGAGGTTCGTGTGTACATGGACGACGTCATCATATGGTCCACGACCCCTGAGGAGCATATTTCCCGTCTCCAGCAGGTATTCCGCCGTGTCCACGCCAATGGCCTGAAGCTGAACAGGGCCAAATGTTGCTTTGGCATGTCGACACTCAAGTTCCTAGGAGACCAGATCTCCCAGCAGGGCATGTGCCCTGACACAGACAAGGTCAAGGCCATCGCAGCCATGAAGGTCCTGGAAGACAAGAAGGCAGTATTGCGCTTCCTGGGCATGGTCAATTTTCTGGGCAAGTTCATCCCAAACATGGCCTCACACACCACGGCCCTACGAAACTTAGTGAAGAAGTCCACTGCCTTTGAGTGGAAGGCGGCCAACAGGCAGAGTGGTTGGAGCTGAAAGCCAAGCTCACCACTGCACCCATATTGGCATTTTTCGACCCAGACAGGGAAACAAAAATCTCGACAGCTGCGAGCCAGGATGGCATCGGTGCGGTCCTGCTGCAACGTGGTGACACTTCATCCTGGGCACCAGTTGCCTACTCATCAAGGGCAATGACGCCCACCGAACAAAGGTATGCACAAATAGAGAAGGAATGCCTGGGCCTCCTCACTGGCATTCTCAAGTTTCATGACTATGTCTACGGCCTGCCAACATTCACTGTCGAGATGGATCACAGGCCCCAGATCCACATTATCCACAAGGACCTGAACGACATGACGCCGCGGTTGCAGCGCATCCTCCTTAAACTCAGAAGGTACGACTTTGACCTGGTCTACATGCCTGGCAAGGAGCTCATCATTGCCGATACGCTGTCCCGCTCCATCACCGTGCCTAGTGAACCACTGAACGTCATCCGGCAAATTGAGTCACAGGTTGAGTCACAGGTGCAGCTGTGTGCTAGCACTCTCCCGGCATATGATTAAAAGGTGATTCGTATCCGTGAGGAGACAGCCAAAGACCCCCTCTTGCAGTGTTTTATGCAACACCTAGCTAATGGCTGGCAAAAAGGACAGTGCCCTCAATTTTTCAATGTAAAGGGCAACCTGACGGTGGTTAATGTTATCCTCCTCAAACTGGACCAGATTGTAATTCCATATAGTCTCCAGTGCTTGGTGCTCTGTCAAATCCATGAGGGACACCTGGGTGTGGAAAAGTGCAGACGCAGAGCCAGGCAGGCTGTCTACTGGCCCGGGATCAGCCAGGACATTGTGAACATGGTCCTTAACTGTGCGACCTGTCAACGCTTCCAGCCAGCGCAGAGTAAGCAGACACTTCAGCAGCATGAAATCGAAACCTCTCCATGGGCCAAGGTTTGCATCGACTTCTTTCATGCAAATGGGCGTGATTACATGTTAATCATTGATTATTTTTCCAATTACCCTGAAGTCGTGAAGCTCTCAGACCTCACATCTCGGACCGTTATCAAGGCCTGTAAGGAGACGTTCTCCAGGTATGGTATCCCACTCACTGTCATGAGTGACAATGGCCCGTGCTTCAGCAGCCATGAATGGTCTCTATTTGCCCAGTCCTATCAGTTCAAACGCGTCACTTGCAGCCCACACTATCTGCAGTCAAACGGAAAAGTTGAGCAAGGGGTGCACATAGTGAAGCAGCTCATCTGCAAGGCTGAGGATTCTGCGTCTGACATTCACCTTGCACTGCTTGCGTAGAGGGCGACTCCACTGTCCACTGGCATGTCACCGGCTCAACTCCTGATGAACAGGGACCTGCGGGCGACACTTCCAGATATACACTTGCCCAACCTGGATCACCTCCCGGTGCTGCAGAAGGTGCAGCAACTCCAAGACTGGCAGAAACAGGGCTATGATGCTCATGTCAACGATTTGCCTGTGTTATCCCCGGCAGATACTGTTCGGGTCAAGACCCCTGATGGAGGCTGGTCAGCTCCAGCTGTCGTTGTTCGACAGGCTGCCCCCCGCTCGTAAGTTGTGCGTCTGGCTGATGGTTCTGTTGTGCGACGAAACAGACGGGCACTGTGCAAAGTTGCCTGCCCGCAACCACATTCTTCTCCATTTCCTTCTGTTGTTTTTCCACCTCCTGATACCTCGACTCATGAGGCTGACGAATGTGATATAAAATAGTTACTTTAGAGATATTAGTTACTGTAATGTGGAGATAGGCCAGTCTCATCCTGGTGAGTTCACAGACAAAGGATTTCAGACCGCATGGCAAAGCAAGGAGGAGGTGTGTCCAGCAAAGGAGGAGAAAAGGATGCTGGGTAATAGGGGGCCAGAGGAAGGGATGAGAAGTGAGCCAATCAGGATGTATGGCCAGGTCAGGAGGGGTGTAGGATGACCTATGGGAATCGTGTATGTGAAACTTGATGCCATTTGAATGTTTTTGCAGAAATCCCTTTGTCTCCTTCTTCATTCTGTGAAATGAATCAGGCTTGCAAGTCAAATAAAATAACTAATGCTGTACCTGCAAATCCATCTTGACTTTTATTGAGGCCAGACTGACGGGTAAAATCCAAATGTGGATTTGTCATTTGGCGCCGGAAACCCGGGATTTCTCAAGATGGTCATTGGCCAGCTGCGAACTCAGAATTAGACTGATTATGGACGGAGGGAGAGTGGAAAAAGGGACCCACAATGTAAAGCTGGAAAATGACCACGCATTGCTTTTTCCCCTCTTCTTATCGTCTGATTAGTCTGGTCACTCACGGTTGGTACGGAAAGATTGTCTCGACGAAATCAAAGGTCAGTCTGGGGATTAGAAATTTAATTGATGATATTTCATATTGTTGATTCGGCTTGGGTTAGGTTATGGGTTGATGGAACATCTAAACAAAGATGGTTCAACTCCATGTGTGAGTTCTGATTCGGCTTGGGTTAGGTTATGGATTGATGGAACATCTAAACAAAGATGGTTCAACTCCATGTGTGAGTTCTGATTCGGCTTGGGTTAGGTTATGGGTTGCTGGAACATCTAAACAAAGATGGTTCAACTCCATGTGTGAGTTCTGATTCGGCTTGGGTTAGGTTTTGGGTTGATGCAACATCTAAAACAGATGATTCAATTCCATGTGTGAGTGTTTTAAATCTATAGTTGATTAAGCTAAAATTGTACCCTTGGACTGTAGTGGCGAAAAACGCAGTTCTGAGGACTAGTTGAGATTATGGGGAATTGCTTGGATAAATTTCAAAACAAAGAACATCCATAGAACTGGATGCTGCATGTTAGTTAAAGCAGAAGTCTCTCAAAGGGTTAACAGCAGCAGCCAAAGTTAAAGACGACAGACAGTGCTTCTCACACAGGCCTTGAGATAACAGCAGCAGCCTGTGGTGTAATCGGATACCTTTCCTTTGAGTCAGTGAACTCCAGCAAAGTTACGTTTTGAATTAATTAAAGGAAACCAGTGGGTTTCTCCACCTCTTTGATAAAAGTTATTATTTTCGAAAGCAATTGATTGCAATTGCCAGAATCTTAAGTTTTACTTACTTGAAATAATGTTTATCTCATTTTATTTGTGAATTAATAGAAACTGAAAGAAACTCACTGACACAATTTTAAAAAGTGTAAATCTTGAGATGACAGTTGACTTTGCTCCGGTATACATCACCGCAGCTAACTGCTCCCTCATTGATAGCAGCCAACATTTTTGAGAATGTAAGAAAAACTTGTTAAAAGAAAAATTGTTAAGATAAAGAATTAATTAAGTTGTAAATGTTATACAAGTTTGTGTTAAGCAAATCGTAAATTTAGTTCTGAGTTGAGATCAGAGCTAAGCTTGCAAGTTGCAGTAATTCAATTTGAATTTTCAAACATTTTAAGTTTTAAAAGAACACTGTTAGAACCTTTTTAATAATTTTGCCAAGGAGCAAAAAAAAAATTGCCATTGGTTATAAATAAGCAAATAAATAATATATATAATTAAAAAAAAGAAAGAGCCAAAGTATGAAAGCTAAAGAGTTAATTCGATTATGGAGACAATATCGTCAACATGAGAGGGATAAGATCATGTTATTAAGTTGGCAAGAAAATGCCCTTAAAATGGGGATTCCAATTAGTGAAGAAAAAACAAACAAACAATGGGCTACGTAGTTCAATGGCTGGCCTTGCATTGACAGAGGCAGAAGATGAAAATTAAGATAATTTGACCAGGTCGGCTAGGATTTCGACTGCACCTGTAGCATTGTCTGCACTAATTCCAGAACCACCAGAGTATAATAATTTACTGCTCCCCAGATTCCAATCATGCCAGTCACTCCAGCCCTTTTGGTTGATAGCGTGGGTCCCGATTTACCATCTTCACGATCTAAGAGGGAAGAGGAGCTCTGTCCCACAAGCCCAGTTAACTCTAGGACCCGATCTCGGACAGCGAGAGAAGGGCCTGATCCTAACCAGAATCAATTAAGCATACCACCTAAATTCCTTCAGACCAAGGGGAAACCGCAAACTTCGAGAACAAAGGGAGATGCCAGGGATGATTCTGAAGAGAAAGAACTCCCTCTAGTGACAGGGAGGGACGTCGAAGTCTTGGAAGAACCTGAGGAAATAGCTAGAGTGCCCCCTGGTGAGACTCGGAGACAGTTACCGATTAGGAAGATACCAAACCTTGACATAGTGACTGCCGGGGCCCAGCCCACAATAGACGTTTATTTCCCATGGACACCCAGTGAGATGATGGCTATTATGGCTACAATCACAGATAGAAAAAAATCTCCTGCTGCTTTCGTGGATTCCCTGAGAACTACCATCTCAATTTATCAAGCTGATTCTAGGGACCTCTGGGCCCTAGTCCAGCAGGTTTTAACCCCAGCAGAGTACCGCAATCATTTTAATCACTTGAATTATGCTAGCAACGCCGCACTTCAGCAAGCCCATGCGTTGGATGACAATAGACGGACACAAATCCTGAATACGTTGAATAGCACATTTCAAAAGCCCATAAATATTTCTGCTATCTTCGACCTCAAACCTAAAAAGATTGAAGAGCCAGAGGAATTTCTGGAACGTTTTAATGAAATCTACCGTGGGCAGTCAGACTTGCCATATTAAAATGGTCAGAATTCCCCTCAATATTGTGCTATGTTAATGCATTGCCTACCACCTTCCGTGGCTACTGCTGTGAAATGTAATAACATGAATTGGACAGAGAACGACCCTTCCCAGATGGCAAGGGCAGTCAGATTTTATTGGAAGGAGGGTGTAGGCCAGGAAGGAGGCTCAGTTACAAAGGTTAAGACTGAGTATGTAATGAAAAAGGATGATCTGAGACCCCAACAAGCGGCAGAAATGGTAGCTTACCAGCTGGAGCCCCAATATTGTGACTTTGGGTGGGTGGATCAGCGAGGGGGAGGATATCAAACCCACCCAAAGGGACCCTCAGCTCCTTTTTATGGCCCACCGTATGCACCAACAGCTTTACAACCGCCGCCCCCTCTGAGGGGCCATTGGTCTACTGGGAGAAAAGGACGGGGCAGATATAGAGGGAGCAATGCATGTTTTAATTGCGCCATGCAGATCATTGGCATCAGGAATGCCCCTTTAAAAGACAGGCAGCAGAAGGAGACTACCCGACCCCAAAGGAGGGGGTACCCACCAAGGGGAGGACAGATGAGATACACGGACTTCTCCCAAGCAAACCCTTTCCCAACACAGGATTGACTAGCTAATTTAGTCATAAGGACTCTCCAATCGGACAGTGAACCTAGTATCTCTCTGCAGATAGGAGATCAACATCACCCATTTGTAATCGACACTGGAGCAGCCAATGTTTCGGTGCAATCAGAACTTCGACTACCACTATCTGACCACATGCAGCATTTGTCGGGGTTCCAAGGACAGGTGTGTGAGTATCCTATCTCTGAACCTGTGACAGTCACTTATGAGAATAAGTCTGCAGATCATCAGTTTGTAGTGACTACTGGATTGGACTGTAACTTGTTGGCCCGAGATTTGCTGTGTACCTTCCAGCTACAGCTAGAGTGCGGAGACGAAGGGGTAACGGTTCAATCCTAGAGGATGAGACAACAGTGCTATATTTCTATCACCCCCAGTGGTGGACGTTAGACATTGAACATTCACTGCATCACGTTACCCTGTCCTATGACAGAACCGGACAAAACAGGGAGTTGGAGCACAAATACCGGCCATTAATTGGGACCAAATGGCCAGTCAAAGTTACACCCACAGTCACGGGAAAAGAAGGTACAGCCGATTTTGCTACAATACCACCACATTTATGGCCACAGTCAGCTTTGGTAAGCCCTCATATTACACGTCAGGTCCACGACCAGTACCATGCCAGGGATCTGGGACCTATGGTAAGGAGGGCAGTGGATCATTCATATCCAACAGAGTACGCACTTCAAGTCATGCCAGACGGCACTGCCATAAAACATTTTGACGTCCCTGAAACGATTAACACTCGACTGCAGCCCCGTCTATGGACAAATTAATCCGAGAGCTGTTGCAACAGGATATTTTGGTCCCTTGCCAATCAGAATGTAACACCCCCATACTTGCTGTGCCTAAACCAGCTAAGCCAGACCAGTACTGATTAGTACAGTATTTACGTTCAATCAATGCCATCGCACAGCCGTTACATGCTCTCACTCTCCAACAGGATTACGGTGTATAGCTCCCACTCGGTCATCGCACTACTGAGGCAACTGCAGACTCAGCATCTTACCGCAGCTCGTCAGAATAGGTATGAGATATACCTTTTGAACAATCCACGTCTGACATTTAAACACTGTACCACTATCAATCCAGCCTGTTTTCTTAGTGGTCCTGCTGGCCATGAAGACGCACCTGGCCACGAGTGTTTAGCCTTGATTCAGGAAACTACCACAATAAGGGACGATTTGAGTGATATTTCGTCAGAACAACCTGACATGATTATATGTGGTCAAATATCCCACCAGGCTTTAGTTAATGACCTACTACAGGCCCTCCTTATGCCCGTGCAGATTTCCCTCATTAAATGCGCTGCCCACACAAACGGTAAGACCCCAGTCGACGTTAGTAATGAACAAGCAGATTGTGCAGCGTGGACAGCCGCGCAAATTCAGCAAGTGATGGTACCTAAAATGTTAAGTCAGACTAAAAGTTCTGCAATAAATAGGTCTGCCTCTGACAAGCCAATGCCAACCATCCAAGACGTCATAAGGTTACAGGAGGACGCTCTTGAGAGTGATAAACAAATGTGGAAACAGTTAGGTTGTACATATGATTCTGTTTCCTCTTTATGGACCACGCCAGCACATCAGACTTGTATGTCTGATGTACTGGCTTTATGGGTCACTGAATGTGTACACTTTGCAACTCATTGTGGGGCTCGGGGGACTAGTGATTTGTTGCTGGACACTTGGTGGCACCCTAAAATGCAGGGGTTGGCTCAGAGTATCAGCACTTGGTGTTTGATTTGTCAGCAATATAACACCGGCAAAGGTATCCCTTGTGGTATGGGGCAAACCCTGTTGCCCAGTGGTCCCTTTGAGACGCTCCAAATGGATTACATTGAGTTGGAAAGCTGTCAATGTTATAAATCTGTTTTGGTCATTGTGGATGTGTTCAGCAGATGGGTTGAGGCGTATCCGACTATCGATAATAAAGCTGCTACTGTGGTTAAAGTTCTGAAACAGGGAAATCATTCCCCGGTACAGTATACCAGCTCAGTTGAGTTCTGATAA
This sequence comes from Scyliorhinus torazame, assembly GCF_047496885.1. Taxonomy (NCBI): domain Eukaryota; kingdom Metazoa; phylum Chordata; class Chondrichthyes; order Carcharhiniformes; family Scyliorhinidae; genus Scyliorhinus; species Scyliorhinus torazame. The sequence goes on along the minus strand of NC_092722.1, from coordinate 147,738,953 downwards.
CGGGCCTCATTTTCTTGGACAGATTAACCTGCCTCCCTTCCCCAGTGCTATTTTACAGGTGTGGAGCATGATGGGGTGGCTACGCACCGCCTGTGTGATCTTCGGCCTCACCTCGCTTGGAGTGTTATTGGCGAAGGACATGGAAAAGGGAAATATTATCTACATTTGTAACCCCAACCAAACTACAAGGACATTTCATCGCTGCCCCCATATACGAGGACATGGTATCGACGCATGGAAGGTCATCAAGTTCACGGACAATGCAGGACTCATGAAGCAATTGCACCGGTCCCGGCGATGGGAAGGGAACATTACATGGACATTGCCTTGTTTTTGGAGTACATGTAAAATTGATTTTGGATGTGTTAAGATTGGTGCGATAAAGGTAAAATCAGTCCATCAGGAGAGAGTAGGAAGAGGTTGTGGGAGAGAGAGGGGGACTAGAGAGAGGGCAGAGGGTGTGAGAAGGGGAGTACAACTAGAACGTAGGTTATCAGGAGATACACTTAATTCATTTAGAGGCCAAACTGAGGAAAACCTGGGTAGTATGAATCTCTTTTACCAGATTTACCACCGCTTGTATGGCCAGGGACGGGTTGTCTGCTACCCGAACCCCGCAGCGGTGTCTAGGTTATTTTCTGTTTCACTGCTTTGTGGCACTCCCCAAACGGTGGTTCATTGTCAGCGTTCCGAGGCACCGCCCGAGCAAGTCAGTCTTCCTTGCGATCCGGGTTCAGCACCACCGGCTGTTTGCCTTCCCCTTCCTTGGGATAATTCCCACTCACAGTATGATAGGTTGCAACGGTGGAGGGCGTACATACCTAGCCACTTCACTCCCAATAGAGACTACCGGTCGTACGAGAATTGTTTCAGCAGTGAAGGGTACGGCTGTTTGCTGGTAGAGGTGGAAACGAATATAACATGTCTGTTCCCCACCTGTACGGACAGGAGGTGTCATATCACCCAGGCGTCTGGCTGATGCGTTTGTTATGACACCACCTGCGTTCCATTGAACGCCGGCCTCCAGCTCCTTTGTGGCTGGGCAAATGTCTCTCATATCACTGTTGGGACTAGGGCTTTCCGCATTGCTAGGCGGCCCGAATGGGCGTTCCAAAGCTGGATAAACTGGGCTACTGGGGGATCCCTACGCAACCGATATACTGATTGTGATGCTCACCTGTACACGGAACAAGGATACTACTTTTTAAAAAATGGTACAGCAACTAATGTTTTGTCACCCCCATTTCCCCGCCAAATTGCTATTGGGACTCTAGTCCCTACCACAGTCCCCTGCCCCTCGGCGTGGATGCTGCATAATCAGTTAGCACTCCAGGCAGTCTCAGCTGAATTCTGCGAGAACTGGAAAAAACCTCAGGTTCTCGCACCCAACCGGGGCCATTCAGCCCGGTGGGGAATTCGGAGCGTCTTGACACTGGGAGGTGTGGGGGGTTCCTTGGCTGTCAGCGATAGGAATTATTTTATTTGTGGCCTTACCATCTTGGGAAATGAAACCTTGGGAGCCCTCGGGCAATAACCAAGGAATTGTCTCAGCTGCGGTTGTTTGCAATGCAGAACCGGTATGCTCTTGACTATCTCCTGGCCCGTGAGGGTGGGGCATGTGCCATAGTACAGGGCAAGTGTATCATGGGAGTTCAAGACTTAACCGCGAACATAACTAAATTTATAGATCGCATACGGGATCACCTGGACGGAATGCAATATCCTGGCTCTTGGGGCAACTGGGGATTTGGAGGTTGGAAGGACTGGTTGATAAATATGGCCATGTAATTAGCAGTGGCTATTGGCTGCATCTTTGTGGGCCCAGCTATCCTTAAATGTGTGATGGGTAGAATGCGGGGTGCACTGGAACAGATCAACGCCCCTAAAATCTTAGCTGTCAAAATCCATGAGGGTGCAGCAGATGAAGGGGGGCTACGCCAGGAATTGGAAATGCAGCGACGGATCTTTTTAGATGAGGGACCGTAGCTATGGATTGGATAGTTCGGTTATCATGGAATGATAAAAGGAGGGAATGACGAATGTGATATAAAATAGTTACTTTAGAGATATTAGTTACTGTAATGTAGAGATAAGCCAGTCTCATCCTGGTGAGTTCACAAAGGATTTCAGACCGCATGGCAAAGCAAGGAGGAGGTGTGTCCAGCAAAGGAGGTGAAAAGGATGCTGGGTAATAGGGAGCCAGAGGAAGGAATGAGAAGTGAGCCAATCAAGATGTATGGCCAGGTCAGGAGGGGTATAGGATGACCTATGGGAATCGTGTATGTGAAACTTGATGCCATTTGAATGTATTTGCAGAAATCCCTTTGTCTCCTTCTTCATTCATTTTCCAAGGGTCTAGGAGACTAGTCCTGTGTCCTGTGCCTCTGTGAAATGAATCAGGCTAGCAAGTCAAATAAAATAACTAATGCTGTACCTGCAAATCCATCTCGACTTTTATTGAGGCCAGACTGACGGGTAAAGAAATGTGGATTTGTCATTGCCACCAGTCAGGCTTCAATCCCGCCATCAAGGTGCTGCCGTCCCCACCACCACCTCTCCGCCGGTCGACCAAAATCAGACGCAAGCCACAGAGATACTGGACTTATGAACATTTGTTCTGTTTGCTATGTTCTGTGTTCTCGCATTAGACAGCTGTTTCCACATGTGCATATGTTCATATCCACTGCATGTATGTATGTTAACATTGGCCTATTCTTGTAAATACGTTCACATATGTCATCCAAACATTTAAAAAAAGGGAAGATGTCATGATATGCAGACACACACATAATGATATACAGACAAGCAGCTAATGGACACAGAGAACAGGACATGACCAATCAGCAGGCAGGACACTCAGGGGTGGGATCTGACTATAAAAGACACAAGGCACTCACACTCTGCCTCTTTCCACTGATGAACATCTAGAGAGTCAGTCAAGGGTGTTGTTACAATCTCACACCTCCACCACGTGGCTAAGAGCTAGTCTGGTTCAGTCAGAGTAACCACACTTAAGTTAGCAGATAGTCAAACTCACAGAGAACTGCGCTAACTGTACTATTAGTTCAATAAACCTGATTGAACTAACTTCAAGGTCTCGAGTATCTTTCTAATCTAAGCTGCATCCAGTTGCAGCCGGTGTTAAACCAGTGTACCTAACATGACAGGATGGACAACAAATGTCTACAATGCCCGCATCCTATCAGATAATATAAATACTAGTCTCCCTTTCAAAACTTAAAAACTTGTAAGGTATCGTTTTCTCATTCTGTAGGGATCTTTGAAGATAAGGCAGCGGCAGGGAAGAATGAGCACATTTTTGCAGTACATGTTACACACTCCACCTAATGCAAGCAAACACAAACACCCCACAGTATTTAGATAGTAGCTTTAAGGAGAAACACTGACTGAAACACCCCTCACAAGGGAGGAGAAGCAAGACGGAGGTAGCTAGGGAATGGTCAGCAGCTATCGTGGCTTACAACCATGTTATCCCTCACTGGATTAGCTACAGATTTGTACCTTACTGGACCGGCTTTCTGAAAGGAATTGATCAATAATCAGAAAATTGATCAATAATCAGGGGCTGGTTTAGCACACTGGGCTAAATCGCTGGCTTTTAAAGCAGACCAAGGCAGGCCAACAGCACGGTTCAATTCCCGTACCAGCCTCCCCGAACAGGCGCCAGAATGTGGCGACTAGGGGCTTCTCACAGTGACTTCATTGAAGCCTACTTGTGACAAAAAGCAATTTTCATTTCATTTCAAAACCTCAATATCATATTTTAAGATTAGAATGAGCAACTTGCAAGGGTTGTTGGGGAAATATACAGCAATTTCTACAAGAAATATATTTTATTCAAGATTTTTTGGCCAAACATAACAGTTTCTTTTAAATAACAATAAAGCAATATGAATAACAGTGGCCAGTTTTAAACAAATAAATAAATAATATATGAACAGAAACAAAAACCAAACAAAATGGCAACTGTCTTGTCAAAAATAAATACTCTCCAAAGATACAATCCAACAGTCCAATATACATTACCTAAAACAAGTGCCTATACATATACAATAACATCCCTGAGAGTCCGTCTGATTCCTCCCCCCCCTCCCCCCTGGGTTGCTGCTGTTGTCTTCTTCTTTTCCATTCCCTCTATCTTTCTGTGAGGTAGTCGACGAACGGTTGCCACCGCCTGGTGAACCCTTGAGCCGAACCCCTTAATACAAACTTAATCCGTTCTAACTTTATAAACCCTGCCATGTCGTTTATCCAGGTCTCCACACCCGGGGGTTTGGCTTCCTTCCACATTAACAATATCCTGCGCCGGGCTACGAGGGACGCAAAGGCCAAAACATCAGCCTCTCTCGCCTCCTGCACTCCCGGCTCTTCCGCAACCCCAAATATAGCCAACCCCCAGCTTGGTTCGACCTGGACCCCCACCACCTTCGAAAGCACCTTTGCCACCACCACCCAAAACCCCTGTAGTGCCGGGCATGACCAGAACATGTGGGTGTGATTCGCTGGCCTTCTCGAGCATCTCGTACACCTATCCTCTACCCCAAAAAATTTAGTGAGCCGTGCTCCAGTCATATGCGCCCTGTGCAACACCTTAAATTGTATCAGGCTTAGCCTGGCACACGAGAATGATGAGTTTACCCTACGTAGGGCATCAGCCCACAGCCCCTCCTCAATCTCCTCCCCCAGCTCTTCTTCCCATTTCCCTTTCAGCTCATCTACCATGATCTCCCCCTCGTCCCTCATTTCCCTATATATGTCCGACACCTTACCATCCCCCACCCATGTCTCTGAGATCACTCTATCCTGCACCTCCTGCGTCGGGAGCTGTGGGAATTCCCTCACCTGTTGCCTCGCAAAAGCCCTCAGTTGCATATACTGAAATGCATTCCCTTGGGGCAACCCATATTTTTCCGTCAGCGCTCCCAGACTCGCAAACGTCCCATCTACGAACAGATCTCTCAATTGTGCTACCCCTGCTCTTTGCCATGCTCCAAATCCCCATCCATTCTCCCCGGAACAAACCTATCGTTATTTCTTATCGGGGACCGCACCGAGGCTCCCGTCTTTCCCCTATGCCGTCTCCACTGCCCCCAAATTTTCAATATAGCCACCACCACCGGGCTTGTGGTGTATTTCTTCGGTGAGAACGGCAACGGTGCCGTCACCATAGCTTGTAGGCTAGTCCCCCTACAGGAAGCCCTCTCCAATCTCTTCCACGCCGCTCCCTCCTCTTCTCCCATCCACTTACACACCATTGAAATATTGGCGGCCCAGTAGTACTCACTTAGGCTCGGTAGTGCCAGCATCCCCCTGTCCCTACTATGCTGCAAAAATCCCCTCCTCACTCTCGGGGTCTTCCCGGCCTACACAAAACTCATAATACTCTTCTCAATTCTTTTGAAAAAAGCCTTCGTGACCACCACCGGGAGGCACTGAAACACAAAAAGGAATCTCGGGAGGACCACCATTTTAACCGCCTGCACCCTACCTGCCAGTGACAGGGACACCATGTCCCATCTCTTAAAGTCCTCCTCCATCTGTTCCACCAACCGCGTTAAATTAAGCCTATGTAATGTACCCCAATTCTTGGCTATCTGGATCCCCAAGTACCGAAAGTCCCTTGTTACCTTCCTCAACGGTAAATCCTCTATTTCTCTGCTCTGCTCCCCTGGATGCACCACAAACAACTCACTTTTCCCCATGTTCAATTTATACCCTGAAAAATCCCCAAGTATCCGCATTATCTCTGGCATCCCCTCCGCCGGGTCCGCCACATATAGCAACAAATCATCCGCATACAGAGATACCCGGTGTTCTTCTCCTCCCCTGAGTACTCCCCTCCACTTCCTGGAACCCCTCAATGCTATGGCCAGGGGCTCAATCGCCAGTGCAAACAATAACGGGGACAGAGGACATCCCTGCCTCGTCCCTCTATGGAGCCGAAAATAATCAGACCCCCGTCCATTCGTGACCACGCTCGCCATCGGGGTCCTATACAGCAACTGTACCCATCTGATATACCCATCTCGAAAGCCAAATCTCCTCAGCACCTCCCACAAATAATCCCACTCCACTCTATCAAATGCTTTCTCGGCATCCATCGCCACCACTATCTCCGCTTCCCCCTCTGGCGGGGGCATCATCATTACCCCTAGCAGCCTCCGTATATTTGTATTCAGCTGTCTCCCCTTCACAAACCCAGTTTGGTCCTCATGAACCACCCCCGGGACACAATCCTCTATCCTCGTTGCCATTACCTTGGCCAGAATCTTAGCGTCCACATTCAGGAGGGAAATAGGCCTATAGGACCCGCATTGCAGCGGGTCTTTTTCCTTCTTTAGGAGGAGCGATATCGTTGCCTCTGACATAGTCGGGGGCAGCTGCCCCCTTTCCCTCGCCTCATTAAAGGTTCTCATCAGTAGCGGGGCCAGCAAGTCCATATATTTCCTATAGAATTCAACTGGGAATCCGTCTGGTCCTGGGGCCTTCCCCGCCTGCATGCTCCCAATCCCTTTCACTACTTCCTCCGTCTCAATCTGTGCTCCCAGTCCCGCCCTCTCCTGCTCCTCCACCTGAGGAAATTCCAGCTGATCCAGAAAGCACATCATTCTCTCCTTCCCATCCGGGGGCTGAGCTTCATATAATCTTTCATAAAATGCCTTGAACACTCCATTCACTCTCTCCGCTCCCCGCTCCATCTCTCCCTCCTCATCTCTCACCCCCCCTATCTCCCTCGCTGCTCCCCTTTTCCTCAGTTGGTGGGCCAGCAACCTGCTCGCCTTCTCCCCATATTCATACTGTACCCCCTGTGCCTTCCTCCATTGTGCCTCTGCATTACCCGTAGTCAACAAGTCAAATTCTACATGTAGCCTTTGCCTTTCCCTGTACAGTCCCTCCTCCGGTGCCTCCGCATATTGTCTGTCCACCCTCAGAAGTTCTTTCAACAACCGCTCCCTTTCCCTACCCTCCTGCTTTCCTTTATGTGCCCTAATAGATATCAGCTCCCCTCTAACCACTGCCTTCAGCGCCTCCCAGACCACTCCCATCTGGACCTCCCCATTATCATTGAGTTCCAAGTACCTTTCAATACACCCACCTCACCCTTAAACACACCCCCTCATCTGCCAATAATCCCATGTCCATTCTCCAGGGTGGACGCTGTTCTTTTTTCTCCCCTATCTCCAGGTCCACCCAATGTGGAGCGTGATCCGAAATAGCTATAGCCGTGTACTCCGTCCCCGTCACCTTCGGGATCAGTGCCCTTCCCAAAACAAAAAAGTCTATCCGTGAATAAACTTTGTGGACATAGGAGAAAAGCGAAAACTCCTTACTCCTAGGTCTACTAAATCTCCAGGGGTCTACTCCTCCCACCTGCTCCATAAAGTCCTTAAGCACCCTAGCTGCAGCCGGCCTCCTTCCGGTCCTGGACCTCGATCTGTCCAGCCCTGGGTCCAGCACCGTATTAAACTCTCCACCCATTACCAACTTCCCCACCTCTAGGTCTGGGATACGTCCTAACATACGCCTCATAAAGTTGGCATCATCCCAGTTTGGGGCATATACGTTCACTAAGACCACCGCCTCCCCTTGCAATTTGCCACTCACCATCACGTATCTGCCCCCACTATCCGCCACTATGGTCTTTGCCTCAAACATTACCCGCTTCCCCACTAGTATAGCCACCCCCCTGTTTTTTGCGTCTAGCCCCGAATGAAACACCTGCCCCACTCATCCTTTGCATAGTCTGACCTGGTCTATCAGTTTCAGATGCGTCTCCTGCAGCATAACCACATCTGCCTTAAGTTTCTTTAGGTGTGCGAGTACCCGTGCCCTCTTTATCGGCCCGTTCAGCCCTCTCACATTCCACGTGATCAGCCGGGTTGGGGGGCTCTTTACCACCCCCCCCTTGTCGACTAGCCATCTTTTTCAATCCAGCTCCTCACCCGGTTCCCACGTAGCCGTATCTCCCCCCAACGGCGCCCTCCCGCCCCGACCACCCCACCCCATACCAGCTCCCCCTTCTCCCCAGCAGCAGCAACCCAGTTAACCCCCCCCCACCACCCCAACCCCCGCTAGATCCCTCACTAGCGTAATTGCACCCCCATGTTGCTCCCAGAAGTCAGCAAACTCTGGCCGACCTCGGCTTCCCCCCGTGACCTCGGCTCCCACTGTGCGAGACCCCCTCCTTCCTGCTTCCCTGTTCCCGCCATGATTACCATAGCGCGGGAACAAAGCCCGCGCTTCCCATTTGGCCCCGCCCCCAATGGCCGGCGCCCCCAGCTCCTCATCCTCTCTCCCCCCTCCCCCACGACATGGGGAAGAGAGAAAAGTTACAGGGTCGCAGGATTACCAACTTGGGAAATCATCTCTTCCCCCTTTTCCCCCTCTTCACCCCGCATATTCGCCCCACCACTTTGTCCCAAACGTTCTTTTTCTAGCCCGCTTATTCCAGTTTCTCCTCGACAATAAATGTCCACGCCTCTTCTGCCGTTTCAAAGTAGTGGTGTTTCCCTTGATGTGTGACCCACAGTCTTGCCGGCTGCAGCATTCCAAATTTAACCTTCCTTTTGTGCAGCACCGCCTTGGCCCGATTAAAGCTTGCCCTCCTTCTCGCCACCTCCGCACTCCAATCTTGATATACGTGGATCACCGCGTTCTCCCACCTACTGCTCCGAGTTTTCTTTGCCCATCTGAGGACCATCTCTCTGTCCTTATATCGGAGAAATCTCACCACTATGGCTCGAGGAATTTCTCCAGCCCTCGGTCTTCGCGTCATAACTCGATAGGCTCCCTCCACCTCCAACGGGCCCGTCGGGGCCTCCGATCCCATTAACGAGTGCAGCATCGTGCTCACATATGCCCCGACATCCGCCCCTTCTGCACCTTCGGGAAGACCAAAAATCCTTAAATTCTTCCTCCTCGCATTATTCTCCAGCACCTCCAGCCTTTCCACACACCTTTTGTGTTGTGCCTCGTGCATCTCTGTCTTCACCACCAGGCCCTGTATGTCGTCCTCATTCTCAGCAGCCTTTGCCTTCACCACCCAAAGCTCCTGCTCCTGGGTCTTTTGCTCCTCCTTTAGCCCTTCAATCGCCTGTAATATCGGGGCCAACAGCTCCTTCATCTCCTTTTTAAGTTCTTCCACGCAACGCCGCAGGAACTCTTGTTGGTCAGGGCCCCATATTAAACTGCCTCCTTCCGACGCCATCTTGCTTTGTGCCTGCCTTCCTGGCCGCTGCTCTAGAGGATCCACCGCAATCCGGCCACCTTCCTCTCCTTTTTCCATCCGTGTCCAGGAGGGATTCCCTTCTCGTTTACCGCACAGTGTTTTTAGCCGTTAAAATTGTCGTTGGGGCTCCTATTAAGAGCCCAAAAGTCCTTTCCACCAGGAGCTGCCGAAATGTGCGACTTAGCTGGTCATCGCCGCACCCGGAAGCCGCGTACCATGCATTTTCAATGAGTACATTGCTCCAAATGATTTTCTACCTGCTAACGCCAAAATCGGGAAAAGTTATTGAGAGGCGGAAGTAGCGGCCGGCGCTGGGCGCCCAACAGAATGCCATGCTCCGGTGCCTCGACAGGGAATCAACATGTTCTGCTCTGCACATACAGTGAATGCCATTTGCATATCATTAGCGGGCCTGACCCAGTATTCTCCGGACCCCCCGCGAAGCTCCATCTGCCCCAGGAGGAATTATCGATGGCGAGTTTCACTTGTGATCTTAAAAATTGGGAAACAGATGCCTTGTCTGATGTGGGAAGGAGAGGAGGTAGGACAGGCAGAGGCCCGACCATGGGTTACTGGTCTTGCCACTGGCAGGGCTGGCTGGGAGGAGTGGTCATCTGCCAGGGCCAGGAGTGGGGGAGCAGCAGGAGGCTAACGGGGGTGACCAGGGGATGGGCCGTGGAGTCGGGGTGACCCCCCATGGTACCAGGGCATCCGGGCATGGATCACCATTGCTGTGGCCAATGTGCTGCGCACCCCACTGACCTCCTTCCATGGCCCGTGGTTGCGCAGAGTGCTGCTGGCCGTATGGGCGTCCCTACCTCACCATCCCCCCACATTCCACCTCACCACTCCGGCACACCACACCGCCCCCCCCAACTGGGCACCACCCACCAGCGGGACATCACGCAGCCCACCTAAGGGCAATGCCCACAGTAGCCCCTGCAGGAAAGTGCTGGATGGGGCCATGGAGCGTACCATTGTAATGGGTAGGGCCAGCCACCGTTACCCCTGTCGGCAGGGACGAGCACATGGCGGGGCCAGGAGTGCGGTACAGAGAGGGAATGGCTGGGAGTGGGAATGGAGATGGGGGTTTGTGAGGGGGGGGGGGGGAACGTGCGGGGGCAGGAGATGCAATGCAAGGCGGGGCCATCATGTCACCTAGTGGACCTGGTTGGGCACGGGGGCACGCACCATGCTAATATGTCTACCTTTCACCCCCTTCAGACAGCGGCTATCGGAATCCAACTAGGAAAAGTGGCCACCATTCTGGCCGCCGCAGCCCTTGGGGATGCACTGAGGCTGTACGAGCAGCAGCTGCTCAAGGGAGACTCTGCAGCAGTGGAGCATTCCCCAGAGGAACAGTGAGGATGGAGAGCTGGCTGACCAACAGGCTGAGGAGGAGGTAGGAAGGAGGTACTGCATCAGGCCTCATGTGCGCCTGCAGCGCCTGTCATTCAAGGACCATGCAGGATAGGGCATGTCCTCAGAGACTCCGGCTGAGCAGGACACTGTAAAGCATATCTGCCAGATCATTGTGCACCTGGCACTGCAGGGGTTTGGGGGAGAACACCACTCCCTGTGGCTGTCAAGGTGATGATCGCCCTGAACGTTTATGCCATGGGGTCCTTGCAGGTGTTGAATGTCTGGGATCTCGCAGACCTTGGTGCAGCCGTACTGTAAAGAAGGCCCTATATGCCTGCTCAGCACAATATATCAACTTCAGTGTGGACCGAGCTCACCAGGATGCCCGGGCAACGTGGTTCGTCGTTGGTTCGCCGTCATCGTCCGGATGCCCCAGGACCAGGCAGTGATCGATGGGATGCTCGTCCCCTACGACACCAGTTTATGACAGGCCAGTCTTCACAAACCGAAAGGGGTTCCACTCGACGAACGTGCTGTGGGTGTGTGACCTTGCGATGAAGTTCTGCGCCCGATACCTGGGCAGTGTGCACGATGCCTTCATCCTGGCACACTCGACGGTACCTCCGGTTGAGGGGTTGGTTCTGAGCGACAGTGGTTATCCATGCGGTCATGGTTGATGATGCCTATCCAAAGACCACAGACCGACATAGAGACGCGCTACAGCGACACCTATGCCAAGACCAGGGGTGTGATCAGGTGGTGCTTCGACATCCTGGAGATGCAGTTCAGGTGTCTGGACCACTCTGGAGGGGCCTTCAAGTATAACGCTGGGACGGTCCCCACATCGTGATGGCCTGCTGTGTCCTCACAACATCACGCAGAGGAGGAGGATGAACATTAGGCCTTGTCTCACGAGGAACATGCGGGGGAGTGCGAGGATGGGCGGGATTGGCCCGGGCAGGCATAGGAGGCTGCAGAATGTGTGCGCCAGGGACGGGGCACATGGGGCACCCTAATCACCTCCAGGTTCACTGACCATGAGGCCTGGGCAGTGGGACGGACAATCCACCATCCTCCCCCACTCTCTCAACCCCCTTGCAACCCCCTCTGTGATTCCTATCTGCCTCACGACAGGGTAAGGACCATGGGTTGGAAGCATCATTGGGTCTGGTCCATAGAATGGAGGATGATAACTTCCGCTTGCGGCTATGCGGAGCTAAGTCGCATATTCGGCAGCTCCCGCAAAAAACGGACTTTTGGGCTCTTTTCAGGTCCCCCAACGGCACTTTTTCGACGTTTCCCGCAGTGGGAAGGAGAATACAATAGTTCCCCGACGGTATATGGCTTTTACCAGGAGGGGGCAACTAAAAAGGTGGTGGACCCGAAGAAGGTGCGAGGGAAGAAGAACAAAATGGCGGCGGGCGGATACCAGGCAGCGTGGATGCAGTGGGTGCAGGAGCAGCAGGAGGTTATTCAGCGCTGCTTCAGGGAGATTAAAGTGGACCTGCTTGAGCCGATGAAGGCTTCTATCCATAAGCTGCTGGAGACACAGACGGCCCAGGGGATGGCGATCCGCGAGGCCCGGCAAAAGATCTCCGACAACGAGGACGAGATCTTAGGCCTGGCGGCACAATTGGAGGCGCACGAGGCGCTCCACAAGAAATGGCAGGAGCGGTTCGAGGAGGTGGAGAATCGGTCGAGGCGGAAGGATTTGCGGATTCTGGGCCTCCCGGAGGGGCTGGAGGGGCCGGACGTGGGGGCCTATGTGGTCACCATGTTGAACTCGCTGATGGGAGCGGGGTCCTTCCAGGGACCTCTGGAGCTGGAAGAGGCCCATAGTATACTGGCGAGGAGGACTAAGGCCCAAGGTGTTGGTGGGGTTTCATCGGTTCGCTGATCGGGAGTGTGTGCTCAGGTGGGCCAGAAGGAGAGGAGCAGCAGGTGGGAGAACGCGGAGGTTCGAATATACCAGGACTGCAGAGCGGAGGTGGCGAAGAGGAGGGCTGGGTACTGTCGTGTTGGGTGTTCCGCTACATAAACGAACCAACACGGTTGTAGATGGTACAACTGTTTTATTACTCTTGATAACAACATCTGTAAACTTATGACTGTGGTTCGTACTTTACCCTTTAACCTGTGGACCCAGCCTTAACACTATCCTAGGGAGGCACTCAGCACATGGTGTATGTCTGAGTGGCACGCTGTGAGCTCTGTGCTCTGAGCTGTCTCCTGCTGGAATGAGCGGGAACTGCGGTGTTCCCCATTTTATAGTGCGTGTGCTCTCACTGGTGATTGGCTGTGATGTTGCGTGTGTGTTGATTGGTCCGTTGATGTGTCCATCAGTGTGTATGTGTGTTTGCACCATGATATGTTTATCTGAATATCATGACATTCCCCCTTTTTACAAGAATATGTGCCTATGTGGTAATAAATATTGGTGTGTACTGAGTGTAGCTGAATATGTGTGTGCAATATCTACAACATGTACATGAGGCTAAACTATATACATAGGAAGGTGTCAGGTGCAACATAGCAACGAGGTTGTACCATAAACAAAACAAGTGCAATCATCAAACATCGAAAAACAAACTCCTGTAACGACAAAAAGAGAAACACATTAACATTGTGGCATAACACTTTAGTGAGTCCAATGTGCAACAGGCTCATAAGTCCAGCCTAGTAGGTGGGTGACGATTTCGGGTTGACCGCCTCATGGGTGGGCCAGATTCCACCGGCTGAGGAATGGGCCTAGCCACAGACGATAGAGGAAGAGGCAGAGTGGCAGCAAGCTCCATGAAGTCGACATCAGGGACAACAGGAGGGCGTGGCACCGGTGCAGGATCACGTAGCGAGCGCGGAAGCAGCCGAAGAGCCCGGCGATTACCCCGGCGAATGGAGCCATCAGACGTGCGAACAAGGAATGAGCGGGGAGCCACGCGGCGGAGAACTTCGGCAGTTGCCGACCGGCCACCCTCTGGTAGGTGGATGCGGACGTTGTCTCCAGGCGCCAAGGCAGGAAGATCAGTTGCCCGAGCGTCATATGCCACCTTCTGCTGAGCACGCTGCTGTCGCATCCTTTGCAGTACTGGAGCATGGTCAGGTTTAGGAACATGAATGGACGGCACAGTGGTCCTGAGGGTGCGACCCATCAACAGCTGGGATGGTGAGAGGCCTGTGGACAGTGGGGCTGAGCGATAGGCCAGCAGGGCTAAACAGAAATCCGATCCGGCATCAGCAGCCTTGCAGAGGAGCTGCTTGATGATATGGACGCCCTTTTCCGCCTTGCCATTGGACTGGGGATGCAGAGGGCTGTATGTCACGTGTGTGAAGCCATACGAAGTGGCAAAAGAAGACCATTCTTGAATAGCGAAACAGGGCCCATTGTCCGTCATGACGGTAAGCGGAATGCCATGGCAAGCGAAGGTTTCCTTGCATGTCCTGATGACAGCTGACGATGTCAAATCGTGCAAGCGTATGATCTCTGGATAATTTGAAAAATAGTCAATTATGATGACATAGTCCCAGCCGAGCGCATGAAAAAGGTCAACCCCCACCTTTGCCCAGGGGGACGTTACCATCTCATGGGGCTGAAGCATCTCAGGGGGTTGCGCCGGCTGAAACCTTTGGCAGGTGGGGCCGTTGAGCACCATGTTTGCGATGTCGTCGCTGATGCCCGGGCAGTACACAGCTTCACGGGCCCTCCGCCTGCACTTCTCGACCCCGAGATGGCCTTCGTGTAATTGTTCGAGGACCAGCCTGTGCATGCTGTGTGGAATCACAATCCGGTCCAACTTCAAGAGGACACCATCAATGACGGCCAAGTCGTCCCGGACATTGTAGAATTGTGGGCACTGTCCTTTGAGCCACCCTTCCGTCATGTTGCGCATCACACGTTGTAGAAGGGGGTCAGCCGCAGTCTCCCGGTGAATACGGGCCAGACTTGCATCATTAGCTGGCAGATTGGCCGAAGTGAAGGCCACATGCGCTTCGACCTGACATACGAACCCCCCCGATTCGGGCGGTGTGCTCGCTGCTCTGGACAGGGCGTCCGCGATGATGAGGTCCTTTCCCGTGGTGTAGACCAGTTGGAAGTCGTACCTCCAGAGCTTGAGCAGAATGCGCTGGAGGCGAGGGGTAATCTCATTCAGGTCCTTTTGTATGATGCCGACCAGGGGCCGATGGTCGGTTTCCACGGTGAACTGAGGGAGACCATACACGTAGTTGTGGAACTTATCTATGCCGGTTAACAAACCCAGGCACTCCTTCTCAATCTGCGCAGAGCGCTGTTCTGTGGGGGTCATGGCCCGCGAGGCGTAGGCGACCGAGGCCCATGATGCAGTGTCATCCCGTTGCAGGAGTACCGCACCAATGCCGGACTGGCTGGCATCAGTTGAGATCTTTGTATCTCGAGAAGTGTCGAAGAACGCCAAGACCGGGGTTGTGGTGAGCTTAATCTTGAGCTCCACCCATTCCTTCTGGTGTGCGGGTAGCCACTGGAACTCCGTAGTCTTCTTCACTAGGTGGCGAAGAGCCCTTGTGTGGGAGGCAAGGTTGGGAATGAACTTCCCCAGGAAGTTGACCACCCCGAGAAAGCTTAGCACTGCCTTCTTGTCTGCCGGCTGCGGCATGGCTGTAATAGTTGTCACTTTGTCTGCATCCGGATGCACTCCTGACCCCAATATGTGGTCCCCAGAAACTTTAGCTCAGTTTGGCCAAAAGAACACTTGGCTTGGTTGAGGCGCAGGCCGTGCTCTCGTATCCGAGCAAAGACGCGCTGGAGACGACTGATGTGCTCCTGTGGTGTGATGGACCAGATGATGACGTTGTCAACATAGACGCGCACCCCTTCGATGCCCTCCATCACCTGTTCCATGATTCGATGAAACACCTCGGATGCCGAGATGATGCCAAACGGCATTCTATTGTAGCAGTACCTGCCAAAGGGCGTGTTGAAGGTGCACAGCTTCCTGCTAGACTGATCCAGTTGAATCTGCCAAATACCCTTTGAGGCATCAAGCTTTGTAAAAATTTTAGCCCGGGCCATTTCGCTCGTGATCTCTTCCCGTTTGGGTATGGGGTAGTGTTCCCTCATGATGTTGTTATTCAGGTCTTTCGGGTCGATGCAGATCCGGAGTTCGCCAGAGGGCTTTTTTACACACACCATGGCGCTGACCCATGGCGTGGGCTCCATGACCCGGAAAAGCACTCCTTGGTCCTGGTGATCCTGCAGCTGCTGCTTGAGGCAGTCTTTGAGTGGTGCTGGGACTCTACGAGGTGCGTGAATGACCGGGGTGGCGTCTGGTTTGAGCCGTATTCTGTAAGTGTAGGGCAGTGTGCCCATGCCCTCGAAAGCCTCCTGGTTGTGGGCGAGGAGCGAGTGGAGCTGTGCCCTAAAATCTGCATCCGGGAAATCGGACGTGCCTTCTGGAGACCGAGTGTGTACCCGCTGAACGAGGTGGAGAACCTTGCACGCCTCTGCGCCTAGCAGGGAGTCCTTCGATGATCCAACTATCTCAAAGGACAGTGTGGCTGTGTATGCATTGTGTGTAACCTTGAGCTGGCAGGATCCCATGGCCGGGATAACATTTCCATTGTAATCAACCATCTGACAGCGGGATGGCCGAATCGGTGGTTTGACCTTCAAGGCGTAGAAGGCTGACCATGCAATAAGGTTGGCAGAGGCACCAGTATCTAAATGGAATGTGATTGGTGATCGGTTGACCGTTAGGGTGGCACACCATTCATCACCTGGATTAACGCTGTTCACTGGCATTGGCTGGTGGATCCTACTTGGGGACATCCGATTCCTGTCTATTACCGCAACGCTGAAGGCTTCCCGGTCGTCGGTATCACCGGTCTGTACGTCGTCAGGGTATGACTCGGTGTATGGAGGCTGAATGGCCTGCACGTCCCTGCGAGGCTGGCGGAATTGGGGAGCATTGGCAGGTTGAGCTGCTCGACAGCAGGCAGCATAGTGGCCCATCTTGCCACAGCGGAGGCATTGTCGATTCTTTGCTGGACATTGCCGCTTTAAATGTGCGGATCCACAATTGCCGCACGTCGTGACGTCATGGCGTTCGTTGCGCCACCGCGCATGCGCAGTTCGGTCCTGTGTAGAGCATGCCTGCGCGTCACGTCCCTCTGCGTCGACGTCTCTTTTTGCGCGTACAAGCACGGGAGGCCGCGGAAAGCATGTGAAATGGCCGCCCCCGTCTGGACTGCGGGCCGGGAGGAACTCGATCAACTGGACCCGCTCGGCCTCGTAGGACCCCTGCCGTGCCGATTAGGCCGCCTGGAATTGGGAGTACCGGCTGGTCACGTTTTCATGGAGGACGTAGGCTTCGATGGCGGTGGCTAGGGTGAGGCTCTTAATTTTGAGGAGCTGCTGGCGTAGGGTGCCCGAGGTGACCCCAAAAACGATCTGGTCCCGAATCATGGAATCGGAGGTGGCCTCATAGCCGCAGGACTGCGCGAGGATACGGAGGTGTGTCAGGAAAGATTGAAAAGGCTCATCCTTACCCTGCAGGCGCTGCTGGAAGAGGTTCTCGAAGCTCTCATTCACCTCGACGCTGAAGTGTTGCTCAAGTTTTAGAAGGACCATCTTGTACTTCGTCTTGTCCTCACCTTCCGTGAACACCAGGGAGTTGTAGATGTGGATGGCGTGTTGCCCTGCCGTGGAGTGGAGGAGGGTGATTTTCCTGGTGTCCGATGCATTCTCCCTGTCTGTGGCTTCTAGGAAGAACTGGAAGCGCTGTTTAAACAGCTTCCAGTTGACGCCGAGGTTTCCAGCGATTTGGAGCGGCTGCGGCGGGATTATGGTGTTCATGGCGCAGGATGGCAGATCCCTGAAGATGTGCAGGTAGGTCTCACAGTTGCTGGGTTCTAATCCTGGTACTATGTTGTGTTGGGTGTTCCGCTACACAAACGAACCAACACAGTTGTAAATGGTACACCTCTGTTTTATTACTCTTGATAACAACATCTGTAAACTTATGACTGTGGTTCGTACATTACCCTTTAACCTGTGGACTCAGCCCTAACACTATCCTAGGGAGGCACTCAGCACGTGGTGTCTGTCTGAGTGGCACGCTGTGAGCTCTGTGCCCTGAGCTGTCTCCTGCTGGAATGAGCGGGAACTGTGGTGTTCCTCATTTTATAGTGCGTGTGCTCTCACTGGTGATTGGCTGTGATGTTGCATGTGTGTTGATTGGTCCGTTGATCTGTCCAACAGTGTGTATGTGTGATTGCACCATGATATGTTTATCTGAATATCATGACAGGTACAATCGAGCGAAGGTGGTGCTGCACAGGAAGGGGGTGAAGTTTGGCATGTTGCAGCCGGCGCGACTGTGGGTCACCTACAAGGACCGGCACCATTATTTTGAGTCTCTGGAGGAGGCGTGGACTTTTGTTCAGGCCGAGAAGTTGGACACAGATTGAGGGTCGGGATGGGCATTTGGGGATTGCGGTTGATATGATACTTTTTGAGGGGGGGTCCTTTGCTTTTGTTTTCCTTTCCGGAAAGGGTGGGTAGGTCAGGTGTTTCATTCGGGGCTGGATGCCAAAAACCGAGGGGTGACGTTCTTGGTGGGAAAGAAGGTGTCATTCGAGGCGTTGAGCATTGTGGCAGACAATGGCGGTAGGTACGTAATGGTAAGTGGTAAGCTGCAGGGAGAGAGGGTGGTACTGGTGAATGTGTATGCCCCGAACTGGGACGATGCGGGTTTTATGCGGCGCATGTTGGGTCGGATCCCAGACTTGGAAGTGGGGGGCCTGATAATGGGGGGAGACTTTAATACGGTGTTGGATCCGGCACTGGATCGCTCCAGGTCTAGGACGGGTAGGAAGCTGGCGGCGGCTAAAGTGCTGAGGGGGTTTATGGACTAGATGGGAGGGGTGGACTCTTGGAGATTTGCAAGGCCGGGGCCGAGGGAATTTTCTTTCTTCTCACATGTCCATAAGGCTTATTCCCGGATCGACTTTTTTATTTTGAGCAGGGCGCTGATAGCGAGAGTAGAGGATACCGAGTACTCGGCGATAGTCATTTCGGATCAGGCCGCGCATTGGGTGGACTTAGAGCTGGGGGAGGAGAGGGACCAGCGCCCGTTGTGGCGTTTGGAGGTGGGGCTGTTGGCGGACGAGGAGGTGAGTGAGCGGGTCCGAGGAAGCAACGATAACGGGGAGGTCCGAGTGGGGATCGTATGGGAGGCGCTGAAGGCGGTGGTTAGGCGAGAGTTGATCTCCATTAGAGCCCGTAAGGAGAGGAGGGAGCAGGGGGAGAGGGAGAGGCTGGTGAGGGAGATGGTGAGGGTAGACAGGAGGTATGCAGAGGTGCCCGAGGAAGGACTGTTGAGGAAGAGGCGCAGCCTCCAGGCCATATTCGACCTGGTGACCACCAGGAAGGCGGAGGTGCAGTGGAGGAAGACCCAGGGAGCGATTTACGAGTATGGGGAAAAGGCAAGCCGGAGGCTGGCACATCAGCTACGGAAGCGGGATGCATCTAGGGAGATCGTCGGACTTAAGGACAGGGGAGGGAGTGTGGTGCGGAGTGGGGTTGGCATCAATGGAGTCTTCAGGGACTTTTATGAGGAATTGTATCGGTCCGAGCCCCCACCGGAGGAGGGAGGGATGGGCCACTTTCTGGACCAATTGAGGTTTCCGAAGGTGGAGGAGGGGCTGGTGGTGGGATTGGGGGCCCCGATTGGGCTGGAGGAGCTGACCAAAGGGATAGAGAGCATGCAGGCGGAGAAGGCACCGGGGCCGGACGGTTTCCCGGTCGAATTCTACAAAAATATATGGACTTGCTGGGCCCGTTACTAGTTAGGACCTTCAATGAGGCATGGGAGGGAGGGGCTTTGCCCCCGACGATGTCCCGGGCACTGATCTCCTTGATCCTGAAGTGGGACAAGGATCCCCTGCAGTGTGGGTCTTACACGCCGATTTCGCTGCTAAACGTAGTTGCCAAGTTGCTGGCGAAAGTGTTAGCCACGAGGATTGAGGATTGTGTGCCGCAGATCAACCACGAAGACCAGACGGGGTTCGTGAAGGGGAGCCAGTTGAACGCGAATGTGCAGAGGCTTTTGAACGTTATCATGATGCCGGCGAGGGAGGGAGAGGCGGAGATAGTGGTGGCGATGGACGCTGAGAAAGCCTTCGATAGGGTAGAGTGGGGGTACCTGTGGGAGGTGCTGAAGAGGTTTGGGTTTGGGGAGGGGTTTGTCAGGTGGGCTAGGCTGTTGTATGAGGTCCCGATGGCAAGTGTGGCCACGAACAGGAGGAGGTCTGAGTACTTTCGGTTGCACCGAGGGATGAGGCAGGGGTGTCCCCTGTCCCCCCTGCTCTTCGCACTGGCGATTGAACCCCTGGCTATGGCACTGAGGGAGTCGAGGAACTGGAGGGGGTTGGTGCGGGGTGGGGAGGAGCATAGGGTGTCGCTCTAAGCGGACGACTTGCTGCTATATGTGGCGGACCGGTGGGGGGAATGCCGGAGGTAATGAGGATCCTCAGGGAATTCGGGGATTTCTCGGGGTATAAGCTCAACATGGGGAAGAGCGAGCTGTTCGTGGTTCACCCAGGGGACCAGGAGAGGGGGATTGGCGAGCTCCCACTAAAAAGGGCGGAGAGGAGCTTCAGGTATTTGGGAGTCCAGGTGGCCAGGAGCTGGGGGGCCCTGAATATGCTTAATTTCACGAGGCTGGTGGAGCAAATGGAGGAGGAGTTCAAGAGGTGGGATGCGTTGCCGCTGTCCCTGGCGGGTAGGGTGAGTCAGTCAAAATGATGGTGCTCCCAAGGTTTTTGTTCCTGTTCCAGTGCCTCCCTGTGTTTATCCCGAAGGCCTTTTTTAGGCGGGTCAACAGGAGTATAATGGGGTTTGTGTGGGTGCGAGGGACTCCGAGGATGAGAAGGGTGTTCCTGGAGCGGAGTAGAGATGGGGGGGGGCTGGTCATGGCCAACCTCTGTGGGTACTACTGGGCCGCCAATGCGACGATGTTGCGCAAGTGGGTGATGGAGGGGGAGGGGGCTGCATGAAAGAGGCTGGAGACGGCGTCTTGTGTGGGTACGAGTCTGGGGGCGCTGGCAACGGTGCTGCTGCCGTTCCCTCCAAGGAGGTATACCACGAGCCCGGTGGTGGCGGCTGCCCTCAAAATCTGGGGGCAGTGGAGGTGGCACAGGGGGGAAGTTGGGGCCTCGGTGTGGACCCCAATACGGGGGACCACCGGTTCGTCCCAGGGAGAACAGATGGAGGGTTTTCGGGGTGGCACAGGGCAGGGATACGAAGGTTGGGGGACCTGTTTGTGGATGGGAAGTTTTCAAGCCTGGGTGAGCTGGAGGAGAAGTACGGGCTCGCCCAGGGGAACGCCTTCAGGTAAGGGCGTTTGCCAGGCGGCAGGTGGTGGAATTCCCGCGGCTGCTGCCATGCACAGCACAGGACAGGGTGCTCTCGGGGGAGGGGGGGGGGGAATCTTGGAAACTTGCCAGGTGATGCGGGAGGAGGAGGAGGCCTCAGTGGTGGAGGTGAATGGTAAGTGGGAGGAGGAGTTGGGAGAGGAGATTGAGGGAGGGAGGTGGGCAGATGCCCTAGGGAGGGTGAACTCTTCCTCATCGTGCGCGAGGCTCAGCCTCATACAATTTAAGGTGTTGCACAGGGCACACATGACCGGGACAAGGATGAGCTGGTTCTTTGGGGGCAAGGACAGGTGTGTTATGTGCTTGGGGAGTCCAGTGAATCACGCCCATATGTTCTGGGCATGCCCAGCGCTGGAGGAATTTTGAAGGGGTGTAGCGAGGACGGTGTCGAGGGTGGTAGGTTCCAGGGTCAAACCGGGCTGGGGGCTCGCAATATTTGGGGTGGCAGAGGAGCCAGGAATGCAGGAGGCGAAAGAGGCCGGTATTCTGGCCTTTGCGTCCCTGGTAGCCCGGCGAAGGATTCTTCTTCAGTGGAAGGATGCGAGGCCCCCAAGCGTGGAATCTTGGATCAACGATATGGCGGGGTTTATTAAGTTGGAGAGGGTGAAGTTCGCCTTGAGAGGGTCGGTACAAGGGTTCTTTAGGCGGTAGCAACCGTTCTTAGACTTCCTGGCAGAACGGTAGACATTGGTCAATGGTAGCAGTGTGGGCGGGGTTACTTTATTTTTGTCTTTGTTATTTACATTGGGGGGGGTCTGAGGGAGCGCAGATATTTGTTGTGTTAAGTCAGGGTGTTAACGTTAATTTATTATTTATGTACAGGGTGGAGGGGGGTATGGAGGGTTGCTTTTTTCTTTGGACTGTGTTTTGTACTTAACCCTGTTGGGTTCCTTTTTCATTTTGTTATTGATATTTTATGAAAACCTTAATAAAAATTATTTAAAAAATAAAAGAATGGAGGATGATGATGACCCACTCTGCAATGATGTCTGGTGCTCCACGTCGTTTGACAACACCTGACCCCTGCCCATGGTAGCACTCCACCGTCCACCTAGGTGATCCCTGCATGTGAGCTGGACATTCCATCACATGGAACACAGTCGTACATTATTTTGGGGTTTTGGTCCAGCATCCAGCCACTGTTGGGATACAAACAGTATATACACTTGGTTAGGAAGTTGCAGAAGCATGTTTTATAACGCTAGGTTTAGAATCACTTTATCTTGTAAATATATAATAAAGTTGTAACTCTTTATTTCTCCTTGCTGTGTTGGAACAGGCTATAGGGACCATATGCTGTTCGTATGTTTGAAAGTTCTTAAAGGGAGCAAGTGCTGTTGGTGGGTATTTTGTGATGTTACCCTCAGCTGTATTAGGTGTGCCTCTCTCTTACACTCCAGGATTTAAACACAAAAGTCAAGGTTGATACTTCAGTGCATAATGTTTACAGCATGGAAACAGGTCCGTCAGCCCAGCTTGTCCATGCCGCCCAGTTTCTATCACTAAGCTAGTCATACTTGCCTGCATTTGGCCCATATCCCTCTATACCCATCCTGCCCATGTAACTGTCTAACTGCCTATTAACGGACAAAATTGTACCCACCTTTACCACTGCCTCAGACAGCCGGTTCTAGATGCTCACCACCCTCTATGTGAAGAAATTTCTCCTCTGGCCTCTTTTGTATCTCTCCCCTCTCACCTTAAACCTATGCCCTCTAGTTCTAGACTCCTCTACCTTTGGTCGATTATCCACCTTATCTATGTTCATTATTTTATAGGATCACCCTCCTATGCGCCAGGGAACAAAGTCCCAGTCTATCCAGCCTCTCGTTATAACTCAGACCATCAAGTCCTGATAGCATCCTCGTAAATCTCTTCTGCACACTTTCTAGTTTAACAATGTCCTTCCTATAATAGGGTGACCAGAACTGAACACAGTATTCCATGTGTGGTCTTACCAATGTCTTGTACAACTTCAACAAGATGTCCCAACTCCTGTATTCAATTTTCTGACCAATAAAACCTAGCATACTGAATGCCTTCTTCATCACCCTGTCCACCTGTGACTCCACCTTCAGATAACGTCGATCGCATTGCCCTCATCTACCTTCTTTGCTTTTGCCAACTTCATTTGCATTGCTGTATGGACTCTTGTATTCTTAACATTCTTACTCTCCTGCAGATGACCAAGGCCTGACTCCCTCTTAAATATGACGACATCTTCCCTCTGTGCTTCCTTTGGTATTCACCCAAGACACCCATCGAGGCATTTGTCACTACCCCCTTTAGAACAGCAACCCTAATTGCCCCATCCAACCCTCATTGTCCGTTCACTTGAAAACAAGGCCCTTGCCATTCTGGACCTTATTGTAGATTCTTGCAAAATATTGCCTTATTGCTAAATATGAAGCCACCTGCCTGGCTATACCTTCCACCATTTGCCCTGCCAAGACATCACATCTTATTGCTGTTACAACCGGGATTGGAGTTGTGTGGAATTTCTGTAGCCCCACTACTCTACAGGTCACACCATAAGTGTAAATGTTTTATTCGCTTATTGGGGCAGCACGGCAGCATAGTGATTAGCACAATTGCTTCACAGCTCCAGGGTCCCAAGTTCAATTCCCGGCTTGGGTCACAGTCTGTGTGGAGTCTGCACGTTCTCCCCGTGTGTGCGTGGGTTTCCTCCGGGTGCTCCGATTTCCTCCCACAGTCCAAAGATGTGCGGGTTAGGTGGATTGGCCATGCTAAATTGCCCTTAGTGTCCAAAATTGCCCTTAGTGTTGGGCGGGGTTACTGGGTTATGGGGATATGGTGGAGGTGTGCGGTTGGCTTGGGTGCTCTTTCCAAGAGCCAGTGCAGACTCGATGGGCCGATTGGCCACCTTCTGCACTGTAAAATTCTATGAAAATGGCTAATGGTTCACTATCATTACTGTTAGACCCAGAAGGAAAGACACTTTAACCAGGCTTCTTTCAATAATCTCAGATGATTGATTATTATGAAACAAAACCTTAAAAAAAATACTAGTGCAAAGATTGGTTCACATACAGTCTGTAATCCAGAAGAGCGACTATATAGCTCTTTAAATCCCAACACATAAACACACACTAACAAAGGACAAAACAATCGGACCCTGCAGAGGTTGGTGTTTAAGGGTAAAAACACCTATTTTTGAATGGGAGTACATTATGAAAAAGGATAAAGTTCAAAGGGTTTTGACACTGTTGATCTGGTGTTCTTGCATGCAAAACTGGATTGCTGATCAGAGCCATTGTCTGAAAGTTCATTCCAAAGGAGCTTCAGTGAATTACAGTCCTTGGGATCTTTCTCTTGTCTCAGCTCTCTGCCTGTCAAATGCAGACTAGTTATACTGCGCTGAGGGTATTCTGGCTGGAAGTTGATAACCATACTGAATTTCAGGCCATGCGGGGAGAAAGATAGTTAGGCAACCTTCCTTTTTGATTTACTCCAAAAAAACAAATTCATAACATAAACGTCTCGCAGTTAAGGGGTTCTCCAGAAAAAAACAATAGCGCCACTTACAACCCTTCCCTCCAGTAATTAAAGCTCAAATAAACAAATAGTTCTTATCTACCCAGGCTCCATCCTGGGCATTTAGTTGAAATCATATGATAAAGGAGCTTGCACACAGTGCAAGGTGAACGCATAATCTTTTTGAAAAAAAGTCAATTCCTGAGAAAATGTCAAATTAATTCAATATCCTCCAAATTCTATTGAAAACATATTTGGGCGTGATTTACCGGCCTCGTCATGCCCGACTTGGTGACGCAACAAGGCCGTTAAAGCTCATGAGAGGCTATTCGCGAGGTTCGCGACACTTGAGACGTCTCACGAGATTCAATCGAACCTTGCGAGATGTCACGATTTGGATCCTGCCCCCGCTAGACAAGATCCAGATATGCATATTTAAATGATCCATTAGGCTCATTTAAATATGTCTGCGCCAGATTCTCCCAGCACCCGGGATCAAACGGCCATGCCTGGGAGACCTCATCAGGGTGTTCTTTAGGACTGGTTTCCTGGGGGATAGGGAGGCATTTTGCAGGGCGGCACACTGGCACTCTGACTGGCACTCTGTTTCACCCTGGCAGTGTCAAGGTACCTGGGTGCCAGGTTGTCCATGCTAGAGGTTGGGCCCGGGGTGTCTTGCTCTTAGGTGAGGTGAGGCGGAGGGTTCAAGGACCCCGGAAGAGTTAAGTTGGGTGCAGTGGAGGTCACCCAACAGGCAGTCGAAAGATCGGGGTTGCCTTTGAAAATGGTGCCCCAGGCTTGTCAGTACAGGAAATATGTAAGTACGGCCTCAACAGGGCATTACTAACCGAGGCCAAATAAAGGGCAAAGTCCTGTTGAACAGCAGGGTCTTTATCGGTGCTGCAGGCATAGTTCTTGGAGTTATGTATTCCTAACCTGACCAAATCTCATGTTGGTCTGTCAATTAATCCTCTGGCACTTTCTCCTCCATTGAGCATCTCACCATACTCCACCCTCTTGCCTCTTATGTGAAATTCTTGTTCTCTACTACCCACCCAAGAACCATGAAAATCTTCTCATTGAGATATCTTAATTGTGTTCCTCTTGCAAACTTTGCACTGAAGGACTTCTCTCTTCAGCCTCCATCTCAATTCATTGTGCTCTTGTCCCTTTCAGTTCACTGCCCCCTTATCCTCCCTCAATCTCTCTCTTCATATAAACTCCTCAGCACATAAATCATGCCACCGTCATGACATTGCCAGCTTACATGGTTTTACTACTTCATTGTGTTAATAAGGCCATCTCTGAACAATCCCTGGTATTGCTCTTCACCACACCCCCTTCCATTTCCCCATTGGAGTCCGGAGTACTGCTTTCTGTGTTCATCCCTGAAAGAAAGTCTCTCTCAATTAATTGGCAATTGCACTTGCAAAATTCCTCTTCCTGGAGCATTTCTTTTTTATCACCTTGTGCCTCTCTTGTGCCTATTCCTGTTGATGAGACTCATTCTCTGCTTCCTTGACCCTATTCCCACCAAATTACTAACCTCTTAACTTCTCCTTCCTGGTCCTCATGTTATCTAATAATGTTTGCATTTTTCTCTCCTCAGTTAGTCTCCCTCTCCTTCAATTCTGCATGATCACTCTTCTCCTAAAAAAACAACCTTTATCCTTGCAAAAAAACATCTTAGCTCCAACTTTCTTTCCTCTCCAAAGCCCTTGAGTATCTTGTTACCTCCCAAATCTATGCCGACTATTCCCAGAACTCCATGTTTGAATCTCACCAATCAGGTTTTCATCCTAACAGCTCTTTTCAAAGTCTCAAATGGCTAACCATGTCACTGTGACGAAGGTAAACTTTCTCTCCTCATCCATGGAATCATAGAATCACGACAATGCAGAAGGAGGCCATTCAGCACCAACCCTTGGAAAGAGCACCCCACCTCGGCCCATGTTCCCACCCTATCCCCGGAACCCAGTAACCCCACCTAACTTTTTGGCTTGCCCAATTCACCTAACCTACACATTTTTGGACTGAGGGAGGAAACCCACGCAGACCCGGGGAGAAAGTGCAAACACCACACAGTCACCTGAGGCCGGAATTGAACCTGAATACTTGGCACTGTGAAGCTGCTGTGCCACCGTGCCACCATCTCGACTTGTCTGCAACCTTTGACAAGATTGACCACACCATTCTCCTCCGACTCCTCTCCACTGTTGTCCAGCTAGATGGGACTGCTTTGATCTGGTTTGATTCTTATCTATCCAATTATAACCAGGATATCTATCACTTGCAATGTCGACTCTTTCCATTCCCACACCATTCCCATTACTCTCATGGATCTACTTTTACCCCCTCCGACTTCTCATCTACATACTGCTTTCTAGTGACACCATTCATTAACAGCATCGGTTTCCACGTGTACGATGCAATAACCTAACTTTACCCCACCACCACCTTTCTCATAGAATCATGGAATGATTACAGCGCAGAAGGAGGCCATTCAGTCCATCATATCTGCGTCAGCTTTCTGGGCAATACGGTGGCACAGTAGTTTGCACTGCTACCTCACGGCACTGAGGACCCAGATTCAATCCCGGCCCCGGGTCACTGTCCGTGTGGAGTTTGCACACTCTCCCCGTGATTCATAGATTCATAGATTCTTAGAACATACAGTGCAGAAGGAGGCTATTCGGCCCATCGAGTCTGCACCGACCCACTTAAGCCCTCACTTCCACCATATCCCCGTAACCCAATAACCCCTCCTAAACCTTTTGGTCACGAAGGGCAATTTATCATGGCCAATCCACCTAACCTGCACGTCTTTGGACTGTGGGAGGAAACCGGAGCACCCGGAGGAAACCCATGCAGACACGGGGAGAACGTGCAGACTCCGCACAGACAGTGACCCAGCGGGGAATCGAACCTGAGACCCTGGCACTGTGAAGCTCCAGTGCTATCCACTTGTGCTACCGTGCTGCCCACGGTGGGTGGGTCTCATCCCCACAACCCAAACAGATGTACAGGGTAGATGAATTGGCTATGCTAAATTGGCCCTTAAGTTGAAAAAGAGAATTGGGTACTCTAAATTTATAAAAGAAAATCTGTGCCAGCTTTCTGCAAGAGCAAACCAGCTAATCTCGCTCTACTGCATTTCCCTCTAAAACCTGTACATTCTTTTCTCTTCAGATAATATACCAATCCCCTTCTCAAAGTCATGATTGATTCTGCCTCCATTACACGTTCAGGGAGCGCATTCCTGATCTGAACCACATAGTGCTGAATTTGCCAATCACTTTAAATCAATGTCTTCTGTTTTTTGACACTTCCACAATGGGAACAGTTTTTCTCCATCCACCCTGTCCAGACCCCTCATGATTTTGAATAGGGCTATCAAATCTCCTCTCTATCACCTCTTCTCGAAGGTGTTTAGTACCAGATTCACCAATCTATCAATATCTAACATCTCAACCCGTCCATTGTCTCTAATTTATCAGACTACTTGCTCGCCATTCAGCACTCAAATGTACAGTAAGTGCCTCCAACTAAATATTGGGAAAAGAGAACCCCCTGCCTTTCGTCTCGGCTACAAATTTCACCTTTGAACCACTGACACCCTTCCTCTCTGCTGCAACTGTCTGACCAGACTAACCTTGATGCCATATTTGTCCCCAAGATGAGCTGTTGATTATATATTCATGCCATTGTAGGACCTCTTCTTCCACCTCTGTAACACCACTTGACCCTTCAGATGAATCAGTAGAATAATCTCTTCACTTAGAGGGTTGTGATCCTTTGTTCAGAGTTCGGCGTATTAATGCTTGTGGATGCGCCATTGTTGAGTATATTCAATCCTGACGTAGATAATTCACCGGGGCTGGAAGCTCTCCAATTCTGTCTCTAAAAGTTACAAGTGTAGGCACTTGTAACTTGGGCGCAGCTCAAAAAGATGTATAGAAGCAAACACCATCTGCTGACTCACAGAGTACTTTGTAAAAAGTTGGGAATTTGTTGAGAGTGAAAATTGATGCAGACAGGGAAGGTGTGCCCTGGACACTGAGGCTACCAGCTACCCACCCCCTGGGGTGTATGCGCCTGACTGTCTAACACTGTCTTTTTCCGTTTGCCTCCCTCCCCCGGCCCCAGGAGAATGCCACCCATAACCGCTGGGAACGGGAGAAGACTGGAGGGGGACCTCTAGGCTTGCGGCCCCTCACCATGGCAGAACAGAGGGCCCTGGACGTGGTTGGCGGCCTGGAGGAAATGGAGGTCGTCGGGTTGAAGTTTGGCCAGGGCAAGGAAGTGAGACCCTGCTGAGTTGTGGTTCCCGTGACACGTGTCAACCCTCCCCCCCCCACACCATCCCCCACCACCCTCACCCTCACCCCCACCCTCAACGCCACACCACCCTCACTCCCACCCTCACCCTACACCACTCCCATCCTCACCACCCCCTCAGCCCCATCCTCGCCACCACCAGCCCCACTCACCCCCAGCCCGCGATCTAATCACGCGTCTTGTCTTGTGTCTTGCAGGACCTGCTGGCGATGGGGTGGGGCCCATCTGGTGTCCCCCCGCCCCCAGCCAGTGCCACAGCTGGAGCCCCTTGTGAGCCGAGCACCGACGAGGAGAGCAGCTTGGATGGCAGCCCTCCACTTGAGACTCAGGACACCCTGGAGCCTGAGTCCGGGGATGACACTGACTTCCCGTCACAGCTGTCTCCACACCCTCCACCATTCCAGAGACACTCACCTCGATTGGGCACTTTTGTGAAGAGACTCCTGGGACACTATCTGGTGCGCGCACCACACAGCTGATCCGATCCAGCAGGTGGAGGTAGGAATACCCGAGAGGGCGGATGATTGGAGGGCAGGCTGTCTGGAATGGCTTCTGGAACGGACAGTCCCATCGATTGTGGAGATGCAGTCACAGAGCCAGGGCCTGAATGAGGGGTTGTCGGCGAGCATTCAGCACCTGCAGGCGCAATTGGAGGAGTCTAACCGTGTGCAAGAGCAGGAGGTGGTGCCGACCATTGCTGCCAACCACAGCAACATGCATGTGGAGGCATTGGGTACGACGGTTTGGGCTACGGATCAATATGTACAAGGCCTGGGCATTCTGTGCAGGCGCTGGTTGAGCACTGGACAGGGTTGCCGACTCACAGCTGGCCATGTGCCAGAGCCACCTGGAAATTGCAGCCACGCTTCTGAGAGTGCCCCAGTCACAGCTGCCATGGATGAGAGGGTCGGCGGCATTACCCAGGCGCTGGCCGGCACGGCGCAGACACAAAGGGAGGTGGCCCAGTCCCGGATGGAGATGGTGCAGTCACTGGCTGATGTGACACAGGTCCAGAAGGTGATGGCATAGTCAATGGGTGATGTGGTGCAGTCCCAGACTGAGATGGCCCACTCCCTGTGCTCCATTGCCATGAGCAGGCAATGGTTGAGACCAGAGTGGGCCTCCAGGACTGGCAGCGCCAGATGGCGGGGAGCCCCGGGGAGCCTCTGATGGCACTCCCATCCGATGGAGTAGCTGAGGGGCCATCGGGCACCGAGGCCATCGAGGAGGAGGTGATGGGGCCGGTGCCGTTGACTGCCGCAGAGGTGGTGCCAGAACACTGCAGCACCTCGGACTTCCCCCTCCTGTTCCTAGTGCATCTGTTGGGCAGTGGGCAGAACAGGGGGGTACCACACCACCTGGGACACCAGAGCTGCAGCGGGGCCCATTCAGGCCAGGTCACCCCAGAAGACCATCTTGAGGAGAAGATGATGTAGTGGTAATGTCACTGGAACTGTAATCCAGTGACTAGGCTAATGCTCTGGGGGCGCAGGTTCAAATCCCACCATGGCAGCTGTTGGAATTAAAATTTGGGGGGCACAGTGGTTAGCACTGTTGCCCCACAGTGCCAGCGACCTGGGTTCAATTCTGGCCTTGGTGTGTGCATATGTTTACAAGGGTAGCACGGTAGCATTGTGGATAGCACAATTGCTTCACAGCTCCAGGGTCCCAGGTTCGATTCCCGGCTTGGGTCACTGTCTGTGCGAAGTCTGCACGTTCTCCCCGTGTCTGCGTGGGTTTCCTCCGGGTGCTCCGGTTTCCTCCCACAGTCCAAAGATGTGCAGGTTAGGTGGATTGGCCATGATAAATTGCCATTTGTGTCCAAAATTGCCCTTAGTGTTGGGTGGGGTTACTGGGTTATGGGGATAGGGTGGTGGTGTGGACCTCGGGTAGGATGCTCTTTCCAAGAGCCGGTGCAGACCCGATGGGCCGAATGGCCTCCTTCTGCACTGTACATTCTATGATATGATAAAGACGCCTGCCAACGGGGACTCAGGTTGCAGGGTGGAAATCACAGCAGGCTACCTCCACTCCTGCTGTGCCATCTGGGGATCCACCAAGTCGTAGCATTAGGATCCGTAAGGCCAGAAAGTTAGACAGCAGTTACGTTGGCACTGGTGCAGGGTACAGTTTAGTTATAGGGGCTAGGGCACAAATCTCTATATAAGTTATCACATACTGTTACAACCTGCCTCGGTGCTCTGTCAGATGGGTATGAGGGTTAGGCTGGTCTGGCCAGAGGGTGGGGGTGGGTACTGGGTGAACGTTGTGGGTGGCCTGTGCTCCCCACATTCCACCCCCCGCTCCTACCCTGACTAGGGATTCGATGAGACCATTTGATGGAATGGCCAGGCCGCTTGCAGGGATCACCCGGGTGGATTGTGGAAAGTGCTACCGTGGGCAGGAGTCAGACGTCAAATGATGTGGAGCAACAAAGCTCATTGCAAAGCAGGTTATCTTCATCCTCCATTCCACGGTCTAGACCCAGTGTTACTGCCAACCCTGGGCCCACACCCCAAAGTGCGGCAGGTATTTATCACAGAGGGGGTTGCAGGCGAGGGGATGGCTGGCGGTGGGGCGGGGGAGGGGGTGCTGTTGTGTGGATGTGGGATGCAGTGCCCCTTGCCAGTCTCCCCACCCATTGGGGAACCTGGAGGTGATCAGAGTGCCCGTGCGATTGGCCCTGTCGCATTTGTCGTGCGACCTCCCTTGCCTGCATCCATGTCCTACCCATCATCCACCTCCCCCGCATCCTCCTCATCGGACAAGGACTGGTGTTCCTCTTCCTCCTCCAGCAAGTCAGCCCTCTGCTGTGCGGTGTTGTGGAGGACGCAGCAGGCCACCACGATGCGGTGGACCCTCTCAGCATCATGCTGTGGGGCCCCTCCAGAGCGGCCCTGGCACCTGAACCTCATCTTCCGGAGGCCGAAGCACCGCTCGATCACGGACCTGGTTGCTGTATGGGCATCGTTGTAGCGGGTCTCTGCATTGGTCTGTGGCTTCCAGACAGGTGTCATCAGCCACGACCGCAGTGGATAACCCCTGTCACCCAGGAGCCAGCCCCACAGCCGGAGGCACATCTCAAACCTGTCAGGAATCGTTGAGTGTGCCAGGATGAAGGCGTCATGCATACTGCCCGGGTATTGGGCACAGATGTGTATGATGCGCAGCTGATGGTCACATATCAGCTGCCCGTTCATCGTGTGGAAGCCCTTTCGGTTTGTGAAGAGCAGCCTGTCATCTGCAGGTGCTCATAGGGTGACATGTATCCCATCAATCATCCCCTGGACCCGGGGCATCCCGACGATGGTGACGAACCCCGCTGCCCGGTCTCCTGGTGGGCTCGGTGCACATTGAAGTGCATGTATTGTGCTGACAGAGCATTTATGGCCTCCTTGACAGCGCGGATAGATGGTGCACCAGTTCTGTGAGATCCCAGTCAGGACCTCACTTGGAGCCTGGAAGGACCCCATCTCATAGAAGTTCAGGGCGGCCTTCACCTTGACGGCCACCACGGGAGCGGGTATCCTCCCCATACTCCCGCGGTGCCACATGTGCCATGATCTGGCAGATATGTCGCACCGTCTCCCTGCTAGGCCGGAGTCTCCAAAGGCATGCCCGTTCTGGCAGGTCCTTGAATGACAGGCACTGCCGGCACACACAAGGCCTCCTTGGCACATCATCCTCCTCACCCTGTGAGTGGCTGGTTCTCCATCCTGGGCGGCTGCCTTCAGTTCCTCTGTGGCATGCTCCACTGCTGCATGCTCTGCAGCTCCCTCCACCATGAGCAGTGCCAGCTCGTAGAGCCACAGGGCATCCCCCTGGACTGTGACGACCAGCAGGAAGGCTACCATTGCTGGTTGAATTTGAATATCCAATGTCTGCAGGGGGTGGAAGGCTGACAAGTTAGCATGGTAAGTTCCCCTGTGCCCAACCAGGTCCACTGGGCTACATGGTGGCCCCAGTTGGCACTGCGGGCTCCTCCCCTACAAGCACCCCCCTCCCAACTCCGCATCCCTGGTCCTGTCGGTGGCCCCCACTGTGAGGGCCTCTGCCCTGGCACCCATTCCTGATGCCAGCGGTACATCAGCTGGCACTGCCATTGCCAGCAGTTTGCTTCGTGGCCCCCTCCCGGTGTCCCTGTCATGGCTAGAGTGGGCGTTGCCCTTGGGTGGTTCGCCTGATGCCCTGCCGGCGGGTGGCGGCTGGTTGGGTGTTGGGGTTACGGCGGAGGTGGGGTATGGGGTGGAGGCACCCATAAAGCTAGTGCCACTCTGTAGAACCAGGGGCCAAATTGGGTGGTCAATGGGGTGCTCAACAAGATGGCTGCGTTGCAGGCCGCGGCAATAGCAATCCGTAAAAGGACACCACCCCAGTCCAGTGTGGGGGTCACCCCGGCCACACGACCTGTTACCTCATCATTCCCCCCCCCCCCCAGCGCTAGCAGGCACCCCCCCCCCCCCCGCCCCACCCCCCCCCCTGCCAGCCTGGCCAGTGTCCAGCCAGGCAGCCCATGGTCGCACCTCTCTGTGTCCTACCTTCTCTCTCCCTCATCAGCCACGATGCCGGTTTCATGATTTTTAAAAGCGCAAATGCATCGCGCCATCAAGAACTCGGCCCATCAGAGACAGAGAATTGCGGAGGCCCCGGAGAATACCAGGTCGGGCCCGCTAATGACATGCAAACGTTGTTTACTGTAAGTGCGTTGCGGACCGCATTGACGCCACTGTTGAGGCGTCGGAGAACTGCGATTTGGCATCAAATCGGCACCCACCGCGATTTTGGCATCGCAACCTAGTCTCCGCCCAATCGCGTTTCGCGATTTTGACGACAGCTAAAGGAAAATTCCGCTCCTCATGTCCTCTTCACAAGATATTTTCCTACCAATCTTTGTGTCATCAGTAAATTTAGCAACTGCACCTAGATTGCATACAACATTTTAATATTCTAATTCTAATAGCTGTTGATTCAAAAAAATTGCTTTTACATCTAGCAGATCTGAATGCCATAATAGTACTACTGAAATTAACTCTTTCCATCTAGTAATTAGTCTGTATGTATATATATTGTTTTTCAACCAGGAAAGGTTAAATGTTACAAAAGATTCCTGGTCCAGCAAATTCTATTGACATATTTATTATCATCTTTAAATATTACTTTTAATCTTCTGAGGTGTGAAGGATATTTTTAATCTAATTTTAATAATAAAAGTAGAATGTTATGCCCAGAACATTCAACATTGTAAAATTGAATGAGAAAGAAAATCTATGAGTATATGAAATAAGTCTCTGTGTAATATATAAAAGGTTGTGTAATTATTTTAAATGTGTTACTGTAAAGCTGCTGCCGTCTTCAAAACATTATCTCCATACCATATCGAAAGTTAAATAATTAAATACTTTCAGTATTTATCTTCTTATCCATAGTCTAAAGTAACCTCAGTCTTAACCCTGAAAATAATTTCCAGCCTTGGGTGTAATATACGTATACACTTCGTTTTTCCAATTAGAAACTGAATCTTTAAGTTAATTTTTAGCTTGACATTGATATGCTGTTTTTCATAAAAGCCTAATTACACAATATGTACACTTTGGCATTCATTTCTGTCCTAGTGGTTTTCTCAAATGATGTTTGTAAAATTTGCAATTTCATATTACAGTTTAAAAATTAAAAACTGCAGGAGGCTAGCATTAAAATGAGAATTCATTTCAGGGAAAGCCCCATAGACAAAATTCACCCTAATAGAATTGTGCATAAGGGGCTGCAAATCATGATCTATTGTTACACAGGGGAAGGCTTGTCAAAACCAGTATTGTTGGCCTGTAGTTGTATTCACAGTATTAAAACCATCAGTGAAGCCACTGTGGGGAAAAATTTGAACATTATCAAAGAACAGTAAATTAGCAAGAAATTAAAGCATATATTTTTGCATTTTCAAAACAAAAGGTCTCTTTATTAGAAACCTTTCTTCAGTGACTTAATATTCATAGCAGTAATTTGCATAACTAAATCAATTTCCACTGGTGAGAAAAAGAACAAAGTTTTCTTTAATTTTTTTCCTTTCAATGAGCTCCATAATTTTTGATTAAAATTTTATACTACTAGTTGAGCAGTATAAGGAGTTTAACCTCATTATTTAGTAAGAAGCACTGTTACAAAAAGAATACATCATTTTAAAGATTACTGTCTGATCCAAAACAGAAGAAAGCCATTTAGGCATGTTTGGTGCTCCATGCTTGGTTAGATTACAGAGCATGCTGCAGCATTTTTAAAAAAGTATCTATAATGCATCCATACAGACATCAAAAATCGATAATGCTATAAATATTTTATCAGCAAAGTTGAAAGTATGAGTTTCTTTCCCTGCATAGCACCATGGTTTCCTGCAGTCACATCATTACTGTTTTGTGTTTTATTTCAAGTGTTATGTGAAACACAAGAGTGAACATAACATTGAATTTCCAGAAAAGAAGGGTTTTATGCATTCTGTGTGTAGAATATATTCTTCTCAAGCCCTGTTAAGGTCAAGGTACCATCTAAAAAATTGGGATTCCCATTATTGTTATTAAAACTTGCAGCTTACAAGTATTACTCTGGAGTCACATGTGAAATAAATAACCTGTAGAACTTTGCACTGTGTTGCAAATGTGAGAAAAATGGCATTTATTGGACAGCTAAGTTCCAATCACACAAAGGCTAAAATGCCAGGCCTCAAGTCATTGTAAGATTGCATTAGGGCTAAAGGAAAAGTTTATTAGAGGAATACATTTCTCACAACAAGAGGATGCTCTGGCCCAGTTTGTGGTTT
The DNA here is from genome assembly GCF_047496885.1 of Scyliorhinus torazame. Lineage (NCBI taxonomy): Eukaryota > Metazoa > Chordata > Chondrichthyes > Carcharhiniformes > Scyliorhinidae > Scyliorhinus > Scyliorhinus torazame. The sequence continues at coordinate 147,703,293 of NC_092722.1, read as the reverse complement.
AACATTAAACTTGAATCGTTCAAGATAATGAGCAGTTACTTCATGTTTGCTGCAATGCAATATAACATCAACCTTTTTCATGATATGAAGTAATCACAATCTGCCCAAAACATCAAGCTCAACATTTATTTTGCCAGATTATTATTTTAAAATAAGTGAATGTTCTTGTGCAGTTGGTCCACTCATTTACATTAAGCACATTGTGACACTGTTACAATACAGGAAATGCACATCTCACTCATCAATAATAGCGAAGGATAGGAAAGGACAGAAATAAATTGATTGCTTCCTGATTACTTAATGATGTACATTTTTCACATTTTATTTAAACGGACAGGGCTATTGCTATTCCACAGCTCAGACTAACCTAATTATGTTGCAAAGCAGACATTTTTGAATTAAAGAGTTTAACAGGTGTGATGAATAGAGTATTAGCATAAATATATTATAAAATTATAATGCTTTAATTGGTAAATTCATATGTAAAGTCTCTGAAACTTAAGTTTGCGTATATCCCTGCTCAATGTCAAGTTGCCGAATTTCATCCATTCCTGTATAATATTGAGGTCATTGACAGTTCCATTTACTGATGTGTAAAAGAGCAGAAACTTGACGACAGTGGAGACGCCAGCAGTACGTTTTCACCTGGAATCAGGACCTCAAAGGCAGAAGTCTCACTTAAAAGGATTGGCCGGCAGCTCTTGTGCCACCGGAGAGGCCATCGCTGTTACCTCAAGGCCAGGCACTAGACTCCCAAGATTGTGGAACGACCCAGAGCATAGGAAGTACTGTAAAGAGGGCATGTGGGGAGAGGGGGTGGGTCAGGGTCCCTCTCCCACTTCATGATGTCCAGTCCCTTGATCAGGCACTGAGTGCCTTTGATCGAGGGAACCCTCCCCAAAAGGCAACAAACTGGCTGCAAAGCTTTAGCTGTCATGCACGCTGCGCAACAATAGGCCTGCCTGCAGCTGGGTCAGTACCAGCGGCGGTGGAATGAGGCCTGGAAGTGCTCATTAATTAGCCACTTAAGGGCCTCAATTGGCGTAGAAGTGGCAAGGTCGACAATGGGCCTTCCCACACAGAAATGAATTCTGGCAGAGGCAGGAAGGTGGAGGGGATCAGGTCCCAACCATCTTGCCTAATTAAATGCCCTTCTCACCTCCAAGCTGCATCACCAGATTCCACCCATAATTGAAAAAGAGACAGAAGTTGTAATATTTTTAGGGTGCACTATATTTGCGTTCAGAAATAAAATGCTGTTAAACACAGAGAAATATATTTTACAAAGCAGATGTTTGTTCACTCTGAAGTAAAACAGTCTCTTTACCATTATATTCCGGCATTACTGTATCATAATCTGCTTCCATATCACAGCTGTGATAGGAAGAGAAGGATAAGTGTTAAAGTGCACATTGAAATAATTGATAAATCATCAGGGAATGAAGACTGATTAAATATGTAAACTATAATTTTTTAAAATTCGGGTTATGGAAACAATTGTTTTATAAACAGGGTTTAAATCTGACTATGATTCTGTGTATAGTTAGTCACCAAATGTGCCATTATTAACGGAACAAATAAATTATATGTACATAAAACTTATAAATTTCTGCTTTGCTTTATCTTAACTATGTGCTTCATATTTACTTCATTTTGGGCTTTTTTTTGGAATAGGACACTTTTTTTTGGCTTGACATAATTTTTTTTAAATGGCTCTTGAAGTTAACTTCCAAAATTAATCTTATTGTGCTGTTCCAAAATGTCTGTTTTTAAATTTACCTTACCCTTTTCACTGGGTTGAGTTTCTTCATCCATATCTATTCATCTGCCAGAAGACGCAGTGAGGTCTCTTTAGCTGCGATATAAAAATGGTTTGCATTGAGCTTCACTGTTGGGAACGTGCAATCAAAATATTATTTATTGTTCAAAGTGCTATTTAAATGAAAGCTGTCTCGTAAGGTCAAAGGCTTTTGATCCTCACTAAATCAGTACTTTAAAAGTCATCATGGGAAATTTCTAGTCTCTCTTAAATATAAAAATGTATAAGTAGGATATTCTGGCATTCCCCATAATGCAGGACAGCTCCATTCCATTGTTTCTTTCAGCTCTCAGTGTTAGTTCTACAGTTAATCTTCAACTGAACTAGTTAGTGACTTTATCAGTCTCATATTTAAATATCGCAGCATTAGGTTGAGAAGAAAGACATTCAGTTTATCCTGTTCTTGGGGAAAATAAAAGTAAATGAATTGGTCTCACGATCTTGCTCTTTTTAATATTGACCTTTTCAGTTTTTCAAGGGAATACTTGTTAATGGTATATTCAATATCTTTTAAAACGCAATCCAGCCCTTTCATCCGTTTATGATTTTTAAAGTTCTCACATTGAAAGGGCAAATGAGTTATATTAGTCATTTACCCTTTTTACATTTCCAAAATGTAAAAATAGAAACATTGTCATTCAAATTTCAATTTAAACCATTTCCAGTCCCTGGTTTTAATGTATAGTTATCAAATTCAATTGCACTCAAACTTCTATCAGGAAAGGAAAAAGTTCATTGCTACGATTTTCCTAGATTGTAGTGTAACATAGTAATATGCACCCTTAAAAGGAAATTCAATGATGTGCATTTCTTGAATAGTTTGGAGGACAGTGATGTAATACATAAAATCTCATTCAAAATGATTAATTTTGTAGCATTGTTTTGACAAGGCTAAAAAGATAACAAGAAAATTATTTCTCCCTCACTGGCTAGGCACACAGACAAGGCCAGATGCAAGATGTGATGCCTTGGAACTAAGTACTATAATAAAACATCCAAAGATCGAGGATGCTAGAAAAACAAAGGTAATTTTAAGTAATTTATATTTGTATTGGTAATCATTGGAAATAAGGTTTAAGTGGGGTTAATTTAATGCTTCTGTACCTCGAAGGGTAAAATCTAAAGTTAGATTCATGCTGGACAAAGGTTTTTCTATGCATGGATGGTGGTTGTTCCAACTGTGTTTCTATTGTGCTTAGCGAGGGCTCACTTTTTATCCCCGTCCTACTGCCTGCTTGGATCTGCAGTTGTCTGGTTAGATGCTACAACACAACTGCACCATTTTTGGGATTTCTGTTAAACTACAGATTTTAGGCAGAGCAGGAAACCCCCTTTCTTGATGGACCAGGCCATGACATCCCAGCACCTGTCATATTGATTTGATAGACTTGGAAAGCAGCCAATCAGTGTATGTAGGATTCACAGCCTTCTCCTTTTGTTGCCTGTGATTTGGGGAGCCAGTCATAAGCTTCCAGAAGGAAGGTGGGTTCATCTTTTGTTTCAGTTCTGTGAAGGATGCCAACTAGTAAAGAGCTTGTAGACTCTCTCTCCTCTCTTGCTTTGCCAGATAATTTTAAATGGCAGTCTAGCTTAATCTGTGGAGTCTTTCTTGTTTAAAAGATACAGAGAAAAAACAGACCTGCGTAAGAGATCTCTGGAATGAGAAAGTGCCAGATGTTTTCCAAAGGTCAGTAACATTCAACACTGTCTCAGGGGCTGGGAAGAGCTCAAATTGAAGCTTAAACTGAGAATATTCCTTACAATAAGGCCAGAGTTCCTGAGCTAAGTTCAGACAAAGGGAATACAAACTGTATTAACTCAGGAAGGCAGCTGTAGCTATTTTACAGGGAAATGAAAGCTCCATCAAGTGGTAGAGGAGCAGAATTGCATAGATCTGAACATTCTGTGTACAGCACCATCTGGTGATTGGAATTGCACTGACCTGAACACCCTGTACCTAGCTCCATCCAGTGGCGGAAAGATGGAACTGCGCCAACCTGAATTCCTTGGGCAAATCTATTCCCAGAGGCCGCAACCACAGCCATGAAGACCCAACTCAAATCTTTCTCTTTAATCCCCATTTTTTCTGATCCTCTCCAACCTTTACCTTGTGTCTGTCTTGTGAGGATGGGGTGGGGTTTTGTGAATAGGTAGGTAAGTAGACCACTGTCCTGTTATTTCTTTATATATTCATCTTTTCCTTTTTTTATTAATAAACAATTTGTTAATGCTTTACTTATAAATCTTACGTCTGTAACTCATTGGAGTAGTCGAGGGTTAAAGGTCTCAGGAAAATATGAAATATTGGTTAATTCACTTATGTTGGGACTCTGGAGTCTGTGAGGCTGGAATTGACCGCACACTCGCCCAGGGTGTTGTAACATATTTTTAAAAGTCTTTGAGCCTGGGTTCCATTCTGGAATCTACCTGTTCAGTTATTTCATCAACTCGGATCATAACAAAAATGGAGGTTGTTGTGGGATTTCAAAATGTGAAGTAAGTGTTATTGAATGCTGACTAGTAATGTTATCGTTAGCATATCTTCACACCCATATGCTGTATTTTTTACCCTTTGGCAAATAGTAGGAGAAGTGGTGTGAGATTTCCCAGCTGATTATCAGCCCATTGGAACCACATTAATGCTCCTTCCATGGCCAACAAGTCCTGGCATTGGACTCAAACCCAGAGCGTCTGGTCCAGTAGTAGAGGTACTAGCGCTACGCCACAAGGCGTCCTCCTCTGACTAGCCGGGATCTTTGGGATATTTTGAAACATGGAAAGCAAGTTACTGAATGTAAAACTTCTTCTGGTATTTATTATTAACTGGTGAGATCTGTGAATCCTGAAACAAAGTGAGGTACTGAGGTACTGGACAAAAGAATTGGAGTTACTCTGAGGTATATTATACAGGTCATAATCCAAAATGGCACTGGAAATTGCTAAGATATTCCTAACGGTGGAAGGTGTAACTCTGACTGGTTACAGAAAGTAACTAAGAGCCAGTTAAACAAATTAGCAGATAAATTGGAGTCAGATTACCTGCAGGAGTAAGGAAAGCTGACGTAATTGAAAGTATAGTGAAACATTCAAATGTACAAGAGTTGTCAGATAGATCAAGTTGTCCAAAAGGTGAGGCAATTGGATTAGCTAAAATCCAATTTCTGTCAATTACTTGAACTTGAGATGCATGGAAAAGCAAAAAGGAAAGATAAAAGAGAAAAAGAAAGAGAGATTTTTAAAGGAAAAGAAATGAGAAAACTTGACATGAAAATGGGAAGATTAGCAAGGGAAGACAAAGGAATGGAGAGAGAATTTCAAGTTATAATGCTGGAAGTTAAAGCAGAGACACTAGAGCAGGTTTTGGAAGGGCATAGTTCTAGAGATGAACCTAGAGGGGAATGTTTAAATTTATACAAGTTCTTCCAAAGTTTGAGGAAAAGGATGTGGAAGCATTCTTTATTTCTTTAGGAAAGGTAGCTAGACAGAGGAAATGGCCAAAAGAAATTTTGATGTTACTTTTAGCCTAATTCCAGCCTTGGGTGACTGTATGTGTGGAGTTTTCACGTTCTCCCAGTGTCTGAGTGAGATTCCCCCGGCTGTTCTAGATTCCTCCCACAGTCCAAAGATGTGCAGGTTAGGTGGGATTACGGGATGGGTGAGGGAGTGGGCTACATAGAGTACTCTTTCAGGTATAGACGTGATGGGCCAATTGGCCTCCTTCTATACTGTGGGATTCTATGGTACTTTTACAAAGTAGATTGGTAGGTAGAGCTCGTGTGGTGTATGTATCACTGTTGGAAGAGGTATCTGTGCAGTAAAGAAAACTATTCTTAGTGTTTTTATGAATTGGTTTCATAGAATAGAATTTACAGTGCAGAAGGAGGCCATTCGGCCCATCGAGTCTGTACCGGCTCTTGGAAAGAGCACCCTACCCACGGTCAACACCTCCACACTATCCCCATAACCCAGTAACCCCACCCAACACTAAGGGCAATTTTGGACACTAAGGGCAATTTATCATGGCCAATCCACCTAACCTGCACATCTTTGGACTGTGGGAGGAAACCGGAGCACCCGGAGGAAACCCACGCACACACGGCGAGGATGTGCAGACTCCGCACAGACAGTGACCCAAGCCGGAATCGAACCTGGGACCCTCGCGCTGTGAAGCAATTGTGCTATCCACAATGCATACAGGCAGAAATTTTGAAACACAAGAAAACAATCTGAGCAAACTTATATTGAATTCAAGAGGGTGAAGCAAAATAATTGTGACCATTGGACACGGATGTTAAAGATAGAGAAAACATATGAAGTCCTTCAAGAAGTGGTTATTTTTGGAAGAACTTAAAGATTCGCTCCCTTTGTTTATTAGGAAGCATGTTGAGGAACAAAAAGTTAAAACCGTTAGACAGACAGCAGATGATTACCAACTGGTCCATAGAAACAAACCTTTTTTCTGTCATCCTTTTAAATATGAGGAGGATAGAAAGTGGGAAGGAGAAAAGAAAACAAATAGTCAAGAAAGAAATGAAACAGTTGGGCATGGTCAGGAAATTTCACCTCAGATCAAAAAGGAAGATGTTGAGGGTGGAAGTAACATCTGGAGGCCTAAGTGTTTCTATTTTAATAAAGTGGGATGCATTAGGACAGATTGTTGGAAATTAAATGGAAGACCTGTTGCAGTAGTAGGAGAGCAAGCATCTGAAAAGCAAGTAACTGTTAAAACTGTAGCAGTAGTGCAGGTGAAACATGTGCTCATTCAGAATCAATGAGAAAGTGGAATTAATCTCAATAGTTCAGAGAATTATTTGAGTACTGACAAAGGAAGTCAAGTCATTGGAGGTTGTGGATGGTTTGTTTCAAAGGGAGAAATATTCCCTTACTTGTCTGACGAAATAAGTAAAAACATTTACATTTTAAGACATACAGGCACAGATCAATCATTGATGGTAGCTGATGATACAATTTGTATTCCAGGGAGGTTTATGACGTAAAAAGTATCAGTAAGAGGTATTGATGGAAGGGATGAACCTGTTGTTTGTGTCAAGTTATTTTAAGAAGTAATTTTATAAATTGGATTGTTACAATGGCAAGTATTCCTGAATTACCTATAGGAGAAATAGATTTCATCCTAGGTAATGATTTGGCTTGTAAAGACTGCAATGTGATGCAACAGGCTGTTGACCATAATAATGTTAAACTTTTAAAACTATTGTGGAGAAAAATGACACTTTTTTCAGATGACAAGCAATTGCAGGAAAACGTGATTAACACAAAAAATCAACTCATGTATGAAAGGGGAGTTCACAAATGAAAGAGAACTGATGAGAACAATTGAGAATTAGTCAGGCAAAGTGGAACATTTGACTGAGGATTTGAACTGTCCAAAGGATAAACTTGAAAAAGCAAACTTAGCAAAGTTTGAGCTTCAATTAAAACTTGGTGAACTTCAAGCATCAGATGTATTTACAAAGTATCATAGGAAATGCCTTGAACAAGAAAAGGAGGTTCTGGTAAATCAGAATAATTGGGTGAATGCAGAATTAAAAAGTAAACCTAACAAGCTGATAGAACATCATCATGAAAAGAACAATGAGATTTTTGAATTTCAAAGCAAAATGGAGGAAATTAAGAAGATTATGGATAGTATGGAATGTCACAATTCGGAAGTTGTTCCTGTGAATAAAAGCTAATTGTGAAATATTGATACAGTTGAACAAAGAACTGATCCAAGTAATATTACTGTTGTATCAAAGTCAGGAACGAACAGTAAGAAAACAACTAAGTACTTGCAAAATTGGAAAATACAAATTGTCAACCAGAAGGGCTGAAATTGTAAAGTAACCTTTCTGAGTCAAAGACTGGAGGACTGATTTAAAAATACTTGTCGGTGATACTACACAAGATGTAGAAGTTGGAAGAACGGCAAGTGAACAGTTTTCCAACGACCACTCAAACTCTACTGACAACTGGACTGAGAACTTGTGCAAAACCGTTGAAGGATTAGAATGAACTATGAAACTTTAGGGAGAGGAATTGATTGACAGGGCTCAAACAGAATTGAAAATAACTCATTTGAGGGGACAGGGGGAAACACCAAGATAACAAAAGGTTCAAAGAACAACAAAGCCAGAATACTATACTATTTCGAGTGAACATAAGAGGCATTGTAACAGCATTCTTGAAACCGCTAAAAGACATTTTAATAAAAGAAAAGAGATTTAAATGCACAATAAATGACATTGTGAATGTGTTAAACTGAAATACAAATTTACCACAGCTGAATTTGGAAAGTGGGCTCGAGAGTGGAACCCAGCCTACAAGTGACGAAAAGGACAACTGCACTGCAGACTTAAATCAAAACATTATTTTCTAAGTTGAAAACTGGAAACCAGAAGAAAAAGAAACAAGACTGGAGTATGATTAAATTACCATGTATAAATTCTGATGATGCTGTCGAAGTTATTGGACGCGACCGAACGGACTCAGTGATGCAACGAGGAAATTAAATCTCACGAGATTTGCAACGCTTGGAACACCTCGAGACCCAATGAGGTCTCGCGAGATGTCGCAATTGGATCTCCCCCTTCTTTCTTAGTTCACAATTACACATGTCATGTTACACCTTACAATGATTTGACCGAAACAAAGACAATGGGCATGATTTACAGGAATAAAACAGTCTAATTTTGGGAGCATTTAGCAGGGTGTTTCTTGATGCCTGCAGTGCAGACAAGCACACCACTGTTTAACGGAAGTTTGCCTTTTTTTAGGCCTTGGCAAGGATCGCCACGCTGAGGCCACACTTTACATAATTTTCTGCACTGATGAGCTCAGCTAGCCAATGCAGGAAAACGAGTCGCGGATCTGGACTCCATTTTTAAATGCCGCCCCGATCTTCTGACCCTTCCCTCAGCCACCCCACTGCGGAGTCCAGGCCCCACCCCCTCCCTCTGCACACAAATTACCTCACATGGGGTTCTTGAGTTCCCCCCTCACCCCACCTCTTAATAGTAGGGCACCCCCGGGCCCCGGGCCGCAGGCCGAATCGCTGGCATGGGGATCCTGGCACCCAAACACCTTTGCACTGCCAGACTGATGTCCTGGAAGTGCCCCTGCCAGGCTGGTAGTGACAAGGTGCCTTTGGGAGTGCCAACGTACCACCCTGCCCAGAGCCTGACCATCCCGGTGCCTCCGATGACCTAGGAGACCCCCCAAAGTGCCGTTACACCTGGTCCACGTTTGTGTTAACCAGTGCTAAACAGTGCCATGGCAAGTTCTCCCAGGAGTGGGTATTAGTTCCTGGGCTTCGGGTGAATCGGGCACAGACATATTTAAATAATCCTAATGTCTCCCTTAAATCGGTAAAGATGCCCAAGCGTTCCCTGCCATGGTACCAATAAAACATGACAGGATCTGCTTTCATTTGGAGACAGCCCATGTTTATTGAGATGAACCTAACTATGCTCTGGAAGAATTGTCCAAAGTATAGACATGTTTATCTAATTTTCGATGTTTTTCTTTTACATCTGGAAGAGGATGGAGAAACATTTTCCTCTGGAGACGATTCTCCTGCAGTCATGCAGTTTTTATTTCCATTGACTTGCACTTCCAGAAAACATTGCCAAAACAGCTAAAAGATTTTTTTCAAAATTACTTTTCCTGCTGTGGGCAATTCCACTCTGACCTTTATTTCTTATGTATCCCTCAAAACCTCAGGCCACTAGCTTTGGACTCAAGTTCCAACCAGTAGGACCTTTCCTGTGCAGACCCAGGGATGCAATAATGTTGGCTGACCCCGATCCGGAACCTCTGAAAACAAAACAAGCTCACTCCAACATATATCTTTCTTTTTAGCCTCCCATATAGCTTTATCTTCTAAGTTGTTGGCAACTAAAAAAATAAGTCATAAGGACTTCTGCTTCTCATTTTGTTGGGATGATTCTGCATTCTTCATTTCATTGTGACTTGAGAGCAGGCAGAAGCTATTGCTTTCCCAAATTTTTCTTTGTGCAAGAATTATTTGATTTAAAAGAGAATGAAATGGAAACTCCATCCGTGCCAGATGCCTGTCTATATATAAAACCTGTACACAATCCAGTAACTTGATTGTAAGCACAGACTAAGGGATCTTTAGTGTTATAATTGGATGGGACGATCCCAGAATGGAATTCTGGCTCAAAGGACCGTAACTTTTACTTAAAAAAAAGATGGAGGAACAGATTCACAGGACTGTTAATTACTTTTAACAAGAAAAATAACAATTATCAAACATGAAAAGTTGGATTTGTATAAATACTCCTTTACTCCCCCTTAGCTTAACAATTACACATAGATTTAAAGATGAACATGGATTATAAAGTCCCTTTAAGCACATGCACATGAGATGACTGTGGTCAAACACGCTGATGCTCGATCAATAACTCCTGAGATGAGATTGGAGACAATTGAAGGCTTTATTGCACTAGATATTCCCCCCAGCAGCGCAGGTACAGAATGCAGCTGCTGGGGAGCCTCAGGCTCTTATACTCCGCCTTACTGGGCGGAACCAGCAGGCAGGCTTCACCAATGAAAACTGCAGTCTCAGGTACCTCCCACACTAATGGTCTTACAGCATTATTCAGGGTACCGTAATACCCCTAATACCGACTACCACACACGCACATTTCACTCTGAACACAAGTTAGTGTCTGTGAATTTCTCCTTGAGCAGATGATGATTACATGAGAGTTTCCAAACTCCACTCCCAAAAACACATTTTAAAATCTTCACTCACAATAATTCCTTTCCTTAGCGGTTTACATTCCAAAATCCAGTCCAGGTTTACAAATGACAATTTCAAACAAAGCTTCTGCTCAACTTCTAACAGCGAATCAAGTACAGTTCACACCAACCCTTTCAGGATTTATTGGTCTTAACTGCTGTGCAAACTGCTCACAATTGCGTTAACTCTCGATTCCCAGATGGTATTAAAATTACATCTACCTCTGAAGTATGCTGTCCCACTTTAAATCTAGTTACTGTAATTGTCTCTAACTCAGAACATCTTGTTTACTCTTCCTTGAATTCTTCTGAACAATATGTTAGTCTCTGTTCTCTTAACTTCAGACTTCTTAGACTCTCTTTCTGTCCCATTTCCCTGGCTAGCTGGACTATAACTTACACTTTAGGAAGCCTGCCTACTTGCAACTCCCTTGTCCTCTCCAGCTCCCTCTGGCAGAGTTCACTCCTCCGTGACCTGGCACCAATTGCCCTGGCTTCCAATTAATACTAAGAACAAAGGAAAGCCTTCCCTCTGTGAATTGGGCTCCTGTTACTAAGCAAGCCCACTGCTACCACTATTTATTCTTCATATCATAGCCATTTCTAAGCACAATAGAAACACCGTTGAAACTTAACCAATCCCAACACAGACAAACATCTTTGTCCAATGTGAAATTAACAATAATTTTACCTTCCAGGCACAGAAATATTACATTAAACCCACTTAAAACTATATCTTATTTCTAATGTTTACCAATTGGAGTTTAGGAGGTTGAGGGGAGATCTAATAGAAACTTACAAGATAATGAATGGCTTAAATAGGGTGGATGTAGGGAAGTTGTTTCCATTAACAGGGGAGACTAGGACCCGGGGGCACAGCCTTAGAATAAAAGGGAGTCACTTTAGAACAGAGATGAGGAGAAATTTCTTCAGCCAGAGAATGGTGGATCTGTGGAATTCATTGCCACAGAGGGCAGTGGAGGCCGGGGCATTGAGTGTCTTTAAGACAGTAGTTGATAAATTCTTGATTTCTCGAGGAATTAAGGGCTATGGAGAGAGAGCGGGTAAATGGAGTTGAAATCAGCCATGATTGAATGGTGGAGTGGACTCGATGGGCCGAATGGCCTTACTTCCACTCCTATGTCTTATGGTCTTATGGTCTAATATAAATCCCTTAAACTACCTTGATTTTCCTAACACTAGGTGAAATTCATATGCAACCTATCAAAGCCCATAATACACTGCCATAGATTCAACGTCCATATTAAACATTGACTATACTTCATAGGCATCCACCAGATCATATTTCTTTAAATCCCATTAATAATTAATTGTAATGGAAGAGCTAATCCCTCTTCAGTAATCAAGTCACCCACATCCAGCACTGAAAATACTTTACTTCTAATCCTTTTTCCTGGTTGTGACAAAGCCAAGGCCATACCTTGCTTTCTCTTGGGTAATGAGGTAACCCATGCCCACATTTCCTCCTCAAAATTCCACTGCTTAGACTTCAAAAAAAGAAGCAAGTAATCAAAGCTTGAGAATGTGTATCAGGTCTCAGCCATTTCACACAACAGGCTGCGGGGACCATTACTTTTGTCAGAAGAGTGAGAGACAGAAATCACTTATTCAGCTTCCAACCTCAGTAAATCGATATCAATCCTCTGCTACTACATTATTGTGCTGAGCAGGGATCTGGTTAAGGAAGAAGCTAGAGCCAGTCTATCTTCAAAATAGGTTTATTCACAAAACCCAGTATAACTGATGCACAGGTTACTTTCTCCCTTAGCATAGGCCGCGATCTTCACAAAAGAGAATCCACTCAATTATAACATAATTTGCGACATTAACGCTCAGTCAACCAGATCCCATCCCTGCGATCCCTACTTCACAACCCCATCCTGCCTTCATCTACCTTTGGCCTGGTTTCCTTGGCAATTCTGGGCTTCTGGTGTGTGCCTGATGGACACTACATTAGGTGGGCATTCCTGAAAAGAGAAAACAGGGGTCTCCCTGGCTCTCCAGACTGTGGAAAGAACCCAATTCGCCTGTGTTAAATACTGCCTCTGGATTTTCCCTGATTGCCTAATAAAGACGACCTCAGAAACTCGAAAGGGTTTCATGTCGGGAATCTGATGCATTGCCCTACATCTTCTAGAGATTTTGCTTTAGCAAAATGTTCCATCACTTGATAGCTCTCCAATAGAACAATGAACTATAGCACGATGCTACCTAATTAAATCAGCCAAAGTATCTCCGTAACAGCCATTTTATATTAATTAGACAAGTGGAATGCATTTTGGAACTAGGTTATCACAACTTTTTAAGATCTATCTATCTGTATCATATCATTGTGAAAACTATTTGTTCAACATATTGCAAGTACTCCCTGTATCACATTTTCATGTCATAATTTAGGTGACATATTGCCATATATTTGTTATACAATCACCTGGCATATTGAATTTCCATATCTCTGAAAATTCTTGATCTCCTGATGGGCAAAATGATGGCACAAATTGGGCATTGGTGGTTGGGCAAAAATAGAAATCTGAATAAGACCTGAAAATGCCTTGTCTTCGTTCATCAAACAATTTTCTCAATGGCTTGATTGCATTTCTATGTAAAATTCCCTTTAATGTCTTTGTGTGTCTTCATTAATGGCATGATGACATAGTACCCCTCTGTACGTAAAAGAGCATCACAAGAGTTACTGCAATTCCCAGGGTTCTGTAGTAAAATAAAGTGCAATAGGTTGAAGCTCTCAACAACTATGAGTATAGAACATACAGTGCAGAAGGAGGCCACTCGGCACATCGAGTCTGCACCGACCCATTTAAGCCCTCACTTCCACCCTATCCCCATAACCCAATAACCCCTCCTAACCTTTTTTGGTCACTAAGGGCAATTTATCATGGCCAATCCACCTAACCTGCACATCTTTGGACTGTGGGAGGAAACCGGAGCACCCGGAGGAAACCAACGCAGACACGGGGAGAACATGCAGACTCCTCACAGACAGTGACCCAGCGGGGAAATCGAACCTGAGACCCTGGCGCTGTGAAGCCACAGTGCTAATCACTTGTGCTACCGTGCTGCCCAACTGTATGATTCTTTCAATCCAACCATCCCTTTCCTTAGATGATAACACCATTGCTTTTCCAAGCAACTTAAGGACAAACAGTGAAGTAAAGGGTAAAATATATTTTTAAAGTAAAGAAAATCGATATGAAGTGATAATTTTTTACTTCACTAAAAGACGACTGGTAGAAATAATAAAAAGAAATGCTCAATTATGTGGAAGATGAGGCGATATTTGAATTCCGGTTCGTAAGACATTAACAGCTACACCTCAGGGGGATAAGGTCATTAAAAAAATGGAATACTGCTTTTAGAGAATTAAAAAATTTAATAGAATAGAAGATTAAACAGAATTTAAAAAGACGATGCAATGGTGAATCTGCACAGAAACCTTAGGGCGCGACACAAGTGCCGTGAATGACACTGCTATTGAACAGCATGCTTTTTTTCAGCCCCCGGCAGTGAATGCCCTGCCGAAACCGCACTTAACCGCATATCTTGCACTGAGGAGCTCCGACGAGTGGAGCTCCTCAGTGCAGTAAGAGATCGGAGCGTCTCTTGATTCCCCCAAAGCCCCAACTCACTTATTGGAGGTCCTTGACGCCCCCTTCCCCCCACAATTCGCACAAACCAGCACGGCACCCCTGGGCTCCATCCCTGGCATGGTAAAAATGCCAGTTTGGCACCCAGGTGGCATTGCCAGCTTGGCACCCTGGCAGTGCCCCGCTAGCCTCGCTGTGCTACATGGGAATTCTGGCAGTGCCAGGGTATTGTAGACATCTGGGATGGCCATGTCCCGATTACAAAATGGACACTTGCAAAGAATGCAGGGGAAATTGGACATTACCGAAAAAAGCAAGCAGGTGCAAGGTCTGTCTGTTGATTAGAGCCTTAGCTCTCAGACAGGACCGGTCCTGCAGAACCATCTACATACTAATGGGCCATCCCCGGGAACAAAAGGCAACATTTAGGTGAACAATGCTAAGCCAGACATCCCGGCAACAGAGGATTCTAAAACAAAGCAAACCAACGGCCACCTAGGACACGCCCAGCAACCAGGGAACCCACCCCTCTATTGGAGGAAAATCGATAAGGACAATTGGGAAACGGCCCAATTAATTGAGGCCAAGTTCAAGGCCCGCCCAAAAATGCACGAAGCCCTTTTGGGTATGAAAAGGACTCCCCAAGAGAGAATCGCTCTCTTGGCCTTGGCTCTCAGCGAGTAGAGACCTGCCAAAGCTACACCAGACCAAGTAAGTTCCAAGTCAACGCATGCTACGAGATAGACGCTCCTAGTTGCTATCCTGTAAACAGCTCAACTCAGCGGCCTCAGAACCGAGCAACGGCCATTGTTCCTCTGACTGAGTGGGCACCCAAAGCTAACTAGAGGCTGATGCACGATCAATGACTACTAAAGCGAGATTGTAGTCCAACTGAAGGCTTTAATAAGCTAGATGTTTCCCCCAGCAGCTCAGGTACAGAAAGAAAGCTGCTGGGGCAGCACGGGCTCTTATACCCCGCCTTGCAGGCAGAGCTACCATACAGCTTGACGAATGGGAAACATACATTATCTACCAATGGTGTTCCAGCATTACTATGTACCTTACTACCTCTTCACAGACTACCACATAGGCTTTTAGTAATAGTGATAGTTTAGGTTGTAGAGTTTATGCATGAGTAGATTTGACTGTGTGTAAATAAATGAGCATTGCTTTTGAACTTACTAACTGGTGTATCGAGTCTTTGATCAGTATTCGGTTTGGAACCTTGTGGCGGTGTCGAAAGATACCTGGCGACACCTGAGCAAACATAATTAAACAGAGCCAAATTAAGAGACAACAGCAAGTTAGCAACAGTGTCCAGGTGGCACCAGCAGTGCCAGAGTTCCACCCGGCCCAGAGACCAACCACCTGGGGGCTCCCCAAGTGCCGGTATGTCTAGTTCCTGTTTGTGGGCACCAGTACTAACTGCCGTTTGGTTGGGGTCTCCTTGGCAAAGCCGATAGATGCTGGATGACCATTCGATCCGACATCAGCACGTTTATGCTGGATCTTAAACTCACTTAATTGTGCAAGATTGGGTCTCACCATTGTGGTGGGATCCTGATCTGGTTATATCGCGCAAGGCGTAACGGTGGTCGGGAATACTGGGGGAAGCCTCTCCCGGGATCTACTGGCCACGTCCCATTCCGTCCTGATTCAGGCGGGATGCGTCCAGTAAATTGCGCCCTTAATGTCCAGCTTTGGGTTAATCACAATGGAAAGGGTATTGCTGCAAGACAGGGTAGGCACAGCACAACTCACTAGAATGTTGTCTGGTTCATGTCATGAATTACTCATCGCTAGGGTTATCAATTTTAGCATCACACAAATATAGTAATTGAAGTGAGGTTTTAGTTTAAAATACGATTGTGCACCAATATTTCTGTAAATCTTTAAAAGGGCTTCAGATGAAAATCATGCATCTCAAAATCTTTTCAGGAATGCAAACTACTTCAGAACCTTCAATGCTTTGTATTCCACTTTTGGCTCATCCCATATTAGCATATGTGCTTTTGAGTCACAAATATCAATCTATGTTTTATATACACTTATATGTGTATAAATATATGTGTACATATATATATATATCTGGCAGGTTAGCAGCAATACATATATTTTGATATCCAATCTCAAATCTAGCGAGAGAGAAATGTTGACACTTTCAATGGCCTTCAGTTATGGCATCGACCCTTCACACTTGATGAGGCACTGTTCAGGATCAATGATAAACACTTGGCAATAATCAGTAGCTAAGTATGTGGTTCACCTTTAAAAGATCGCTTCAGCTCAGTTTGAAATGCTGAACATGTTTCTGTCAGGCATGTCCATGGCAGTGACATCAATCCCCTTGTTATGGGTGAATACCTTGACTCTTGACAGGAAACTGTCAGAGGCGAGCTCTGATCAGTTGGACATCCTTCTGATCAAATGGTCAGGTATGCTTTGTTAAACCTTTATTCTTCTCATACATTTGATAATTTGTCTGTCTCTCAGGAGCAGGGAAAATGATTTCAAATTCTATATTAACACTTTTAGTGATGATAATATTCCTGACAAGCTAATGCATTTGTCTTTGTACCATAAACCACACACCAGCTAAAGCTAATGACCTTGTAGTTACTGTATTAACTGGACAGGTGGTCAAACCATAGGTATAATAATACATGATGGAGTCACTTTTCAATCCTCTCAGCTGGCATTAATAGGGCAGTAATGACTTCAAAATGGAGGTGGTAGACTTGCCACTCTGTTAACACCAGTGATGCTGTCAGCACCATTTTTAAAGTGCACTGCAGGCTTCAGCCAGTTCCATGAGCAATGGGGAGAAGAGAAACAGGGGGTCGTCTTGAGTGATTTAAAAAAACAATTGTGACCCCAGGAACTCCACTTCATCACTGAAATGGTACCAAGATTGAGGGATTTCAGTTATGTGGAGATATTGGAGAAGTTGGGGCTGTTCTCCTTCGAGCAGAGGTTGAGGAGGTCTGGAATAGGTTGTGAGCAATCCCAGACGGTTTAGATAACATAAACAAGAAGGAGCTGTTTCCAGTGACAACAGGATCACTAAACAGAGACCACAGATTTAAAATGATTTGATCGGCAAAAGAACCAGAGACAACTGTGTGGTGAATGTATTACTGCTACCATTCACCATAGTAATTGCATTACATTGCATTGTATTATGTTGATGCCCTTGTGGGCTCTGCCTGTGGCTCCGCCCCCTCGGGGGAGGTATATAGAGCTGCAGCCTGTCGGCGGCACTCAGTACAGAGCAGTCGCAGGCAGGCACAATTTTAGCTGATTAAAACCACTGTTCACTTCAACTCCCCGTCTCGTGTGAATTGATGGTCGCATCAATTTAATCAGCTACAATATCGCTATGGAAGCAGCCCTCAAACCTGATCGACTGGAACTCGACCCACAGGTAGCTGAAGCCAGAGGAATTTTTTCACACTGGCTCCGCTGTTTTGAGGCCTACCTCGCCGCCTCCTCCTCGCCCACCATCACCGAGGAACAGAAACTGAATCTCCTCCACGCCCAGGTGAGCCACAGACTCTCCGTGCAGATCGAGGAAGCGACCACGTACGCAGACGTGGTCGTGATCCTTAAAAGGCAGTACGTGAGGCCAGTGAACAAAGTGTTCACGCGGCATCTCCTCACCACTCGTCGTCAATGCCCCGGGGAATCGCTGGAGGAATAGCTACGCAATCTGAAGGTACTCGCTCGAAACTGCAACTACAAGGACATCATGGGCTCGCAGCATATGGAACTCGCCATCCGGGATACCTATGTGGCTGGAGTCCGGTCCAACTACATCAGACAGCGCTTGCTCGAAAAGGGCGCCCTCAACCTAGAGGAGACGGTAAAACTATCCACCTCCTTAGAAGTAGTGTTTCAGAACCTCAATGCTTTCCCCTCTGACCACGCGATCCCCTCGTGGACACCCGACCAGAGGGTGTCCCAGGCCTGTGCCGTGCGGCTGCCCACCCAACCCGGGGGGCTGCCCAGCTATTTCTGCGGTCAGAACCAGCACCTCAGGCAATGTTGCCTAGCTCGGAACGCGACCTGTAGCGACTGCGGCAAGAAAGGACACTTTGCCAAAGACTGCCTGGCCAGATCCAAAGCTCCTAAATCACAGGCCCGACTTTCAGACTCACATGCCCGCAGACCCTGCATTGTGGCTGCGTGCCTGCCGGTACCGCCACCTTCGGACGCATCATCAGCCTCGTGCTGTCCGTGGGGGCAGCCATCTTTGACCCTACCCTACACGTGCGACTCATGGGGGCCGCCATCTTGACTGCCATCTCCAACGCCACCCAACACGTGCGACCGATGGGGGCCGCCATCTTCGGACTGCCCCACCACCTCCGACCACGCCGGCTACCTGCAGCTCAGCGCTGTCACCCTCACCAGTCACGGTCCAAGCACCTCAGGAACTTGATGATGACCATCCGGGTCAATGGGAACAAAACGCCCTGCCTGTTTGACTCTGGGAGCACGGAGAGCTTCATACATCCAGACACGGTAAGGCGCTGTTCTTTCCAAATTTCCCCCGCATTCCAAACAATCTCCCTCGCTTCCGGATCGCATTCAGAGCAGATCCAGGGGTACTGTGCCGCCAACCTTGCGATACAGGGCGCCGAGTACACCAATTTTAAACTATTATGTCCTCCCCGACCTCTGCGCTCTTCTCCTGTTAGGACTGGAATTCCAGTGCAACCTCAGGAGCCTGACCATGAAGTTCGGCGGGCCCCTACCCCCTCTCACCGTACGTAGCCTCACAACCCTTAAGGTCACCCCTCCCTTGCTCTTCGCGAACCTCACCGCCGACTGTAAACCCGTTGCCACCAGGAGCAGGCGGTACAGTGCCCAGGACAGGACTTTTATCAAGACAGAGGTCCAGCGGCTCCTGAGGGAGGGATCATCGAGGCCAGTAATAGCCCCTGGAGAGCCCAAGTGGTGGTCTCAGGACCCGGGAAAAGAACTGGATGGTTGTAGACTACAGCCAACCCATAAACCGGTACACGCAACTCGATGCGTACCACCTTCCCCGGATAGCGGACATAGTGAACCAGATTGCACACTACAGGGTATTTTCCACGGTAGATCTGAAGTCCGCATACCACCAGCTTCCAATCCGCCCAGAAGATCGCCACTACACGGCCTTTGAGGCAGACGGCCGCCTCTTCCACTTCCTCCGGGGTCCCCTTCGGCGTCACCAATGGGGTCTCGGTCTTCCAAAGAACGATGGACCGAATGGTGGACGAGTACGGGCTGCGGGCCACATTTCCGTACTTGGATAACGTCACCATCTGCGGCCATGATCAGCAGGACCATGACGCCAACCTCCAAACCGCCCAAGCCCTCAATCTCACCTACAACAAGGAGAAATACGTTTTCTGCACAACCCGACTAGCCATCCTCGGCTATGTCGTGGAAAACGGAGTCCTAGGGCCCGACACCGACCGCATGCGCCCCCTCCTGCAACTCCCCCTCCGCCACTGCCCCAAGGCCCTGAAAAGATGCCTCGGGTTCTTTTCATATTATGCTCAGTGGGTCCCCAACTATGCGGACAAAGCCCCGCCCACTCATCAAAGCCACCATTTTCCCCCGATGACTGAGGCCCACCTGGCCTTCAGCCGCATCAAGGCAGATATTACCAAAACCGTAATACACGCGGTGGACGAGTCCACCCCCTTCCAGGTGGAGCATGACGCGTCAGATGTCGCCCTGGCCGCTACCCTTAACCAGGCAGACAGGCACGTAGCCTTTCTTTCCAGTACCCTCAACGCCTCCGAGATTTGACAAACAAGCTCAAGCCATTGTGGAAGCTGTGCGGCATTGGAGGTACTATCTGGCTGGTAGGAGGTTCACCCTCGTCACCGTTTATGTTCAACAATACACAGCGGGGCAAGATCAAGAATGATAAAATCTTGAGGTGGAGGATCGAACTCTCCACCTATAATTACGATATTGTGTATCGTCTCGGGAAGCTCAGCGAGGCCCCCAGATGCCCTGTCCCGCGGCACATGCACCAGCGCGCAAGATGACCGACTCCGGGCCATCCACAATGACCTCTGTCACCTGGGGGTCACCCAGCCTCTCCACTTCAGCAAGGCCCGCAACTTGCCCTACTCCACCGAGGAGGTCAGGGCCATGACCAGGGACTGCCAAGTCTGCGCGGAGTGCAAGCCGCACTTCTATCGTCCAGACAAGGCCCACTTGGTGAAGGTATCCTGGCCCTTTGAGCACCTCAGCATCGATTTCAAAGGGCCTCTCCCCTCCACTGACCGCAACGCGTATTTTCTTAACGTCGTTGACGAGTATTCCCGTTTCCCCTTTGCCATCCCATGCCCCGACATGACCTCGGTCACTGTCATTAAGGCCCTACATAGCATCTTCACCCTGTTCGGTTTCCCCACTTACGTCCACAGTGACCGGGGCTCCTTGTTTATGAGCGATGAGCTGCATCAGTACCTGTTCGGTAAGGGCATTGCCTCAAGTAGGACTACCAGTTACAACCCCCGGGGAAACGGACAGGTGGAGAGGGAGAACGTGACGGTATGGAAGGCCATCCTTCTGGCCCTACGGTCTAGGAGTCTCCCAGTTTCCCGCTGGCAGGCGGTCCTCCCCGACGTGCTCCACTCCATTAGGTAACTCCTCTGCACAGCCACGAACGAGACCCCTCATGACCGCCGATTTGTTTTCCCCAGGAAATCCACCTCCGGGGTCTCGCTTCCATCCTGGCTGACAACACCGGGGCCTGTCCTCCTCCGAAAGCACATGAGGAGCCATAGGTCCGTCCCCCTGGTCGAGAGGGTCCAGCTCCTTCACGCCAACTCCCAGTATGTCTACATGGCGCACCATGTCTCCCTCCGGGATCTGGCACCCGCCGGTTCCCCTGCGACCCCATCACCTACCCCCCCACCCTACACCGAACGCCACCCTGCCCCTACATGGCCTACACCCCCCCTCACCCCATCGCCAACCTACAGTGATGAAGCTCCAAAAGAGACGCTCCCGGAGTCAACGAGCCCAACACCCGTGCCCGCAAAGCCGAGTTCAACACCCGTGCCCACAGCGAAACCAGATCTCAGGCGATCGCAGTGAACGATCAAGGCGCTGGACAGACCCGATCTGTGAGCCACTTCACTCCCGCTGGACTTCAATTTTTAACAGGGGGTGAATGTGGTGAATGTATCACTGCTACCATTCGCCATTGTAATTGCATTACATTGTATTGTTTTATGTTGATGCCCTTGTGGGCGCCACCTGTGGCCCCGCCCCTTCGGGGGGAGGTATCTTGATCTGCAGCCTGTAGGCGGCACTCAGTACAGAGCAGTCACAGGCAGGCACAGTTCTAGCTGATTAAAACCATTGTTCACTTCAACTCTCCACCTCGTGTGAATTGATGGTCGCATCAAAGTGCATGTGGAAAACATATTTTTTTTAGAAAGCGGGTTGTGATCTGAAGTGCAGCAGCTGCTTACCCGAGTGGTGGAGACAGAGTCAGTAGGAACATTCATAAGAGATTTTGATAAATTCAGAAAGGAAACAAAATAGGGCAATGGAGAAACAGGAGGTGAGTGGAATTACTAGCGCCACCAAAGAACCAGCACCAGCTTAATGGCCATCTTCTGGGCTGAATCATTCTCTGCTTTATATTGGTTGACTAGTCAATACTGTCTGCTAGTCAGCTGCCTCAAAGTGGTAGTAAAACTTTGATGAATCTTAACAGGATTTTCCTCTTCTGAAACACTTTAAAATCTCTGTGATTAAATGCTTCCCGACTGAGATAGGATAACTTGAAAAAATAAAATTCTGCCAATTAACTTTCTTGAATGCTTATTTTCTGAGGTCCACACTGCTGGTGTGGGCACTCACTGGGGTAGGTATAGACATGAAGATGGGGTGTGTAACCTCATACAGCTGATTTGCAGTTACATTACTTTCCAATGGGGTGATATTTAAACCATTCTACCAGCAAGACTGGGTCTGGTTTAAGTATTACAATTGGTTTTAAAAGATCCTGGGCAAAATGCTCCGGTATCGGCGCGATGTCCGCCGACTGGCGCCCAAAATGGCGCAAATCAGTCGGGCATCGCGCCGCCCCAAAGGTGCGGAATGCTTCGCATCTTTGGGGGCCGAGCCCCAACCTTAAGGGGCTAGGCCGGCGGCGGACGAATTTCCGCCCCGCTAGCTGGCGGAAAAGGCCTTTGGTGCCCCGCCAGCTGGCGCGGAAATAACATCTCCGGGCGGCGCATGCGCAGGAGCGTTAGCGGCTGCTGATGGCGCATGTGCAGTGGAGGGAGTCTCTTCTGCCTCCGCCATGGTGGAGACTGTGGCGAAGGCGGAAGGGAAAGAGTGCCCCCACGGCACAGGCCCGCCCGCGGATCGGTGGGCCCCGATCGCGGGCCAGGCCACTGTGGGGGCACCCCCTGGGGCCAGATCTCCCCGCGCCCCCCCCGAGGACCCCGGAGCCCGCCCGCGCCGCCTTGTCCCGCCGGTAAGGTAGGTGGTTTAATCTACGCCGGCGGGACAGGCATTTTAGCGGCGCCATCCGGGCCGGAGAATCGCGGGGGGGGGGTGCCGCCAACCGGCGCGGCACGATTCCCGCCCCCGCTGAATATCCGGTGCCGGAGAATTTGGCAACCGGCGGGGGCGGGATTCACGCCAGCCCCCGGCGATTTTCCGACCCGGCGGGGGGACGGAGAATCTCGCCCCCTGTTCTGAACAGACAGATGACTGTCCATAGCTCACCTTGTACGTTTTACCTGGGTACACGGAAGTTCCAAAACCAGACTGGTGGAAACCAACTTCTGAAAGAAAGTTAAATCTGTTTTTCTTTCACAGATAAGTTGGTTTGGATGGATGGTCTCCAATTTGTTCCAATTCTCTTCCCGCACCTAGTGGTGCACTAAGGCAGACTTTTGTCTGTTTACATAGCTAGTAATTCACAGAACAGGTTGCTCGTCTGTCACCAGGTGCTTAGAGCTTGAGGGGCATTGCTCTACATCAAGCGTGGCTGACTGGGAGTCTCTCCCACTCTACTGTCAACCATTGGCCTGTTTGGAAGGATTTACACGTTGATACAGTTAACCTGTTCGGCCATGTTATGCATACCTTCTTTGGCCATCAAGTCCTGGGGTGGGACTTGAACGTAGAGCTTCTGGCTTTGAGGCAGGGATGCTACCCCTGGCGCCACAAGACCTCCTACCCCAATTTATACAGGATATTAATTTTACTGCAATTCTTCAATTTCTTGATCTTGGTTGCTGCTGGCATTGACATTGATTGTGAAAAGTGGCACGGGTGGGTAACCATTTGGGGTTCTCTACATGCTGCTTGACCTAGATAAGGAAGATGAAGGGCGTGAGAGCTAGAAAACCCAATTGCGAAACCTCCGGAAATCCGTTTCACATCTAACATGGCACGAAAAACCTGAGTATATAAACCCCTGCCATGCCTGTCATTCAGAGGAGACAAGTCTTCATTGTTAACAGTTCACTGGAATGACTGTCAACACCTTGAACTTGACTAGCCCACTGTATAAATGAACAGACTAATACAGGCTTGATGAGCCTAAAAGCTCCCTTCTGTCTTTCATGATTCTTTGGGTGGAATCATCCGGTCCTCCCAGCAGCAGAAATTGTGGCGGGCGGGGAGACTAAATTTGACGGGAGGCCCAAAGTATTTTTCCCAAAGGTGGGAAGAAATGTTTGAATTTTATTGTCCTGACTCTTAAGGCAGGTTAAAGGCAGGTTGAGCTTCCCGACGGACAATGCTAGGAATCCCATTTGCATGCTGCCTCGCTGGAATTAAGTTCACCCTCCAAGCTAGGGGCGTCATTCTCCGACCCCCCGCCGGGTCGGAGAATGGCCGTTGGCTGCCGTGAATCCCGCCCCCACCCCACCGAAGTCTCCAGTACCGGAGATTGGGCGGGGGCGGGAATCGGACCGCGCCGGTTGGCGGGACCCCCCGCTGGATTCTCCGGCCCGGATGGGCCGAAGTCCCGCCCAGAAATTGCCTGTCCCGCCGGCGTAAATCAAACCTGGTATTTACCGGCGGGACCAGGCGGCGTGGGCGGGCTCCGGGGTCCTGGGGCGCGGGGCGATCTGACCCCGGGGTTGCCCCCATGGTGGCCTGGCCTGCGATCGGGGCCCACCGATCCGCAGGCGGGCCTGTGCCGCGGGGGCAATCTTTCCTTTCCGCCTCCGCCACGGCCTCCACCGCGCATGCGCCGGGAAACTGACAGCGGCCGCTGACGCTCCCGCGCATGCGCCGCATTTCCGCGCCAGCTGGCGGGGCAACAAACGCCATTTCCGCCAGCTGGCGGGGTGGAAATCCCTCCGGCGTCGGCCTAGCCCCTCAATGTTGGGGCTAGGCCGCCAAAGATGCGGAGCATTCCGCACCTTTGGGCCGGCGCGATGCCCATCTGATTGGCGCCGTCTTTGGCGCCAGTCGGCGGACATCGCACCGTTGGGGGAGAATTTCGCCCTAGGTTTTCCACCAACAGGAATTTAGAATGTTCAGTTTTACGACTACAGACAAGTGGTAAGTGGTGTGTACCTGGCGAGCTTCACTGCTTCCATCTTTACAGGTGGGTGGAGTTCAAAGTCAGCACAACTGGCTGACTAAAGGGACACTTCTTAGTATTGGGTAACTGGATGTCAGCAATGCTCAGTTGTGTTCTTCTCACTGTGGTGCAACAGGTTTGTTTCTGATTCATGCGTCTCATAAGATTGAGATCCTAGTAAGGTTTGGAGCTGATGTTCATCCTGTGCCATTGGCCATTGCCTGCAGTGAGAGGCAGGGATGAAGGGAGGGAGGTGAAAAGTCTGCAAAGGACACAACTGGTGGAGGGCAGCCAACTTGTGACTCCAAACCTCCATCCTCCCGGGTGAATGGTCAGGTCTGACAAGGGATCATGCTGTTACTCTTTCTATGCCATCAAGGCGCTAGTCTCTCTATCGAGTCTCTAAGGTGGTGGAGGCAAGCGGAATAGTGTCAGAGGGAGGCTTCTTGCATACGGCTCTCATCACCCTGGTCAAAGAGCAATGTCTCCATGCTCAGTCATGTATGAATGGGCTGAGTGCTTATTTATGTTCCTGTATGGTGTCCTTCATCTGGAAGGGGTGGGGTGGAAATGCCATGTCTAGACAGAGACCAGAAAAGGGTTTAGCGCTGGCCTGCTGGTTTTGCGGTGGAGGGATACCTGTAACGGACATGCTCACTAAATTTATCACTTCAGTTCATTCACAAATCCATTGAGGCATCGATGATACAGGCTGCTGGCAATCCTGCCTTGGTTATGGCTCTCATACAGCTGGAGGAGGGCCCAATGTAGGTGGGCACAGAGCCAGGAGGAGCAAAGGCCTGATCAGGAAGAGGTAGGGAGCCTGAAGATGCTTGTGAACAGGATCCGCCACCAGGGAACATTGTCCCAAACATGGGTGTATCCCAGGCGACGCTCGTACCTAGAAATGAATGAAAAACAACGCTTGGCAAGCCTTCAGATGTTCTGAATGTGGTTGCTCACATCTTTCAGCTTCTCCAGTATGAACTGTGGCCTCAAGAACTCTGGAGGAGTAATGCAGATCTCCTGGCCTGCATTGCGTGAATGGTTGTCCGGGTACTGCTGAAAAATGGTGCCAGGACCTTCAACCCAATGAGGTAATACGGCGTAGGTGACTTCCTGCCCATCCTGCTATGAGGTCCGCCATGCCCCTCACAGATGCACGATTAATGAACTGAAGAGTGGAAGATTGTGTGCATTCTGCCATTCTACCAGACTTGGAATGGAAAATTCTGCCCAATGATTTATAAAAAGAAAATTAATCTTCTTGTTCACTCTGTCATGCAGATCATTAAATTTGCCTGAAACTTTGATACAATCCAGCATCCGGTTTGAGCAGAAATTTGACAGGGGAGTTGCACAACTCCTGTTGCCCTGACATTGCGATTGCCGTCTCCCCGTTTGTTCTGCTTTTCCTCTGTACCGTCCTTGTTGCCATTTCGCACAGGCTGGCTGAAGGGGTACTGAATGGTAGGGGAAAGCTTGAAACTGGCTTTACCGAGTGCTGAATAAACCAATAATGAGACAAAAAGAACCCTAAAAAAATAACTGCTGATCACTTATTAGGAAATAAAAACTGGGCTGAGCTAGAAAGGATGTAAACTGAGTGTACCACAAGAGTAAACATAAGTAAAAGGTCAGTGAATTTTGTACTATTACAATTAGGTGGCAATAACACCACAGTAAAGAACACTATCCATGCCAAACACACCAGGGCCACAACAGTGATCTCACAAAACTAAGCCTATTGCAGGAGGAAACAACAAGACTGAATATTTGGCAGAACTCAGAGAATGGTAAATTTCACAGGGAGAAAGAATGAAATGTTTGTGATAAAAACTCAAAGGCATGGCAAGTTGGTTTGTAAACTACCACTTGCTCTATGACTTCCTGATAAATACAGCTCTGCTAGCTTTGCATGAAACCAAGAGCAGTTGCATTGTATGTTGTGAGTGTGGGAGGTGATCAGCAAGGGATCAATTCATTGTGTGTGTGAATCAACATTATATATTTGTATCTGACCTTTTTCTTCTTGTGTATTACTAACTGGGATGCACTTTATAACTATAGCCTGAATGAGTTTCAGTGTTACAGTAGGCATATAACTTTGTTGAGTTTTGCAATAAGTCTCATACCTCAAACTACTACATCAAGCTACTGTAAACTCTTGGTAAGACAGATTGGGAGGGAGATTAAGCTTTAAGACATGCGAGGAAAATCAACAGTGCAGATATATACTGAAAATAATATTTGCTTTTAACAGTCAAAGTGTACAGCCATGCCCTGTTAGAAGGGTTTTGTTCTTCAACTTCCTGGATGCTGTCTCTTGTTGACCAATGGCTTTTGCATGAAACAATGCTCTTGATTGACCGTAATCTGATATGCAAGGAAATCCATCACTGTATTTAATAGTCTCGAAGTCAAGCGACTCAGAAATCTACACTCACCTGGCATTTCTACAGATGAATATGGAATGTACATTTTCTCCCTGTTTGAAAATTTCTGGTTGTCCTAAATCCAAAGAGGTAAAGGGCCTGTTGGAAGAACAAAGGTTTTAGCATGCCCAGGCATTCAGAGGTATTGTTGGAGTGTGTACAGTTTGCCAGAGTAGATCCAAGGTAAAGTTCCTGCTGCTTCTCCAGCTAGGACTACCATTAAAACTTTCACCTACATGTTATCTAGACTAAATGACAAGTATATAAGTCTGTCATGTTCCATTACTGAGTCACAGACTGGTTGTTCATCTACCGTGCCCTGGAGTTCTGCAGATCTTCCTGCCTCAAGTATTAGACTACCAAGTGTGCCACTGAAAATTGGTTGGTTCATGGATTTTTGGCTGTGATGGCCTGTGGGATATCATGAAAATGTGCTTTGCAAATGTAATTTTTTATTTCTTTGGTGCCCTTGGAACAGCCACAGAGGATAATTGCTTTGTGGTAGCTGAAGTTGACCACTGGAGCAGATTTGCAAATGACCAGGAACAAGGAAGTAGAACTCAATGAAATTAACGTCAAGGCAAAGTCACCCTGGGACTATTCCGAGTTTTTTTTTCCCAGGACATTTTCCTAAATATAATGGGCAGAATGAATATTGAAATCCAGGTTTGCGTATTACTTTGAAGATTCTTTTGCAAGCATCTAAGAACGAACTGAATTAATCGAATGGATTAATTGGCTAATCAAATTACCATGATCACAAATCATAATCTAGAACTCTATCAGTTAATCAGTAATCTTTCAGCTGCTCAGGGAACACGCGTGACCTTAATAATAATAGTAATAATAATAATCTTCATTATTGTCACAAGTAGGCTCACATTAACACTGCAATGACGTTACTGTGAAAAGCCCCTAGTCGCCACATTCCGGCGACAGTTTACAGAGGGAGAATTCAGAATGTCCAAATGATCTAACAGCACGCCTTTCTGGACTTGTAAGAGGAAACCGGAGCACCCGGAGGAAACTCACGCAGACATGGGGAGAATGTGCGGACTCTGCACAGTGACCCAAGCCGGGAATCGAACCCGGGACCCTGGCGCTGTGAAGCAACAGTGCTAACCACTTTGCTAACATGCCACCCGTTCCTACTTTTAAGAAAATTAGACCTATCACCAGTTCAGAAATTAATCTCTCTTTCAAAGAACAACAGAAATTTTATTTGGTGCAAAACTCACTTTTCAAAGAAAGGCGTGGCTTAGGAACTATGTCGCTTCTGGTGAGCTTTTTTGAGAGAGGAAACATCAGACAAAATTATACGTTGCTCTTTCTGTTGGAAAAACTCGATGGAGGATAATACCAAAATGGAAATCAATTGTCTGTCCGTTTTCCTTCTGTTGGGCTCACGATCTAACAAATGATTTAAGTGTATTTAAGTGTAGTAGGAAGCGGAGAACAGGAGTCCAGCTATCATTATGTTTTCATACTTATGAAGCAATTGAATGAGCTGCTTCACCAGTAGAGAAGAGATGAACATTTGTAAATCAGTGGTGCAGGGAACAAATTGGAAACAGAAGTCAGTGGTCACAGGAAACTCGTGTATGTCCCAGATGACACTTGGAGCATGCATATTCCCCTTCATGCAGATGTCTATTGCTTTCATCCAAACTCTTGTTACCCAGCTTCAGGTCAAACACAGCCCTCCACAGACCTCTGATGACAGCGTTCGGCTGAGTCCCGATGACAGTTCGCGCACTGAAATAAATGCATTTATGGCTGACTTGTCAGCTGATTCATTTCCCTGTGTTAGTCATTCATTGATTGCTTTCGTTTCTTTCCAATATTCCTGAAATTAACACTTATAAATAACTTCCGCATCTCTATATTAAGGATGACTGAGTAGTCGATGAGCTTACAGTTGGGATGTCAGTTATTCTAAAATGGAGAGGATGGCAATCTTTGGGGGAGGTGTAATTGTTAAGTTGAGAATCATAAGCATGAATGCCTATCACACAAAAACCTAACCAGCTAACACGTCAGCCTTAACTTAAATGAGTCCAATGCCTGGGTTATTCTGGCCGGCCACAATGAGGGCTGATAGTGAAGGTCAGCTGATGGCTGTCACCACACAATCATGTCTGCTGAGAGTGAGACAGGTTACACATGCATCCTTTCCCAGATTAACTCCTCAACAGATATTCTGAAAAGGTAGCTTTATTAACATTATGTTCTGAGGAGATAATCACAACCTGTCCAGAATTTTGTTGCAACAAGCACATTGCATGTATTAATAAGCTTTTTACAACGGTAGCTTTTTAAAAAGCTTTTCTTCTTCAATTCTATTGTTTTAGAGACACCTTTAAACGATCCCCTTTATAATGCCCTTGGCACAGTTTATTCTTGCATTTTAAGCCTCTGTACTAAATAGCAAAATGTGAGGAGCCTTTAAAAAATGTTCTGATGGGGAATTATTGCAGATAGCAGCAGAGAAGCTCACCCAGTGATATAAGACAACACCATTGTATCAGTACCAAATCAATATACTCAGTGTATAAGTCAACTCTTCACTTTCCTACGAAGGAATGCTTAGGAAGTGGCCCTAACTTTACACCTCAGAAGGGGCGGCACAGTGGCGCAGTGGTTAGCATTGCTGCCTCACAGTGCCGAGGACCCAGGCTCGATTCCAGCCCCAGGTCACTGTCCGTGTGGAGTTTGCACATTCTCCTGTCTTTGCCTGGGTCTCATCCCCACAACCCGAAGATGTGCAGGGTAGGTGGATTGGCCACCAATTGCCCCTTAATTGGAAAAATAAATAATTGGGCACTTTAAATTTTAAAAACTTTTCACCTCAGAAGCTTTTCACACAGAGCAGAAATGGGTCCTGGAGGAAAAAGAATGAAGTTTCAAGCTAAGAAAATCATAACATGTGCTAAGTCGTCAAGTAACTGTGTTGCAGCGAGATCATTCAGTGTTAGTGATAAAACTGGTGCAAGAATGGAAGAAGGAATTGGTCCTGAAGAAGATGCCCAAGACCAAACGAGCCATGAAAACAGGCACCACCACAGGCACCACCTTATTTGGGAAGCATACATTGGAATGGGTCCTCGTCAGAATGGTTACATCATCGCCAGAACTGCAACACCTATACATGCACTTAAATAGGCCAAACCAGATCCTCAGTTCAGCAAAGATCTCAGAGCAACAGCTAATTGGTGTTGTTTTATGGAACAAAAATTTCTGGTGTTGCATTAGAAGATCAAGATTACTCAGAGATGGGCAGCACGGTGGTGCAGTGGTTAGCACTGCTGCCTCACGGCGCCAAGGTCCCAGGTTCGACCCCGGCTCTCAGTCAATGTCTGTGTGAAGTTAGCACATTCTCCCCGTGTTTGTGGGGGTTTTGCCCTCACAACCCAAAGATGTGCAGGGTAGATGGATTGGCCACACTAAATTGCCCCTTAATTGGAAAAAATGAATTGGACACTCTAAGTTTATTTTTAAAAATGATTGCTCAGAGATACCAAAAGACATCGAAGCTAAAATCACCAGTTTCCAGCAATTCATCATCAGACAGCAGCAAAAACATGAGCACCTATTATATCACTTTAGCAACATGGATAAAATACCCATGAATTTTGATGTGCCCAGCAACCAAAATGTTGAGTGGACAAGTTCAAAAACAAGGAAAACAAGGAAGAAAAGATTCATGGTGGTACTAGCTTGCATGGTCGATGTGATCAAATGAATAAAAGCCAATTTATACCATGCAGAAAATCAAAGTCCTTGTACGAGTTTTTGTGCATGTTCATGAGATTGGTTCGATGGTTAAGGACAGAGTGAAGTTATGGATTGATAATATATGGATTTGGTGTCCTGGCGACATGGTGTGTAGCGGTATTGTCACTGGAAAATCCAGAGATCCAGGGCAATGTTCTGGGGACCCGAGTACAAATTACACCACGGCAGATGGTGGAATTTAAATTCAATAAAAATCTGGAATAAAAAGGTCTAATGATGACCGTAAAACCATTGTCATTTGTCACAAAAACCCATCTAATTCACTCATGTTCTTTAGAGAAGGAAATCTGCCACCCTTACCTGGTCTGGCCGACATGTAACTCCAGACCCACAGCAGCAGCTCGTAAAAGCCCTCGAGATGGGTGGCACGGTAGCACAGTGGGTAGCACTGTTGCTTCACAGCTCCAGGGTCCCAGGTTCGATTCCTGGTTTGGGTCACTGTCTGTGCGGAGTCTGCACATTCTCCCCGTGTCTGCGTGGGTTTCCTTCAGGTGCTCCGGTTTCCTCCCACAAGTTCCGAAAGACGTGCTGTTAGGTGGTTTGGATATTCTAAATTCTCCCTCTGTGCACCCGAATAGGCACTGGAATGTGGCGACTAGGGGTTTTAACAACATCTTTGTTGCAGTGTTAATGTAAGCCTACTTGTGACAATAAAGATTATTTTTTAAAAATTAAAGAAATGGTCCAGCAAACCACTCAGTTGTAGGACATTAAGGGATGGGTAATAAATGCTGTCTCAGCCAGCGATGCTCATAGCCCATGATTGAATAGAAAAAAAATCAAAGAACACAGCTTATTAGTGTGAGACATATTCAGATCTCATGTAACTGATGAGATCTAGAGTTAAATTAAAGTAAAAACACCCAAAATGCAGTTATATAGGGAGGTCGAACGTTGTTTGGATTTGTGTCTCAACAAGCCATTTGATGATCATGTTCACATAGCATGGAATAGGTGGATGGTTGAAAGAAAAACATTGACAGGCAGTGGAATGATTCATGCTGTCCCGCCTCATGCTTTGTGTGGCTTTGTCATCAAATCAGGGATGCGATTAATGAACAAACATTTAATGGATGGTGAGGAAGACGATTTATTGTGGAGGGATGATTCTCTAACCAAAAGCACCAAATCAGAGCCAATGTGGGATTCTTATAACGATGCGATCGCCAAAGTGACGAAGGATGAATTCAATTAATTCGAGTGGGATGCCAAAGACAATGGACGGGATTCTGCGTTTGCCGAGGCAGAAATCGGGAAAGGTGATTGGCGGAGAATAGGTTCCGAAACCAAAATCGTGGCAGGCGCCGATTTGACGGCAAATCCTATTTCTCCATCTCCTTGACAGAGGCGTCAATGTGTTCCGGAATGCACGTACAGTAAACGCCATTTGCATGTCATTAGCGGGCCCAACCCGATACTCTCCGGGGCCTCTGCCATGCTCCGCCTATGATGGGCCGAGTTCCCGACGGCGTGGTTTACGTGTGGTTTTAAAAATGTGAAACCAGGGTGGTGGCTGCTGAGGATGAGAGAGGGCCAGGGGGCTTCTGCGTACACCGTTAACAGCCCACTGTGAACTTAGTGCCACGGGTCCTATAGATGACCCCAGGGCACCCCCTAGGTGCCCTCTGGCCCCAGCCAACCCATAAGCTGTATACACGTGCTCCAGCACAACCAGTGCTATCTTGTTGGCTGGGATAAGTGTGTGTGGGGAATGTACTGTGTGTGCGGCTGCAGCTTGTCAGCCTCCCGAGTTTCAATCACGGACACGGCGAATTCCGCACCATTTTTCATTGGAATCAGTTGTGTTCCACACGGCATCTGTGCTAGCCACTTAATAGTAGCGGGATCAGTCCAGGTGTGGTGCCAGTTATCTTGTTGTGAAAGTCCATGGATTCTGCGTTGGCGTCAACGCTGATAGCTGGATTCTCCGATTCTGGCGCTATGTCCCCACACCGGCGTGGGATCGGTGGCGTTTTAGGCCAGAGAAAATGGCGTAAAATGGCTAATGATTCACCGTTTTTCTGCGGGCTAGCATGCCGGCAGCGTACCTGGCTCTAGCTGTCGATACGGCCCAGAGAATTGCTGGGTCCATGGCCGTACATGTGCACGGCGGAAGCCGCTCACATGCGGAAGCCGCTCACGGACCCAGCCCGCAAAATAGTGCCCCCTCCCCTTTGGCCGGCTCACGCGCCCCAGACCACCTCCTCCCACAGTGCCCCCAGCCCCTAATAAAGTGCCCCCTGCCCACGCATCGGCCCTCTCCCGAATGTGGCAGCGTTGGATTGAGTCCACAGCCGTCATGCTGCGTTCCCGACGGATGGGACAACACGCGACAGACGCCGTCGGGAACTTGGCTGGTCGGGGGTGGAGCATCGGGGGGCCGCCCTCAGGCAATGTCCTGAGGCTGTCGATACGTGCCGCAGCGTACTCTCCAAGTATGCCGCTTTGGAGGGGGCGGAGCATTGCAAAAGCTGTGTCGTCCCCGATTTGGTCAGGAACTGGGATTCTCCAGCTGATTGCCGAACGCGATTTCGTCATCGGCGACCAGAGAATCCAGCCCTTAATCTCAGAAACAGAGAATTCCACCCAAGGAATTTTACATTTTTAAAATAACATTTTGATTATCTTGAACAATATCCTTATAAATTAATTCATGAAATGGAAGTGTCACATTGATCTACTTCAAATTTCCCGTGTTCACATTTCTTAATGGCAACTGCATATGCCCATATTCACAGTTTTCTCCCTATATAGGGTTTGTATTTTTTGACAGTAGCTTTAAATTTAGGATAAATTAAGGGGTATCATATGACCTGTTATTGAGACTTCCTGATATGAAGCCTGGGTGGTTTGAATGATAGAGATCAAAGGAAAGCTTAGATTAGGTTACTGAGAAGAAGGTACAAGGCATTCATGCTTGGAGACAATGACTGCAGTTTCACCATGAATAAGAGTCTGAGCCTCCCAAAGGTGTAGTTATCAGGTTGTAAACTGTTTTGCTGTAACCTGTACATTTATTTATAAGATGAAAGGAAGTTGAGGTAAAAAAATAGCCAATTCGCAATTCTATCTGAATGCACAGTTAACACGTTTCCCCCTTGCCGTGGGGAAGAGGGCCGAGGAAGCCATTTTGGAGATCTTGAAGCTTCCTTTCAAATCAATGACCATCACATTCAGAAGGCCTGTGTGGTCAGCAGAGAGAAAAGGCTGTTTGACTTTGTGAGCTCCCACAAGCGGATCAAAGAGACGCACCCTGCAACTTTCTGTAGAGTCCAGGAGATTTGTTTTGGTATGATCAGGGGAAAGGACAATTATTGAAACAAGCTTTAGTGCTGGTGGTGGATTTGAAGGTCGACTTATATGGCGTGATTTACGGAATATATTTGAACCTCTTTGTTCATCTACATTGTTCAGCATCTTTTCATTGAGCGTATACGATCATTGCTTCCACCCAAGCCCAGCAATTATTACCTTAAGCTATTATTCTAAACTTGGGAAAATCTGTCAATCGGTAAAACAACAGAACAAGTTATTCAGGAAAGGATCAATCATGAAACAGCACCAGTTTCTACCCATTAAAGACAGCTGTAGTAAACACGTAATGTTGAAACAAGAAGAAAAACCATACAAAAATGCAAAAGATATCATGGATCAAGGTGAATAGGAAATATCTGAAAGCTGGGAAAAAGCAGCAAAGCACGACATTGTAAATGGTAAGAGTTCCACGAAGGGAACATGAAAATAACATTTTAAGGATTGTGAGATCAGCACAGAAATTTTTTATAATTAAAATAGGGAAAATGTGTGTCGACAAATGCAATGTGGGCCACTTGGAAAGCTAATAAGAATAATGTTGTCAATGAAAATTAGACTAATTGCAAACTAATTAGCCAAACATCTGGAGCAGAATTTAATGGGCCAAGTAGGGAGACCAATCAACAGGCTGGTAAACCGGTAGCGACCCCACCAAAGCCATTTTCTGGAGGCCTAATGGGATTATTGGCACTTACCAGCCTGCTGTTGGCCGTTCTGCCTCCTGTGAGGAAAACTTTCCCCGCAGGAATTCTAGCAAAAGGAAGATGTCCTACCTTCAAGAACTCCCAGCACTTCCAAGAGCAGTGGCCACTGCTAGTATTGCAGTATAGCCAAAACCAGGGACTGTTGATGGTACCCCAGGTTACAGGTGAGTGGGGCAGGTTCACCAGGGCCTGTCATAGACAGGAAGACCCAGTGACGGGGGGGGAGGGGGCTCAATTTGAAGTGTGGAGGTCTTATTCCAGCCCCTCCGTTCCTGCCAGCGGGCGTCTCCCCTACCAGTACTCAGGTTTACTTGCCAGAGTTTATCTGATGGTAGGCCTGCGTGTGTTGTCACTACCTGCCACTGGTATTCAACCAGTCAGGGCAGAATGAGGCCCTTCAGTAAGTTTTGAGTATTCACTTACGAGTCTCAATTGGCCTCTGGGTGGGAAGGCCGTCCTTAACCCTTCCTGCCTTGGACTTAACCAAAGGGAGGTGGAAGGTGGTGGGACTTCCACCGTTGACTAAACTGATAACTAAAGTATGGGCATGGAAATGTCTATGGATCTTAGAGATAGAGACTTTAAGAAGGCATTCAATAAAGTCCTTTACCTAAATTTGAAGTAGATGGAATTGAAGGAAAATTGTTGACCTGCTTAAGAACTAGGATGAATGGAAGGAGACAGGGAGTCGGGCTAATAGGCAAATACTTCTAAAAAATATGTTATTGGTTACATCCTGCAAGATCTGTGTTGAAACCTTAACTACTCACTGTATTCATTAGATGATGGAATAAAAAGCTACATATCCAAAATTGGCAATAACAGAAAGAGAGGTGGTACTGTAAACAGTGGGCTGGATTCTCCACTGCGGTGAAGAATCTAGCATCGCGTTTTCCAATGCTCCGGTCAACCTCTGGCTTCAGGATCGAGGTTCGCACCCCAAGCCAGCGGGAGGATGCAAATGGATCATTAAGACCCATTTGAATCCTATTAAAGGGCTGGACACTATATTCTCTAGGTCCTGTGATTCCCCAGTCCTGTGGACAATAATTGGTGCAGGTCTTGAAAAGTGTGTACCTGACACGGTGGACCCCATGGTGGGCCAAGGAGATAACTCTTTCAGAGTTGTCCCCAAAGTCCATCTGAGGGCCCCCCCTCCCCCACAATGCAAGCCTTGCCCACTCCGCCCCCACCGGACCCTCGCCCCACCATTTCCCCCTAATTAAAGAGACCCCCCAAAGATCCCCTATTAAAAAGACCCCCCCCCGAGACCCTCCTCGAGACCCCCAGAAGAGAGGCCCCTGTCTGAAAGCTCAACTGAAAAGAAACCCTTGTTTGGAAGGCCCCCAGAAGAGAGACCCCTGCACGATTCCCCCATGAGCTTCATGACGGAACTGGCTGTCCCGCCAGCTGATTCGCCTGGACTGCGCCCGGCAGCTCCCTGTTACCAAGGGAGAGCTGCTCAAAAACCGCACCATCGGAACCAGGTCCCAGGCAGCACATGACCATGGCTCCACATAGACCTGCTCCATGCTTCAGGTTATGATCTCAAAGTGATCGGGGGGGCCGCTGTCCAGGGCAGGAAGACGACCAATGACGACCGGGCCAATTAACATCCGCCCCCGGGCATCAGTCCTGGCTGCTCCTAGCCACTACCGCTCCCCTTCCCCCTCCAAGTTGGTGGCTGGCACCCCACACCCCCACCACAGTATATTGCCATGCTTGTGCCCCAGTAAACTTTGGCATTCACCAGCACAACCCTTCCTTGTCCAGGGGCAGTACCCGCACATGCCACCTGCCATAGACCGCCACCCCAACCCTGATGAATCAAGTGCGTGGCTCTCTCAGTCCTGCAGGAGAATTTAGCCCATAATAGGCAGGAAAGGGCCCAGACGGGCAGATGGATTTCAGAGTCCTCATCCTCAATGAGGAATGGGCCCTGGAGATCACGGGGTTGGCCGAGGAGACAGCAGTCATTGACAGCGAGGTTGGTCTGTGACACAGATGTGAGGATCCACGGCCCCTTTACCCAGATGACCTGTCTCAAGTGAGTTGTTCATGTCAGATAAAATGATCCACATGTCCACTATCTCGCAGGATCTCCTTCTAATGGGTGCCTTTCAGGGAAGAGGGGCTGGTTTAGCACAGGGCTAAATCGCTGGCTTTGAAAGCAGACCAAGGCGGGACAGCAGCATGGTTCAATTCCCGTACCAGACTCCCCGAACAGGTGCCGGAATGTGGCGACTAGGGGCTTTTCACAGTAACTTCATTTGAAGCCTACTTGTGACAATAATCGATTTTCATTTCATTTCATTTCATTTTCACAAGGGAAACAACGGCGGTCTCCACCTCACCCGAATCCCCCCTCCTGACACTGGCATGACTGAAGGGCAATGGGCAGAACAGGGTGGCACGGCTGTGCCAATGACACCAGTAAGTTGCCCTGTCTGTCCGGCTCCAGGCCACCCAGAGGACACCCGTCAAGGGCATCAAAGGCTACAGAGCGCGAGAGGCAGCAGGCTGTCTCCACCTCTGATGTGCATCCTGGGGACATATCTAGACTATACGGCAAAGTACGGAAGCTTAAGAAGATTGAGGATCACTGAGCGAGCACTGGGATGGGGGTGGGGGCTGGGTACCATCTATAGGTAGGGACAATGAGGATTTTAAATATTCATAATGAAAACATGTTACACCTGATACATGTGAAGCCTCTGCCACGTTATTCTTCACAGCGAGCTGGCCTGCATCCCCACCTTTGTTTCTCTCTGTTCCTGCCACCCCGCGGGCACAGTGGCGTAGAGCCCCTGATACAGATATTGTGTAAGTGATGGGTGTGCGCAAGTTGTCAGCAGAAAGACAGGAATTAGACTTTGGCATAGATTGAAGAGCACCAGAGCTAACCTCACAGCGACTTATCATCACTCTCCTGCCTTGTATATTGACCCACGGACAGTGCTGACAAAGGATCATCACAATACTACACAGACCCTGTGAGGGTGGAACTGGGTAGCCGGGGGTAGAGGGTGAAGGAGAGATTGGGGGGAAGAAGGGAATTAGGAGAGAAGATGGGATTGGAAGTAAGGGGTGAATGTGAGGAAGGAAGGATGGGGGGGAGGGGGTAAACTGGAGGACAAAGCCTCATCAAATGCAAAACATGCGAGGATGATGCCCTCCCTGGCCCTCCAGACATGCTGAAACACTCACCGCTGACAGTCCTCCATCATCTTGCTGCTCACGTGGTACTCCCCGGGCTTCTCCTCCAGCCCCTCCTGGTCCGGCCCCTTCACAGCCTTCTCAGACAAGGCCTCATGCCTCATCTCCTCCTCCAGCATCTCACCCCGCTGCTGTGTAAGGTTGTGGAGGGCACAGCAGACCACCACAAAGCTGGAGACCCTCTGGGAGATGAACACAGCAGTTGAGGCATCGGAATCACCCTCTCACTGAAAGCAGGGTGACATCAAAGGCCTCATATCTGGTCTCAACCTCAGACTCAGGCCTCTGCACTGGCTGTATCAGCCAGGACCTCAGCGGGTACGCCTTATCCCCAAAGAGCCAACGGGTCATTTTTGGGTGGTCCTCGAAGATGTCGGGGATCTCCGAGTGTCCCTGGATGTAGCTGTCATGCATGCTGCCTGGGAAGCATCACACACGTGCATGATCTGGAGGTGGTTGTCATAATATACACCAGTATATCATGGTGCAGCCACACACACTGATGGACACACAGTGGGACCAATCAATACACACAACACCTCAGCTAATCACCAGTTAGAGCACCTGCACTATAAAGACAGGGGGCATCAGAGTTCCCGCTCATTCGAGCTGCAGCTTCTCAGTAGGACAGAGCTCACAGCCTGCAGCACAGACATTCACCATGTGCTGAGTGCATCGACTGACTAGGACAAGGCAAAGGTCTTTAGTTAAAGCTAGTATCGTGTTAACCCACAGTGAGAGTATGTTAAACTGTTAATGACTCAATAAAATAGTGTTGCACTATTTCAAGTGTTGGTGACCTGTATGTGTTCCATGGATCCAGAGTGCCCAACACAACAGTGGTGGTTGCACACAAGTTGAACATTCAGGGGGTGAAACCCCTTCGTGTTAATCAAGGGCACTCCCTGATGGCCTGATGTGCGCAAGGCGGCATGTGTGACATCAATTATGCTGGACCTGGGGTATGTGGCGATGGTGAGAATCCTGCTGCCCGGAACTCTTAATGGATTTGGTCTAGGTCAAAGTTGATATCGTCAGCTGCCTGGAACACAGGGCACCAATGACCTCACGAATGAACTTGTGGGCCACAGCTTGTATTATGCCGCTCAAGTCCCTGCTCAAGCCCTGGTATGACCCCTGTTGCATAGGGCTGCGGTGACATTCACAGCCACCGGGAACGGATGTCCTCCTCCTCCATGGGATGCCAATTCTGCAAGGACGTGGCACAGGTGCTGTACCATCTCCTTGATGAGACAGAGCCCCCTGCGGCTCATCTCCACGAATGACCAAAGACACGTGTTCACCTGGCATCCCCCTTTGGGTCCCTCCTGGTCTGATGGGTGCCGGGTCTGCAGGGTGTGCAGTAGCCCTCTGCACATGGGATGCAGCTTCAAGCCTTCACCAATGCTGCTGTCACCTGCTCTGGCATCTGGCCACCTGGGCTGCCACCAGTACCACACGTGCTGCTGCTGTGGGGTCATCCAACTTGTTTCCTATAAGGAATTGGAGAAGGAGAGAGACCAACAACCCATTTAGGGTTTGCACCCCGGCACCCTCAAAACATCCGAGACTCCCCCAGTCTTGCGTGTGCTGCCTGCTCCCTGCCCTACACACTCACCCCTGACCACATCAGGAGCTCCCAGATCCCAGAGCCCTGCCGGAATCACTCTGGGCACCGTGCTCCAGTTCTCTCCCCCGATCCATACCCTCCCCCTCTGGTTGTGGGGATATCCACAGTGCTGTAGCCCAGTTCTTCGGTGCTTGGTTGTTAGCTGCTGCCTCTGTGGTGTTGATGCCCCCAGGCTTCAGGCTA
Organism: Scyliorhinus torazame; assembly: GCF_047496885.1. Classification (NCBI taxonomy): domain Eukaryota; kingdom Metazoa; phylum Chordata; class Chondrichthyes; order Carcharhiniformes; family Scyliorhinidae; genus Scyliorhinus; species Scyliorhinus torazame. Next base: position 147,663,231 of record NC_092722.1, on the reverse strand, counting down.
ACTGTCCAGGCCTCACAGTTTGATTGGAATGCTATGCAATAAAACTCACCTGAGACATGGCATGTGTACCCATGAGTATGCACTTGCGACTATTTTGTTTATTAAATGGTCAACAGTAACAAAGATTTGAAACATTCCGCCTATCACACTAACCATTAAACAACAAGGGAACGTCACCGTTCCATATTGGTACCAATACAAAGCTATATCAGCTCATTTTCACAGAACAAAAATGTATCACCCCTCGCAGGTTCCTCAACAAAATGGAGGATAAGCCTGCAAATATGTTATCATGTCCAGAACTTGTGTTAGAAATCATCTGTCCATCAATGGGTTACTTGTTCCATGTACCAGTGCCATTCTCCGTCCAGGAGCCCCAACTGTGTAGACCCTCCCACACCACCCAATCTCCGGAACCAAATCCAGGCATCCAAATATTCTACCGCGCTCAAAGTGCAGTTGAACATCCTTGACTTCCAGCATGGTTAACCCTCAGTGACGTGTTGGATACGTGCAGTCCTTACCACACCAGCAACAAATGCATCAGCAATCTGTGAAAGCATTTCTTCAACAGCGTCATCAGTGGCCCATTTAGGTTAACGTCACACACCAGCTCCCGTAGCATCTACTTGCTTCAAACTGGGTTGTCTTCTGGACTATGTGCTCCCCTGAGCCCGGTGTTCCAATATCCAGATATCTTCGAAAATATTGTCCTTTCTGGCTCCAGAAAAGGAAGGAAAAATTAACAGCAGCCTCCAGGCATTTGTAGTCACCAAGCAACAAACACAACCTGCAGCTGTGAAGTGCTCACATAACAAGATGTGCCGGTTAGGTGGATTGGCCGTGCAAAACTGCCCCTTAGTGTCCAAAAGGATAGGTTACGTTGGTGCAAACTCGATGGGCTGAATGGCGTCCTTCTGCACTGTTGGGATTTCTATGACTCTTTGATTCTATGACTAACACTGCTAATTCCTTATTAGCAATAGCCTTCAGCTGTGCAACCAGAGGCTGCTCACAGTCAAAGGGAGTTAAAGTGACCGTCACCATATAACCATGAACAGGGATCTGCCTGGAAGTGTTTGGTGGGACAGTCAGCAGCTGTTACTGCCCCTGTTATGGGTATACACGATATTGAAGGATGGCCTTTACAACCCTCAGCCGCTGAGCTCCGGTCACCCCTACCCCCCCACCACAGCCTAGGGGTACTCCGACCGATGGTGCCCAGCCCCCCAACCTGTCCCCCCAATTCCTCCTCCCCTCCCCCCCCGGGCCCTCCTCCCCCTCCCCACCCACCCCTTAGAACTGGCACAGCAGCTTCAGTGCCCCTGGGCTGCATCCCCCAAAATGAAAATAGCTGCTCACCACCTCTGATCCCCTCAGCAGCCATTGTGCTAAGTTCCCATTTTTAAAAAGGAGTGCGAAGCGTTACCTGCATGACTCCCGCTGAGAAGCCGGTTAGGTCCCGAGTGGTTGTTAGATTGGGCTTCCATCTCGTTTTAGAGATGGACATTGCCCTTAATTGGTCTCAATTGGTGGCTTGCCACATCTGAGTTCCCAGGCCCTTGACCAGTTCCCCCCCCCCACCCGGGCCCTCCTCTCCCACCCCACCCGGGCCCTCCTCTCCCACCCCACCCTCCCCTTGGGCGGGATCCAGAACCCGCCAACAGGAGCGGGCCAGTTAGATCGCGAACCTATGTGCCTCCGGGAAGAATCCTGATATCGGCCTCTCCCGCGATTTAACCGGCGTGCACGGATCCACGCTGGGTGTTAAATCATGCCCTTTATCTCTCAGAGAGTGCTTCACAGCTAATGGCCAACTTCCTGGAAGTCACTTCACCTACTTGAGAACTTCACCCACCTTCAGTTGCATTACCTGTTGTCAGCCTTCAACATGGCATGGGAGCAGCTTTGCAGTTTAACCTTTCACCTCTGCTAGAGGAACAGGCTCCGCCCCTCCAATACAGTGTACTCTAGGAATACGCCGCACGCCGTATGGGGAGCTGATCCGTGGCCATAGGGGGCTTTGGCAGGGGCTGGGGGCACTGGTGGAGGGGTGGTCCGTGGGTGGCGAGGCTGGCCAAAGTGGGGCACTAGTTGGTAGGCCGTGTTCGTGTGCGGCAGCCACCGCCGTGCACATGCGCGGCCACGGACCTGGCAATTCTCCGGCCCTATCGGCAGCTAGAGCCGGGTGCTCTATGCTGCATGCTTGATAGCCCCCCACCAGATGGAGGATCAGTGGCTGGTTTGCGCAGTTTTTTTCTGTCATAAAACACCACCGTTCCCACGCCGGCGTCCGGACATAGTCTCCAAATCAGAGAATCCAGCTCCAGGGATCAGCTTTCCCAGGTCTCCCTTCCATTCCTGCAGTTGGTTCAGCCAGAAATCTCCAAGTGCTGATGAACATTTCTTACAATACTGGGGTCCATTTAATTAGGAATCGTTCCTTTGACAGAATGGAAAAATCATCCCTCCCCCGCCTCCCCTTCCCTAATTGTTCCTGGAGCCCTGAAGCGAGATGATAATTGGTTTGTTCTGGCAAAGGACAACTGCCAGTGCAGAATTCAGAGAGTTGTGTTCCAGAATAATCCCACTGTTCTGACAGGGACCAAAGTGATACGATTCTGCCCATTAACTCTAACCCTTTGTTTCCTGCCTGTTAACCAGCTACCTTTTTATTTCCTTCTAGAAATCCTCACCAGCCACCCTCTTGATGACCCTGAGTAAATATGAGGACCCACAAGTCAACCAAAAGTCTTCACAGATATATTCCCTAAATCACTCCATGCTGCAAGCATATAAATTATATCTTCATGTTCTTTGATGTACAAATAATAATGTTGAATGCCACAAACCAGTGATGTTTTATTGAGCCCCCACCCCGGTGAAGGAGGCAGGTAAACTATTCACTTGTGATTCATTCACATTGAGCATAAACCTGCCTCTAGTAGATATTGACTGCTGGACTCCAGTCAACTTGGTGATAATTCACTGAGTTTGTTGTCACTAGAGTCAGTTATAAATTGTTCGAGCTCACCTTCTATTAGCGCATTTACACCTAGATCATTGCAAAGTTTTTTTCTGCTTTGGCTCTGTAGCTGGTGCTCTTTTTATGGAGTTAGTGTTGTGGGTTTAAGTCCCACTCAAGAGTCACAAGTATAAAAATCTAGGTTGATACTGCAGTGCTGAGAGAATGCTGTTGGAGTTGCGGAAACCTTTAGATGACATGGTCACCTGAAGCCCTCTCTACTTTATTAAGTTGATGTTAAGATTTTGTAACAACACCCCGGGCGTGCGCGCCATCAATTCCAGCCCCCTTGACCCGGGTTGCAACATTAGTGAATTAACAAATAATTCTTATAAACTTGTCGAGATTTTGGTCCTAGCCTGCTCCAATGAATGGCAGGCACCAGATTTATAAGTAAAATATATTATTTATAACAAGGAAAAAGATTAATATAGAATGATAAAAATGGAACAATGGTCTGCTAATCTAACTGTTCCCAAATCCCCTTCCCACCCTCCACCCAGACACACACAGGGCAGACACACAGTGGAACGGGGGGAAAGGTTAAACAAAAGGATTCAGAAATATGAGATGGTTCTTTGCTGCCGACGTAGCAGTCTTTGTAGCCAGTGATCTCCTAATGGTATCTTCAACCAGAACCTGCAGGCTGTAGAATGCTCTCTAAATTGCCAGGCAGTGAGAGAGAAAGAGTTTTAAAACTGATTCATACTTGGATCTATTCACAGAACTCACGGCAAAATGGAGCTCTTCACATGACCTGCCTTTCTTCCGGAAGGTTCCGAATGGCTTCACCAATTACAAGTGAGGACAAGTGATGCCTCAGAATTCCGGACACACTGATTGGCTGCTTATCAAATCCATCACTCTGATGTCACAGGCTCTGCTGCAGGGCATCAAGGGAAAGTCCTGGGCGAGTTCAAATGGTAGCTTGCAGCGATGGGGGGCGGGGGTGATTTTGGCTCAAAGAAGTATAGAGCAGAAAAAGGATTTTGTCAGGATCGTTACAATTTCCATGGCAGTACTTTGAAGAAGAGCTGGGGAGTTATCCCTTATGTCCTGGCCAAGAACGTTCAATTGACATCACGGATAACAAACTGTTGGGTCATTATCCAATTGCTATTTCTGGGACCTTGTTGCATGCAAATTTTCTGCCAGATTTTGAATAACAGTTACTACAAAAGCACTTCATTTTCTGGAAAGAACTATGGGGGGTTCAGAATAATAATACTTTTTATTAGTGTCACAAGTAGGCTTACATTAACACTGCACCAAAGTTAGTGTGAAAACCCCCAAGTCGCCACACTCCGGCACCTGTTCGGGTACACTGAGGGAGAATTCAGAATGGCCAATTCACCTAATAGCATGTCTTTCAGGACTTTGTGGGAGGAAACCGGAGCGCCCGGAGGAAATCCACACAGACACGGGGAGAGCGTGCAGACTCCGCACAGGCAGTGACCCAAGCTGGGAATTGAACCCGGGTCCCTGGTGCTGTGAAGCATCAGTGCTAACAACTGTACTAACCACTGTGCTACAGTGCCGCCCTGTGTGGGTAAGGTGGATTGGCCATGATAAGTTACCGCTGAAGGTGTGAAGGGCACAATATAAATGCAAATCTTTCTTTTATTGGAACGACAGAATGTGAGCATTATATTTGGACGTGAGCTCAGTCAACCGGGGCAGGATCTTACGGCCTCGCCGCCATGTGTGTCCACCCTGATCTCCCCACCCCAACACCTGTGGATGTGGTGAGCTATTTAAATCTCCATTCAGTTCAGCGGGACTGTGATATCCAGCCCAATGGGAGGGGCAGTAAAAACCTGGCCATTGTGTTTAATGTTGACTGTGGCATCTGTTGCCAAGTTGACAGGAGCATTAAGAGAGAGGGTGGTGGTGGTGAGGTTTTCAGCTCTGGGACTGGCTGTGCGAGTGCATAGACAAAGTGGGTTTATGAATGAAACTGACCAGCGATGATGAAATATGGTAAAGAAGATCAAATGCAAGGTAGTTTCATGGTGCATTTCTAGCCTTTTTTCCTTAGCAAATTAATCACTAGTGTTATTGGAATCGCCAGATCTTGTTAATCATTTTTAATAGCATAAGCTTGATAGGTCATTAAGTCTGACTGGCCCATTATGCGGTAATGGTTATTCACAGTTTAAGCACTAACCGATCTTCCTGCATCACTACAGATCCCAGTATTCCAAGAACACAGATCCCAGTATTCAATTTCTGTTTTTAAAAAATAAATTTAGAGTACCCAATTCTTGTTTTTCCAATTAAGAGACAATTTAGCGTGGCCAATTCACCTACCCTGCATGTCTTTTTTGGGTTGTGGGGGGTAAGACCCATGCAAACACGAGGAGAATGTACAAACTCCACATGGACAGTGACCAGTTTCTCTGTTTTTAATCAGTGAATGGTCTCTATTTCAGAAACAATAAAAGCCTAGGTCGTTCCAAAAATTTGGATGGCTGTGTCACCTGTGACTCAGTTTGGAGCCAACTTGTCTCTGAATTAGAAGGTTCTGGCCAAGGCCTATTCCTATGGTTATAAGCATAAAAATCAAATCCAACACTCCAGCAAGTACTGAGGGAGTGCTGTCTTTCAGATGAGATGTTAAGATGGATATCCCATGGCATATTTTAAAGGAAAGCAGGGGAGCTATCTCTGGTGAATGTGTATCCGTTATTCAACATCAAAAAGCAGATTGTCTGGTCATTATCTCATTGCTATTTGTGGAACCAAATTGGCTGTTGCAACTATCCGTGCAAATTGGCTATGTTTATAAACATCTAGCGATGATTGACAACTCATGACCACATCAAAAGTAGCTTTCTGCTGAGAAAAGGTGAAAGTGAAAGTGAACCTAGATCTTTATAAACATTGCTGTTATTTTCACAGCAGGTTAATTGAGATCCATTCAAGTATGAAGGGGAATTAAATTAAACTATCCAGACATCTGGCCATCAGGAAGCTGTCAATTACATCCTAGTAAAAGAAGTTTCTTTTTGAAGTGAATAGAAGCCTTGCAGATCAAAGGATCTGAGGGGTTTTAAACCCTGGTAACGTGGTTTTCGCTTTCAATGGATTTACAGCTGCTGTTTTCTCTGTCTGAGGCAGCATCTGTAAGGGACAGGTGAGTTCTAAAGCAGTGATATTTTTCACTATTTCCATCTGTACCGCTCTTTAGCTTCCAGGCATGGGTGACTGATGGGGACGGGGCGGACGGGGGATGGGGGGGTGGGAATTGAGGGGAGGAGGTGGAGGGGGGATCTCTGTTATGGAGGGTCTTTGTCATGGGTGTCTCTGTTTTGGGAGGTCTCTGATATGGAGGGATTCCCTGTTTGGGAGTTCCCTGTTATGGGGGTTTGTAGTCGGTGGCTCTGATGGGTCTTTGATGGGGGTCAGTTGGGGCTCTCTAGTGGGGCTTGTTGGGGGGGAATCGGGGTGGGCGATGGTGTGGGTAGGATTTGCATCATAGATAGGGGAGGGGGACATTCCGATGGACTTGGGGGCACCTAACTTAAAAGCTTACCCCCTTGGCTCACTATGAGTTCCACCGTGTCAGGGCCATGCTAGGAAATACTTGTACATGCGTGAATCCCGGCCCAGCGGGCTGGAGAATCATGGAGGCATGGAGAGTCTGGTGCCCGGCCCGTTAATAGGATGGAAATGGGTCATTTTGACATATTTGCATCCTCCTGCTGGCGCAAGGGGTGAACCTCGATGCCACCACCAGCAGGAGACTGGAGCATCTGAAACATTCCGGACGGGATTCTACATTGCCCGACGCCAATATTGTGATCGGTGATCGGGCGGAGAATGCCTTTTTACGAACGAATCGGGGGCGGCGCCTGTTTTCAGATGCTCCGCCCCCTCCAAAACGGCATGATCACGGAGTACGCCGCATGCCGTTGGGACGGCCTCAGGTGGGGGGGCGGTCCGGGGGTGGCGAGGGGGGGGGGTCCAGGGGGCACTATCTATCAGGTCTGCTGCGGCTGACGCCATGTTGTAAGGTACGACCGCTGCAGGCCATCACCGTGCGCATGCACGGCCATGGACACGGCCATTCCTCGCCACTTGTGGCACAGGTGCCGAAGTTTAAGCCACACCAATGCTAGCCCCTCACCGGTACTGGAATTGGTGGGGGATTGGTGTCGATCTTGGCTTCGTAAAACACCACGGGCGGAATTCTCTGATAATGGGGCCATGTCCCCACACCCACGAGAAACGGGTGCGAGTCACTCTGGACTTTTCTGGAGAAGATTTTCCAGAGTGATTCCCAATTTTGAAGGGGGCTAGCAGGGCCCCGGAGTAGGCCTCGCAGCTCCGGCTGCCGATACGGGGCCCGGCACTTCCGGCCGCAGATCCGCGCATGCGTGCAGAGGGTCGGAGAATGGCCGTTGGCCGCCGTGAATCCCGCCCCCGCCGGTTGCCGAAGTCTCCGAAGGGAGAAAAGTCGGCGGGGCGTTAATGTCGCCGCTGCCGTCGGAGAATGTCACGGGTCTGCGCAAGGCAGCCGATTTTCAGCCTGCCGATATTCTCCCTTCCGGATGGGCCGAAGTCCCGTCGACGTGATGACCGTTCACGTTGACGTAAATTAAACCTCCTTTTCATCGGCGTGACCTTGTGCTCCAGGGTCACGCCGACCAGCGTGGAGGTGAGTGACGGCCTGGGGGGTTGGTTCTGGGCAGGCGATGGCGTGGCCGCAGTCTGAATGTGTGAGGTGAGGTGTGTCTCGGGTTGTGTGTGTGCGGCGGGGGGGGGGGGGGGGGGGGGGTGGTTAGAATAGGCTGGGCTCCGGGGGAGTGCCGGGAGGGGATTCGTGCTGGGGAGGAGGATGGGTGGGGGTCCGTGCCGGGGGAAGGGGATGGAGGGGGTCCGTGCCGGGGAGGTGGATGGGGGGTCCGTGCCGGGGTGGAGGTTGGGGGGGGGTCCGTGCCGGGGTGGAGGTTGTGGGGGGTCCGTGCCGGGGTGGAGGTTGATGGGGGTCCGTGCCGGGGTGGAGGTTGGGGGGGGGTCCGTGCCGGGGTGGAGGTTGGGGGGGGGTCCGTGCCGGGGTGGAGGTTGGGGGGGGTCCGTGCCGGGGTGGAGGTTGGGGGGGGTCCGTGCCGGGGTGGAGGTTGGGGGGGGTCCGTGCCGGGGTGGAGGTTGGAGGGGGTCCGTGCAGGGGTGGAGGTTGGAGGGGGTCCGTGCCGGGGTGGAGGTTGGGGGGGTCCGTGCCGGGGTGGAGGTTGGGGGGGGGGTCCGTGCCGGGGTGGAGGTTGGGGGGGTCCGTGCTGGGGTGGAGGTTGGGGGGGGTCCGTGCCGGGGTGGAGGTTGGGGGGGGTCCATGCCGGGGTGGAGGTTGGGGGGGGTCCGTGCCGGGGTGGAGGTTGGGGGGGGGGACCGTGCTGGGGTGGAGGTTGGGGGGGGGTGTCCGTGCCGGGGTGGAGGTTGGGAGGGGTCCGTGCCGGGTTGGAGGTTGGGGGGGGGTCCGTGCTGGGGTGGAGGTTGGGGGGGGGTTCTGTGCCGGGGTGGAGGTTGGGGGGGGGGGGAGTCCGTGCCGGGGTGGAGGTTGGGGGGGGTCCGTGCCGAGGAGGGGGATGGGAGGGCAAGTGAGTTGGTCCACCTGGTCAGGTGCCAGCCTCCAACAGTTGGACCCACGCGGTCCATGCCACCTGGCTGGGGGGAGGAGGGGATATGGGCAATGATGACATGTCGTCATTCCCCTCCTCCCCCCACCAGGCCGTCATGTTTTCAGATCATCCAGCGATGTTGGCCGCCGTGGTGGCAGCCGCTCATGTCTATGTTGCCCTGGATGAGGAGGAGGAGGAGGAGGAGGAGGAGCGTGCCAGAGAGGCGGCGCAGGCTGCCGCAGAGGGGCAGGCGGCAGCCGCCCAGGCTGGAGGGACACCTGACCGACAGGACGAGGAGGGGGAGGAGGACGTCGCGGCCCCACGGCAACGGAGGCACCCGAGGGCGCCCCGTGTGTACCGGCCCGGGCAGTCATACCAGGACCTCACGGACCGGGAATGCAGGAGGAGACTCCGGATGAGCCGGGAAACCGTGGCACACATCTGCCACCTGCTGGCACACCTGTCACCGCGTGGCACTGGCGGGGGACACCCTCTCCCTGTGTCCGTCAAGGTTACGGTGGCCCTGAACGTTTATGCAACGGGGTCATTCCAGGCACCGAGTGGGGACCTGTCCGGCATATCGCAGACATCGGTGCACCGGTGCATCTGGGCAGTGACAGATGCCCTATATGCCATGGCGCACCGCTACATCCGCTTCCTCGTGGACCGGGCCAGCCAAGATGGGCTTCTCTGCAGTGGCCGGGTTCCCCATGGTCCAGGGCGCGATCGATGGGATGCACGTCGCCGTGCGGCCACCTGCAGATAACAGGGCCGTGTTCACTAATAGGAAGGGGGCCTATTCGATGAACGTACAGGTGGTCTGCGACCACCGCATGATGATCCTGCACGTCTGCGCCCGTCACCCAGGCAGTGTACACGACTCATTCGTGTTGTCGCGGTCATCCATCCCCGGCATGTACGAGGGACGCCATCCCCGGCTGAGGGGCTGGTTGCTGGGCGACAGGGGCTACCCATTGCGATCGTGGCTGATGACGCCTATACGGAGGCCACGCAATGAGGCGGAGAACCGCTACAATGATGCCCATGTAGCGACAAGGGGAGTGATAGAGAGGTGCTTTGGCGTGCTGAAGATGCGTTTCAGGTGCCTGGACCTCTCTGGGGGCGCCCTCCAGTATCGGTCAGATAGGGTCGGCCGCATCATTGTGGTGTGCTGCGTCCTGCACAACATAGCCCAGCAGAGGGGCGATGTGCCGCAGGCAGAGGAGGGCGGAGTGGAGGAGCAGCAGGAAGAGGCCCAGTCCTCCCCAGATAAGGGGGATGGGGGCAATGGTCAGGGCAGACGGGGTAGACACAGGCGGGTGGCTGTCCATCGTTACCGGCTGGCCCAGCGGGCACGGGACAGACTGATAGACGCCCGCTTCACTGACTAGATGGGCGTGGGAATCGGGTAGTATGGCCACAGACCGCACACCATGGCAACAGCCGATCACCCACACCCCCCACCCATCCACCCACCCAGCACCCTCATCCCCCTCCCCAACCCCACCCACCCCACCCGCATGCACACCACCCCCCCCCCCATTGCCGATCCACCTGCGGCACAACGGGCCGGGCTCACACAGTTGCGGGTGGACGCGTGTCTATCGCAGGCCATGGAGGATGATGACAACCCGCCCTGCGGTGAGCTCCTGGCTCTACATCGTTGGACTATGTCTGACCCATGGCCACAGTACCACCATCCACCCGGACCATCCCTGCATGCGGCTGTGACACTGCAGCGCACGGTCCCGTCCTCTGCCCGGGGGATGTTGATGGCGGCCCAGGGGGAAGGGGGCAGACTCACCTGGGGCTGAGGTAAGACCACCCCTCACACACACACTTGCGCTCAACGTACATGACACCCCCGCACACTTTGGACAGAGCACAAAGGTAGCTTCGTTGGTGTAACATTGACTTTAATAACCAAAGGAGTTCATGCACGTGCCCTAGCCCCTAAAACTCATCTGTGCCCTGCACCTGTGCCAACTTACCCAGTGTCTAATTGTTTGGCCTTACGGGCCCTTTAACTACGTCTACGTGGTTCCCCAGACGGTACAGCAGAACTGGAGGTGGACTCCTGTGATTCCTGCCCTCTGACACTGGATCCCTTTGGCGGCCGTTTCCTGGGGCGTCCTGGCCTAGATGGGCCAGGCTGCGGCCCGGGCGACTGGGATGGCGAGCTGCCAGCCTGTCCTGCCCGTTGCCCACCCGATGCACCTGGGACGGAAGGGGGGAGTCCGAGGTGTCGCGGTGTACCGGGACCTCCCCTACAGAGGGAGCCGGGATAGACCTCACCACCTCCTCCTCCCTCTGGGTGCCCGATGGCCCCCAGGCCTCTACATCGGTGGGGGATGCGAACGGACTGGCCATCCGACGCCCCCCCGACATCTGGCGCTGCCAGTCCTGGAGGCCCGTGCTGGTATCGACAGGGGTCTGCAGGTTTGCAGCCATGGAGCCCAGGGGGTTGGCAAACCCTGTTTTGGCAGTGCGACGCTGGCTCGCACATGGCCACTGGCGCCGATGCCCTCAGCGATGGCCTGCAGAGACTGGGCCATGGCCTGCAGAGACTGGGCCATGGCCTGCTGAGACTGGGCTACGGCGTTGAGCGCCTCTGCCATCTGGCGCTGGCACTGGCTCATGGCCTTCTGTGAGAGGGCAGCCATTTCCTGGGCCACAGACGCCGCCTGCACGGAAGGCCCCAGGCCTCGCAAACCGTTCCCCATGTCTGACACCGTCGCACCCATTGCCTCCACCGCGGACGCCACCCGTGCGGTGTCGGCCTGGGTGGCACGCATGACCGGCACCACTCCCAGCCCCTGGACGCGGGTGGACTCCTCCACCTGCGACCGCAGCCGCCGCAAGCCGCCCGTCACCCTCTTCGCTCGTCTCCGGGTCGGTGGTTGCATCGGATCTATGTGTGGGTGTGGTAACTGCAGGAACCCGGGATCCATCTGGGCGGCAAATGTTCGCTTGGGCTGGGCTGCCCTCCGACCGCCCGGTCCCTCTGCTGCTCCTACCTCCACCTGCTGTACCGGGACGCCTGTGTTGTGCGCACCAGTGAGTGTACCGGACGCCTCATCACTAAAGTGCCCAACCGTGGTGAGTGTTTCTGCGATGGTGGAGGGTGTTGGTGACAGCAGTGGCGTTGTGTCGTGCTCTTCATCCCACTCTGGGTCCATGGCACTTTGGGGTGGGGGTTCGTCTCCACTCATCCACTCTGAGTCACTGTCCGGTATTTCGTCTTCCTGGGTAGTGCTGTCCCGGGTAGGGGTGTCCCGGGTAGGGGTGTCCTGGGTAGTGGTGTCCTGGGTAGTGGTGTCCTGGGTAGTGGTGTCCTGGCTCGGATGTGACGGGGGCCTGTGGCTGCCCCCCTCGTCGCTGGGTGGTCGCTCCCGCACGTGACGGCGGTGTCGTCTCCCTGTTGCTCCAGGTCTCTCCGTCTCCCGTGTTGTGCGAGGGGCATCCTGCGGGCGTCGCATGCTGGAGGGTCCGGGTCTCTCCGCCTCCCGTGGTGTGCGAGGGGCATCCTGCGGGCGTCGCATGCTGGAGGGTCCGGGTCTCTCCGTCTCCCGTGGTGTGCGAGGGGCATCCTGCGGGCGTCGCATGCTGGAGGGTCCGGGTCTCTCCGTCTCCCGTGGTCTCCGAGGGGCATCCTGCGGGCGTCGCATGCTGGAGGGTGCGGGTCTCTCCGTCTCCAGTGGTCTCCGAGGGGCATCCTGCGGGCGTCGCATGCTGGAGGGTGCGGGTCTCTCCGTCTCCTGTGGTCTCCGAGGGGCATCCTGCGGGCGTCGCATGCTGGAGGGTGCGGGTCTCTCCGTCTCCTGTGGTCTCCGAGGGGCATCCTGCGGGCGGTCTGCATCTGCGGGGATGGGTGCCTGGACGTTTGGTCCTGCGATACACAATGAAGCATGCATGGTTAGACATCAGACAGTGATCAGGTGATACGGGGGAGGGGGATATAGGGGAGGTGGGATATGGGGACTGGCTGTCGGTGGCTCACTTGCTAGTACGCCCCCGACCTCTGCATCAGCAACCTCCCGGTCCTCAGGTCCGCCAGCCAGTTCCAGGGCCCTTTCCTGGTGTTCGGTCAGTGGCCTCTCATCAGCGGGCCCTCCTCCAGTCCTCACATGCTCCCTATTGTTGTGTGCGCGCTTCTCCTGTGGGGGGGGGGCAGGGTTAAGAGGCAACCGTGTTAGGCAGGTATATGAATGCACGCCATCGGTTGCGCGTGCATTGCAGAGGTTAAGGTTAGGGCTGGATTCACTTGGGGATATGGGGGAGGGGGGATATGGGGGAGGGGAGGATATGGGGGAGGGGGGGATATGGGGGAGGGGGGATATGGGGGATATGGGGGAGGGGGGACATGGGGGAGGGGGGATATGGGGAGGGGGGATATGGGGATGGGGGGATATGGGGAGGGGGGAAAAGGGGGAGGGGGAATATGGGGGTTATGGGGGAGGGGGATATGGGGGAGGGGTGATATGGGGGAGGGGGGATATGGGGGAGGGGGGAATATGGGGGAGGGGGATATGGGGGAGGGGGGATATGGGGGAAGGGGGATATGGGGATATGGGGGAGGGGGGGACATGGGGGAGGGGGGACATGGGGGAGGGGGGATATGGGGAGGGGGGATATGGGGGAGGGGGGATATGGGGGATATGGGGGAGGGGGGATATGGGGGAGGGGGATATGGGGGTGTGGGGGATATGGGGGAGGGGGGATATGGGGGAGGGGGGATATGGGGGAGGGGGGATATGGGGAGGGGGGATATGGGGGATATGCGGGAGGGGGGATATGGGGAGGGGGGGATATGGGGGAGGGGGGATATGGGGGAGGGGGGATATGGGGATATGGGGAGGGGGGACATGGGGGAGGGGGGACATGGGGGAGGGGGGATATGGGGGAGGGGGGATATGGGGGAGGGGGGATATGGGGGAGGGGGAATATGGGGGAGGGGGGATATGGGGGTGTGGGGGATATGGGGGAGGGGGGATATGGGGGAGGGGGGATATGGGGGAGGGGGGCTATGGGGGATATGGGGAGGGGGGATATGTGGGAGGGGGGATATGGGGGAGGGGGGATATGGGGGATATGGGGCAGGGGGGATATGGTGGAGGGGGATATGGGGGATATAGGGGAGGGGGGATATGGGGGAGGGGGGATATGGGGGAGGGGGAATATGGGGGAGGGGGCATATGGGGGAGGGGGGATATGGGGGATATGGGGCAGGGGGGTATGGAGGAGGGGGATATGGGGGATATGGGGGAGGGGGGATATGGGGGATATGGGGAGGGAGGTTATGGGGGGGGGGATATGGGGGAGGGGGGATATGGGGGAGGGGGATATGGGGAGGGGGATATGGGGGAGGGGGGATATGGAGGATATGGGGGAGGGGGGATATGGGGAGGGGGGATATGGGGAGGGGGGATATGGGGGAGGGGGATATGGGGGATATGGGGAGGGGGGATATGGGGGAGGGGGGATATGCGGGATATGGGGGAGGGGGGAATATGGGGGAGGGGGGATATGGGGGAGGGGGGATATGGGGGAGGGGGGATATGGGGGATATGGGGAGGGGGATATGGGGAGGGGGATATGGGGGAGGGGGGATATGGGGAGGGGGGATATGGGGAGGAGGATATGGGGATATGGGGGATATGGGGAGGGGTGATATGGGGGAGGGGGGATATGGGGTATATGGGGGAGGTGTGGATATGGGGGAGGGGGGATATGGGGGAGGGGGATATGGTGGAGGGGGGATATGGGGGATAAGGGGGAGGGGGGATATGGGGGAGGGGGGATAATGGAGAGGGGGGATATGGGGGAGGGGGGATGTGGGGACGGGGGGATATGGGGGAGGCTCACCCTGCCTGCTCTGACAAGGTCGTTCACCTTCTTGTGGCACTGGGTGCCTGTCCGTGGTGTCAGGGCCACAGCGTTGACGGCCTCTGCCACTTACCTCCACAGACGCCGGCTGTGGCGTGGGGCAACTCTGCGGCCGTGCCCGGGATCCAGGGCGTCCCTCCTCTGCTCCACCGCGTCCAGGAGCGCCTCCACATCGCGTGACTCGAACCTCGGGGCTGAGCGACGGCCAGCCACCCAGTCGGGTGTTGCGGTCGGGTGTTCCGGTCGGGTGGGGGGGAGCAGCGCGGCCTTATGAGCCGTCACGCCGTGCAGCGCGTATGACGCTGCACAGCGTGAACCACTGCGCAAGCGCGGATCCCGTTACATCACTGCTAGCCCATTTCGGGCCGGAGACTATCGACCCATTTTTCCGACGTGACGCAAGTCGGATTTGCGCCGTTTTTTGTGCCGATCGGCGGACTTTCCGCCGATAACGGAGAATTTCGCCCCTGATCGTGAGTCTGGTGCCCCATTCTCTGCACCCGCACCGAGCGCGATTGCGGCCCGGAGGCTCGGAGAATCCCGGCCCACTGTTCCCACACCGGCGTCAGCACATATAATAATAATAATAATCACTTATTGTCACAAGTAGGCTTCAAGGAAGTTACTATGAAAGCCCCTAGTCGCCACATTCTGGCGCCTGTTAAGGGAGGCTGGTATGGGAAATCAGAGAGTCCAGCCCTCCGTTCATTCTCCGACGCTGATTCTCCGCTGCATCGGGAACTCTGCTGCCAGTGACTGTGGAGAATCCAGCCCCAATTATTACAATTGCATTTTAAGGGAAATTAATCAATTAAATGGATGGAAATTCCATTTGTATCTGTTATGTTTAGGTTCAATTCAGCTACTCTTTAAACCCACAACAATAAAATCATGGGCAGAATTTTCTATTTTCAGGAACGATCCTATACTTTCCTGTTTTCTATTTTCAGGCTGCTATCTAACGGACTCTGTGTTTTTACAGGGCCTCTATGGGGAACGCCCTGCCGAGGGCGCACTTGCCATACTTCCTGCACTGTCGAGCTCAGGTCAGGGTTTGGGTTGCAATTTCTATTTGCCGCCCCGATCTATTGACCCCCCACCGTGGCCTCCGTACCCTCCTAATGCCCCAACTTACCCAAAAGTTTAGGGCTCCCCCGGGCCCCATCCCCAGCATGGGTAACCTGGCACCTTGGCACTGCCATCCTGACACCATGGCAGTGTCCCTTTGAGCCTGGCAGTACAGCAGGGGTGGCACTGCTAGGGTGCACAGGTGATACTGCCAGGGTGCCCAGGTGGCAGTGCTAAGATACCAGCAGTAGTGCCAAGGTGCCCGGGTGGCATCTGGGGTGCCAGGGTACCACCCTGCCCAAGCCCGACCAGCCAAGAACCTCCGATCACCTGGGAGACCCCCCAAATGCCGTTACACCTGGTACACATTTGTGGATACCAGTGCTAAACGGTGCCATGATGAGATCTCCCAGGTGCCGGCATAAGACACCGTTGGGAGACTCCAGCTCAGACATATTGAAGTGAAGCTAACTGTTCATTTAAATATGCAAATCTGGATCCCATCCAGTGAAGGCGAGATCCAGATCGTGACGTCTCACGAAGCGTTCCGACATCTTGGGCGAGATTCTCCGACCCCTCCGCCGGGTCGGAGAATCGCCGGGGGCTGGCGTGAATCCCGCTCCCTCCGGTTGCTGAATTCTCCGGCACCGGATATTTGGGGGGGGGGGCGGGAATCGCACCGCGCCGGTTGGCGGGCCCCCCCCCCCACGATTCTCCGGCCCGGATGGGCCGAAGTCCCGCTGCTAAAATGCCTGTCCCGCCGGCGTAGATTAAACCACCTACCTTACCGGCGGGACAAGGCGGCGCGGGCGGGCTCCGGGGTCCTGGGGGGGGCGCGGGGCGATCTGGCCCCGGGGGGTGCCCCCACGGTGGCCTGGCCCGCGATCGGGGCCCACCGATCCGGGCGGGCCTGTGCCGTCGGGGCACTCTTTTCCTTCCGCCTTCACCACGGTCTTCACCATGGCGGAGGCGGAAGAGGCTCTCTCCACTGCGCATGCGTGGGAATGCCGTGAGCGGCCGCTAACGCTCCCACGCATGCGCCGCCCGTAGATGGCATTTCCACGCCAGCTGGCGGGGCACCAAAGGCCTTTTCCGCCAGCTGGCGGAAATTAGTCCGGCGCGGGCCTAGCCCCTTAAGGTTGGGGCTCGGCCCCCCAAGATGCGGAGCATTCCGCAACTTTGGGGCGGCGCGATGCCCGACTGATTTGCGCCGTTTCGGGCGCCAGTCGCCGGATATCGCGCCGATACCGGAGAATTCCGCCCCTTATATCTCACAAAAGACCTCTTGCGAGATTTATCGGCCTCGTCGTGTCACCGAGTCGGGTGCGAAGAGGCCGTTAAATCTCGCCCGGAATCTTGCGTCCGTAAAGTATTCTAATCTGAAACTAAATCATAGTCATAAAATAACTCAATTTTATTTTATTGAACTTCTGATGGAGCTAAATTGTTAAAATGTTAATATAATAAAATTTGCTCAATTGAACTCCTTTTGCTCCAGGACTCTTTTTCTTCAGATTAAGAACACTAAGTGCTTTTATCTCATCCATCCTGATATGTTAGTCCTCATATATTTAATTGAAGAGGTGTGCTCTAAAGCTGATTTAACTAAACACCCTGAACACACAGACAGACCTTTTTCTCCAATTTGCTTTATATTTTTAAATGAAAATTTCCATGACTGCTGGAGCTCATGCTAAATTGTTTGACTGTGATAGTGCATGTGGACTGGGTTTAAGAATTTGTTTCTATTACCTCATTAAATGTCTACAACAATCCATGCCTTTGTTACCTCCAGACTTGACTCATTCTACCCTCCATAAACCTGAGGTCATCCAAACCTCTGTTCCCTCTGTCCTGACTCACATCAAATGCCACCATCCATCACCCCTTTGCTCGCTGACCTGCACTGGCTCCCTGTTAAACAGCAGCACAATTCCTCCTGTGGCCTAGTGGTATAGGTCACTGAACTGGTAAAACGCAAACCTAGAGTAATGTTCTGGGCTTCTGGGCTTGAATCTCACCACGGTAGATGGTAAATTGCCCTGTGGCAGGAATGGGTGAGCTGAAACATTTGCAATGCAACTTACAAATGTTTACATTTTTAGACTTATTTTAAAACCCTCAATGGCTTGGCTCCTATCTCCATAACGACCACCAACCTTACAACCCTCTGTGAAATCTGCGCTCCTCAAATCCCGACCTCTTGAGCCACTCTGATTTTAATTGCTCCATCAATGGTGGCCATGTCTTCAGCTGTCTGGGCCATAAGCTCTGGAATTCTTTCTTCAAACCTCTCTGCCTCTCGATCCGGCATCATCTGCCTTCAAGATACCACTTAAAGGATGCCTCTTTGACCAAGCTTCTGGTTTTCTGGCCGAATATGTCCTTGTGCGGCTCAGTATCATATTTTGTTTTCTAATGCCACTGTGAAGCATTTTGGGACCTTGGGACATTATATGGTACTAAAGGCGCTATATAAATACAAGTTGCTTGTAACAGAACATGGGGGGTTTCTATTTTCAATTATTTACTTATTAGTGCCTGAAACTATTTTTTTAATGAGCTATATTAAACATGAGGATGTATGCTACACCATGGAATTCTGCAAAAATAGTTAATCAAATTCAAAGTATCTTATACATGTAAAAACTATTAAAAGATAGATGCTCAAAAGGAGTTTTGAAGGTCAATATTTGAAGCAGGTGTTGCACCTAAATATTTCATTTATATCTGCTTTATTAGGCATAACATAGTACATTGCTTCTTTGCAAACCTAATATTTTGTTAAAGCAGTTTTAAATATTTCTTAAAGCTTGCGCTTCCCTTCAACTGTAGTTGTGACTGAAATACTTAAAAATGGGTGTTTGTTTGGGTTATTTTGATTCATTTCAACCTTTTTTTCCTCTGCAACCCCCTTGTGAATCATCACTTTGTTTATTACAAATTAAAGTTCAGCTGATTGTTTGCCAGACTCCAGGCCCTGTATGTATTTCTATAGCTGCTCCCTTTTCATATCACAGCCCAGCATTCATTTGCAAGTGGCCCTCATCTGCATGAGAATTATACAATTAACTTTTGATTAACCACCTAGTTCGTGAAAGCCATAGTGTATAGGATATTCTGCATTTAAATAAATTCCCTAAATTAGGAGCAGATCTTCCATTAATCTATGACCCACAATAAACAACAACACTGGGTGATAATCAGGGTCAAAACAATAGACACGGCAGCAGGGCTAGAATGTCATCTTTAAATATAACAGCCCAGATAAAGGCTTCCAGATTGCACCTTATCATAACACAAAAAAATCAAAGCTCTCTCTTGTCTGTGGCAAAACGCCAGAGCCCAGCGTCTCGAGCTACCATTGTTTGGGACCACAACCATTGCCAGATTTGCATTCAGAAAGACAGTTCTAACACACATTACATCACGTACAGTACTTATCTCTGCGTCTGACAATAATTATCAGTAAAAATGTACTCAGAATGACTTTTTTGTGATATTTATGCATCACAGACACAAGGAAGGTGAGATAACAGCATTATGAAAAAGAAGAGTCTCAGAAGGCATTGCACAGTGCTGTGCTCGTCGATTAAATTTACTCTGACACTCTGGTGCTACTGAACATGTGAAAAAAAGACTATAAAGCTTTTATTTAATGCAATAATAGCTACGAACACATTTCTCTCTGAGAGATAAGATTCTTTGTCAAAACAAACAAAAGGTCCTGTATTAAACATTATCTGAAGAATATATATGAGGAAACTAAAATATCAGTTTTCTTAGCAAACAATTTGTTTATTTGACATTCGAAATAAAACGCCCGTGCTAGTTATCCTGCATATTTAAAACTGGCTGAGCAGTACAATGGTAAAAAAAATAGCACGGCAATAATATACTTCACATCATTGTTGTAAATCTACATATCATTATTTTGTTTTCATATTAGAGAGTATGTAAAATATGCAGACTTCCTCCATTCATGCTTGCTTGCTTGGAGTTAGGCAAATGTCAGATAAGTATTAATAATTAGATGATTACCACAATGTTACCAAGCAACACAATGGAAAGTTTATTCATTATGCAAATCACGGTTTTAGATTTTTATTCAGCTTTTGTTTATACAATTTGAATGTGCTTTCCCTGCAAAGTAAAGGCTAAACATATAACTGCGGGTGTACTGTTATCATTTGCAGGATCATTTGGGTGTTTATTCTTAATAAGATCAAATTAATGCTCTGCTTCTGTACCGCCACTAAAACATTTAAATAAAATTGGAAGCAGCTCTCGATAAACAAAAGAGTATTAGAAAAACTGTGACCATAACACATAGCATCATTGAAGGCTTAATACAAATAAAATGGAAATGAGTACCTTTACAAGGTTATTGGACAAAATAATCTGTAGATTGTTTGTTTTCACACCAACTTAATAATTTATCGGTAAGAGAAATGACCCTCATAGCCTGTAAGAATATAAATTTAATTAATTGTATGAATTAAAGCTACAATATGTTTGTTTTATATAACACAATGCAAGAATAATTGTGGAGAATGTTTCTGTTAACATTTTAAGCACCAGCACTGGGCTAATTATTCCAGCAGCAGGAAATTATG
Source organism: Scyliorhinus torazame (assembly GCF_047496885.1). Lineage (NCBI taxonomy): Eukaryota > Metazoa > Chordata > Chondrichthyes > Carcharhiniformes > Scyliorhinidae > Scyliorhinus > Scyliorhinus torazame. The sequence continues at coordinate 147,643,018 of NC_092722.1, read as the reverse complement.
ACCAAATTAAAATAATACGTTAGAGACTGGTTACATAAAGCCCCTGCGGTAAATGCTTCAATTACATTTGAGAGTCCTCTTTACGCAGACCTTGTCTGAAAAGGTTTTGAACGTCTATATGGTAGCAGTTGTCATGCTTTAGAAAAATCACATGCAGTAAAAAGTCAGAATTGTCAGCTCTGAAGACATTGCTTGTTCCGTTGGGTAAAGTAGAGAAAGCAACATTGGCAAACGATCTTTAAAAAAGGACAGAAACAGCAGCAGAATGAAGATAAAAAGCAGGGCATGCTTTATTCTCGCTGAAGGATGGCAACAGTAAATCATTTTGAGAAGAAGTGGAATATCTGATAGGTCATCTGTTGTATAATGAAAGAATGGGAGACAAGAGAGAAGTTAAAGAAGGAAGGTGATTCAAACTCTCAGGGGATATTAGATGCAGACACATGTTTAGGTGATGAAGATGCATATGCAGCATCTGCCATCTGTGTCCTTCATTAGCCCAGGTGAATTGTAGCACTTGCATCATAGTCTACATGCAAATTTTGTCAACTTTGTATATGGCTAATGACAAAAGCAGCAATACATGTACAGAATGTTTGGATTTCGTGTCAAGTCCTAATGGTTTGCTGTTCTGGGCCTTAAGTAGCCAAATCTTTATTGAGTGGTAAACCACTGGGACATTTTAGTCTTTCAGAAGGTTGTTCTGGTTACTACTGCTTTAGTGGATAAAATCCACAAGGACACTCTTTTAACTTGTTTAGACTGTAACCATTCGGTTTTATTTGATTTGGATTCACCAGGGAGGTGGCTAATTTAAACATGTCTGGAGTGGCTTTCATTCTGGGCTTGTGTTTGAGAAATGCAGGCAGGTGATCTTTAAATGGTCCCCCTTATCCTGGTCAAAGTGCAGTAAATGTATTTTACTTTTAATATTCCACATGGACATACGGTTTTCAAATCAATACCCCTCCCTCTGCACTTAGACTGAATTTGTGGGGTGGTACGACTGTAAGGTTTCCAGTTCTACTTGGTGAATGTTCGGTAGGCAAACTAATTTTCCTAGAATCTAATCTGAGGGGTTTAAAGTAACAACTCAACACCGGCTTCCCAGAGGTCACAGTGCCATACACCATCTGAGCTTCATGCTTATTTTAGATTTGTGTTGATGGAGGCTTAATGAGGAGGAAAAGCTTTAATTACCATATGTTTCCTAAGGTTGTTTAATAGAACAGGAATTACGGGTTTGCCAGGGTCACAGGGTCTATGAATAATGTTGAAGTACATTCTACATTATTTTGTTCAATTTTACTCGTCTAACTTTTGACTTGCTTGATTTTCTTTTGCAAAGGTAAATTAGGTATCTGTAGTAGTTGAGAGTCATATTAATAAACTAAATTTTAAAAACTGTACCCATGAATTTAGAATTTAAAGGAAAATGATCAAGATCTAAGCGCAGAACATCCTCCTCATTTATGGCAATAATTAATTTAGTTTCAACCGCATAGCAAAAATGCATTTTAATGGCAATGATATCCACTTATCAGTTTTCAACCATTATCTGCTTTAGGAAATCCATGGCAGCCTATAATTACTAGACCATGATTTGACAGGGCTTGTTGCTGGGTGTAGTACAGGATGTGGAAGTCACTGAAATTTGGGATCTTTATTCTCAGACGTACTCTGTCGGTAGACCATAAAATGGCACAATCAAGAATAAAAATCTATTTTTTAAAATAAAAACATAAAACAGTCATTGTAGGTTGAATGTGATTAGGGGCTGGTTGAAAATTAGGGGTTGGTTTAGCACAATGGGCTAAACAGCTGGCTTGTAAAGCAGAACAAGGCCAGCGACGTGAGTTCAATTCCTGTACCAGCCTCCCTGAACAGGCGCCGGACTAGGGGCTTTTCACAGTAACTTCATTTGAAGCCTACTTGTGACAATAGGCGATTTTCATTTCATTTCATGTTCCAGTTGTCCATGCTACAGCTACAGGAGTGTATGGTGAAAAATGGTGAATGGCCTCTTTGAAGTATTTAGAGGCGGATATCAGGTTATTGTTTATCCCAGCAAAATAATGATTTATGAATGCCAGAGAACAGGTAATGCTGGTGTTACATATATTAAATTATCATTGTGCAAATCCCGGAGTTCCATTATTACTATGATATTTAGGGCTTAGAATAGTCGTGAGTGTGTTTTGAGTTTCAGGAGGAAACACTTCCCTACTCACCCTACCTTAAATTTTAGACATATTTCTACTTCATTTAAAGCATTCCATTGTGTCCCTCAATCCCAACTGAAGGATATTACTTTACTATGCAATGCATGGTCCACCAATATAAGTGACTGTGCAAGAGTTCCCAAAAGTTTATTGGTACGACCAGCACATTTGTGACTTTTGGATTTTCCAGTTACTGTGTAAACAAATGACATAATCACCTTAACTCCTGATTACACGATGCAAGATTAGGGTGTCCACAGTTTTGGATTAACCCACACATGGTAATCCACGATGGCCTGTGACCTTTCAGATATTGAAATGCCGCAGATTAATTCATCATTCTTCAGTTCCTTGGCCCAATCTTTAACTTAATTTCTGTACTAGATCAGCAGAGTGCAGCAGCAAGGAAAAATTGTGAAGATTGGAAATTTGAGATAGAATGCTGGAAAAGTATAATAGATCATCCAACATCTGAAAGAGACAAATTGGCACCAGAGAAGCCCCTTACATAAGGCTGACGGACAAATTAGGATTAAGAAGGCAACGAGGAAGGGAGGGAACTTCAGTTGTTGTTCTCCACATCCTTCTTCATGGGCCCGTCTTTGCAGAACCACAGAAGGTGTTTTTTTAACCTGACTGCCAGTTCAGCTGACGCCAGAATAACCCAGGTCTGGATTCTCCGCACTCCAATGCCAAAATCGCGGCCGGCGCCGGCCCAAAAAGTGGCATACTCGGGGAGTACACCATGTAGGACCTACCTAGGACCATTGCCGGAGGTCCGCTCTGCCATTATCCGCTCCCGACCGGTCGAAGTACCGACGGCATGAAACTAATGTGGTCATGCCGGTCGGGATACTCGCGTGGCAGCTGCGGACTCAGTCTGCGGCCGCACTGGTCAGGAGGGCGGCCTGATCGGAGGGCAGGGGGGCGGGGGGGTCTTATAGGCGGCCGGGGAATGTTTGTGCAGGCAGATCGGGTCGGGCGTGAGGCCGATTGGAGGGTTTATTTTTTGGGTCCATGAAGCACGGCGCAGCCGCTGGAGGCCGCCACTGTGCGCATGCGTGGACTCCGACCCCAAAGTGCGGGGGCCCGTATCTGCAGCAAAAGCTGCTCGATCTACGCCGGGTCCCTGCTAGCCCCCTGCAGGGCTAGGAATATGTGGAGCTGGCGTGAAACTCCACTGTTTTGACGCTGGTGTGGGGACAGAGTACCAATAATAGAGAATCCAACCCCTGATTTTTCTTTTTAAGATACTGAACAACCTGCTGTTGAATGCCACATCATTGCTTCATGAGATCTGTAGATTTATTTATTTAAAAAAAAAATTTAGAGTACCCAATTCATTTTTTCCAATTAAGGGGTAATTTAACGTGGCCAATCCACCTACCCTGTACATCTTTGGGTTGTGGGGACAAACCCACACAAACACGGGGAGAATGTGCAAACTCCACACGGACAGTGACCCAGAGCCGGGATCGAACCTGGGACCTCGGCGTCGTGAGGCGGCAGTGCTAGCCACTGCACCACTGCAGTGGCTGCCCTTAGATCTGTATGTTTATGACATGCATTTTCTATCAGACTCGCGTTACCTCGTAATATCCTTTCCTCTCTGCCTTCACGTGCATGATTCAAACTGGTCCTGGTGGTCCTAAAGAACTTCACTTTACATCTGAAAGGAATATTTTTTCACATCATTTATCTTCGCAGTTTTACAATCGGAAAACAAACATATATAGAAAGACAAACAAAAAATGCTGGAGAAACTCAGCAGATCTGGCAGCATCTGTGGAGAAAGAAACAGAGTTAGCGTTTCAAATCCGTATGCATTAGCTCCCTGTACAATTTTGCAACTTTAACCACACTGAGGTCCTAACTTCAGATTGTTTTCTGTAAATTTTCAATTTAGAGAAGCATACATTGTTTATATCATGCACATTCTTGTGGAATTATTTCAGTTTATTTGCATTTACGTTGCAGGCACGTGCTATTCCTGACATTCTCCTTAGCACTGTGGTAAAGGAAACACCTCAACAAACCACAAACTGTCTGACTTAAAAACATAAAGTGCTGGAAATACTTAGCGTTTGAGGGGAGGGAAGCAGGGTTAACATTTTGAATCAAATATGACTCTTCCTCAGAAGAGGCTGAAGAAGAATCATGGTTTACTATTTAACTCAAAATGTTAACACTTTCTGTCCCCACAGATTCTGCCGGATCTTCTGAGTATTTCCAGCACTTTATATTTGTATTTCAGGTTGCAAACAACTGCAATATTTTGCTTTAATTTTACTGCTTGACTTATTGGGCGGGATTCTCTGCACAACCGGAGATGGCCCATCATCGACCTGTGCGGGGCTTTCTATTGAATGCACCCCCACGCCCCTGGCAGGGGTGTGCCATCGGCGGAACCGGAAGATCCCGCCGGCATGAATGGCCGGAAAATTTTGGCCATTGACTTGATTGTAATTGTGAGGCTTAATCGTAAGGCTTAATTTTGAGCCAGTAATGCATTACTGCAAGACTAAGTTTATATTCACTCTCCAACTATAATGGCAGTGCTTCACATGGATGCTCCAGTTATTATACACATGCAGTCCAACACATAGGAACACATTTTTAATTAGAATTTTAAAAAATAAATTATTAAATAATGACTGCTTTGAAACAATTACAGCAAAATCCGCCTTAATTAGGAGGCAGATAGAATATTTAGAAATCAACATTTGCACCTTCAAAGAACTCCGTCCTCTTTAATCACACATTAACACAAGTGCCCTGTGGACTCATAACATCAAGAACCAGTAGAAAATGTTATGCCTGTGTCATTCTCTATGAGGAGAGCAATAGATATTTGTCATGGATACTTTTGTTCAAATTGCCATATAAATTCTTTGGAGTCCAGAAAAATCTAATTGAAGCATTTTCTATTGTTTTCCATTAGATGGCAGTCTTCAGCTTCCTAATGAACACATTCGTATCATTTTCCACACTCAAAAGAAATGATCCAGGATGTTTTTGAGATTGTGTGCAATGGTGGGAAGGTTGTGACACATTTTCTTGGCGATTTTAAAGTTACTGAACTTTGTGGGAGACTGAGAGTTCTGTTTTTATTTCCTGTAACTCTAGCTTTATTCATTTTTCAGAACATTAAACATATGAGCCCACATTCATGTTTACAGTGATTTCAAACCCTGGTTTGTTAATTTAGTCTTTTCTTGGGTTTGAGCTGCTGTAATAAAACCAAACTTCAGAAAATATGGAACCATTCAACATAAAATATTATTTTCGTGATCTAAAAGCTGTTCAGCAATTATCTCTTCGACAGGTAGTAATCATGTATCCTCGTACTTATCCATGTGAGGTAAATTTTCACTTTGTGGCGGAGTGTAACATTGTTATTAGTGAATAAGCAGCTCATTTTACATCTCTCCTGGTTTTTATTTCCATTGAACGCAGAAGCTAACCTCGTGTGCTTACGATAATAGACTTGTTACAGGGACAAAATGCATGTTGGAAAGGGAATCTGAGAGTTTGGGTTAAAAAGAAGAATAACTCTGCAAAAAGTGGGACACAACAGTAACAGTGCATCACAGGAAAGTTTCTGAAGCTGCTTTCCAGTAACAGCTAGGAAAATTTAAAGTGACAATTTGAGGACTATATATTATTAAGGATCTGCGTACACCTGGGAGGAAGAATCACTGTTGTCATATCATTCTATTGAACTTATGTTAAGCACCATTTATTGGTTTAAGCAGGATGAATTCATTTTTTCAGAACATGTACAATAAAAATGTAAAAGGCCCGACAAGACAGGAGAAACGATGTGAGGGACTAATTGTCTAGCATCACTGGGGACCCTATGGAGGTGGCACTGGCCAACCCTGTTAGATGCACTTACAGCCACTCCTTTGTCATTCAAAGAGGCGATCTCTTCTTCAAAACCCCTCTAGTTGAAACATGCAGCCCTCACCCCTGAGCCCGTCGCTCAGGGGAATTAGCTGCTTACAATCAGAAACATCAGAAGCTTGAGCATTTGTTCATTTTGGGGTTTGGGGGTTCAACACACGGACATCCAGCATACTTTCCGTATCACTCTGTCTTGATTCTGACAGCAGGAGGGACACAGTGTTTTTTTTATCAGTTAATTAGAAACCTGAAGGCAGTGGGGCTTGCACTGGTAAGCCACCTTCTGCTTTGAGTGTGTTGTGAAACTTTGGTCCTTACTGCTCCTGGCTGGCCATGATCACTCAATGTGGCCAACAGAGTAATGTCCCTTCTCTCCATGCTGACGGCCTTTGATCTAGCTGATATGAAACTATTTTGTACGACTAGGGGATGAACTGCAGACAACGGCACTGCAGTAACCAGCAGTGGCACATTTTTGGATAGATTCCTTACCCCTGTGCATTAAATTCAACCTGCGAACTGCTACATGACATCTAAGGCAATGTGCAATTGACTGCTGGTTTAATTAGATACCAGAAATTATAATATTATGTTAAAGAACAAAGAGTCTCCAAAGAAAATATGTGCTACATATGTGACAGAGATAAATTGGATTATTCAAAATATTCCTGATGAAATATTACATTTTGCTACTAATTATCAATCTGTTTTATCTGTGGACTGGCTGGGTGGGTTTTACATGCAAGATCTAGCACACCGATCGTCTTTAAACATTCCTGCAATATTTACATCCTTAATTTTGAAAATAAAAATATGTTCGAATCAGCGGGTGTAAATCGCAGCTGAGAACAAAGTCTAATCTTGTTGACTTCCTTCCAAGCTGATATTTTACTAATGAAGTTCTTAGCTGTGTGAATAATTTTATCATCAAATCATAACGACAGTGCCAAATTACTCTTTGACTAAATATGGTCCACTTCTAGGGAGAACATGTTGGGTATCCCTCCTGACAATCATTGGTTTTAACATATTTTATTTCTTCTGCATTTTGATTATTAAAGACACAACAAGCCAGTCAGTTCAGAACTGGAGTAAGAGTGGGTGCAAATGTTAATAAACTGTTATCTTATTATCTGGCAAAATATGTGCCCATTTTCTTCAGGCACTATTACCATGTTGAGTAAATATTGACCTATCGATACAGCCATGTCTAATATTTAGGCTAAACGTTCAGAGCAGAAAACCCCACTACCTCATTCAGAACTTTAAGCATCAAATCAAGCTTTGAAAAATTGTCACTTACTTCTGTCAGGGAACCACTGATTACAATACATCTGTGAAGAACCAAACACTTTTTCCCACCCCCTCCCTGGTGTCTCTGGGCATGGGATCTGGTGAACTAATCCCAAGTGTCATTCAACACTTCTTTGAACTAGCCACTAGGTTGTGAATAAGACCAGTCCCAGGCAAACCCGGCTGCTGGTTTCCCTTCTCTGTTCCCCATCAGGGGAATACCTGGCCTCTTCATAATGGCTGAGGCAGCAGACGGGATGAAATCTGTGTGGCACCTCTCTATGGTACAAGGTGTTGAAGCTCTGGTGTGCTGTGCCGCTGATGAAATCATTCTTGTTTACAGCTGTAAAATATGTTTTACTCTTAATTGAATTTACAGACTGCCCAACTTAAATTTTACTGAGTGCTTGACATAAATATGTTCACTTCAAAATTCCTTTCCATAAAACAACTCCCTACCTCTCCAAGCACTAGTTTTCAATTGGATGGAAAACTAATTGATTAGAATTATGAGTTATTCAAATTAGGATTCCTTTTTTTCTTGATGCATGATGTAATATATTGATGAAATGTAATTTGATTTTCTGTGGTACATGAACTAGTTTGGTATAATGCCCTGTAAATATTGGGATCAATGTGATCAGAATCATTCTCAATCTACCATGGAAACCATGATTGTGCATACAATATATGAATATTGATAGTCCAGGTACTTTTAAAAATAATGTATTCTATAAATTGTAATTACCTATAGTTATATAAATATTTAAATAATTTGTTGTGTACAATCAATGTAGATTGGAACTGACTTCTTCCGAATGAATTTTTGCTTACTTCCCAGGTTCAGGAATCTTTAGACGTTTTCGCTCAGCCACGTTGTTAAGCTAAATTCACATACGCTCGATTCATACTGGGGGTTAAACATAGCAAAAATTAAAAAGTCTAAAACAAAATAAATAAAACAAGGCACTACAAAATGAAAAGTTCCTTTAGATTTTAAAAAATTAATAAAGGAAAGTAAAATACTGATTGTCCAAATACTAATTTAAAAAAAATAATGTTTTCAAGCATACATATATTTTATTTAGTTTCCCTTCAACAATTATTGTAGTGATATATATTTGATTTAAAGTACATACACTTGCCAACTTAAAGCATTATTAATTCATATATCTCACAGTATTTGCATTTTACCAAATCTGAGATCCTAAGCTGTGCATCTTTTCTCATGGCCATGGCCGCTAGCAAATTTTATACAAACCCTTTTCCTCTGAGAAAATTTGGCCTCACATCTTTGGTCAATCAAGTGCTATATCCTCCAGAGAAAGTGGAAAAAAATCACTTGAAAATGACTGGAAAAAAATCTTTGTTCCATAAGGAGTTTATAAAAGGTGGACTCAAGGTCAGTAAAGTGCTAAATGCTGTTCCTGACTCTCTTTCCAATCCCTTGGTGCTCTAGTTCATACTCCAAGTTGATTAGACCAAATAGAGTTGACTACTCTTAAGATATCTTGCACAGGGCCTTTGTGTATCTGTTAGCCGCATGAACATATACATTTAAGCTTGGCAAAAGCATGTTTCTTCACTTTGCCTCTCCATGAAGAATGGCCAATACGTGATCAAGATGCCATAAAGTGCCGGCTATGTTTAAATGCTGCATTGTAAAATGATTTGGAGCATAAATAAATAATTCCCTCTAGGTATCTGTACAAGCTTCTATGACATTTCAGTGGAAACCAAATCAGAGTGAAATAAATGATCTCAACTAACAAAAAAAAGTTGTTTGATGTTTCTTTCTCAGAATCTAAAATGCACAACTTACTGATGAACAGTATGTTGCCAGTGCTACGTTTTAAAGATGTGTGCTGTGGAATAAATGGTATTTTTCTTGGTCACAACTCCCCACAGCACAGGAAAATTAGCTCTCCATTCATTTTCAGATCTCCAACTGAGCATCGTGGCAAACGGAGAGGGAAGTTTCCACACTGCAAACATTGTATTTTGACGTTCTCCTGTTACAAAAGGCCTTTGTTTAACAAACCTGATATATTTTTAGTTTCCATTTCAATTATTAAAATCGGTGCATTCCAGGAGTGTTGCTGTTTCAGGTTTGTGTGCAATGTGTTACTTTATTCAAGAGATGAAATACTCTGTAAAGATCATCATCTACAGAATGATATACTGATCCATGTACCGCTTTACATATTTAACACTGTGTTGATAAACAGGCAAGAGATAGAAGAATAAAAATGAACATTTACTAGCAATTGGCATCATATGTGCCTATTACTGTCATTTCTGTACTATAAACAATATGGCTTGATGCAACATGTCATAGATGTAACATATTGTGCCACATCTATACAGAATTTAGAATTTTCTCTTGTTACTTTGAGTTTAGTTTTACTGCCGCACTATTTTTAAAAATTCAATATTAAGATTGGGCAGACGCTTTTGAAATTCACTGATGTGTTAATTATGACCTTTAGAAACTCCAGTTCTCAAGATTAAAGATGAGATTGTTTTAAACATGTTGGAGCAGGTTTGACGGAGGAGAATGATAAAGGCAGGAAGGAGAAAGGGAATTTAAAGTTGACAGTCTTACTTAAGACATCGTCAATGGAATATCCACAGAAGGTTTACAAGCATGCTCCAAACAAACCGTTGCAGCTAAAGTACACCAGTTTATATTTTAAAATATCTTGCCTCAACATCATGCAGCACATGCTGCTCACCAGGAATCAAATCTGGCAAGAGTTTTTTTACACAGTAAAGCAATGTCAAAGGACACAGGTTCTCTAATACCATATACAGCACTGTTTTTGCAAACTACATCTGGAAATTGTATGAATCAAATGTTAATCTGCCAATTTAACATCAAAGTTGCCATAAAACATCCTTGTACATTGCAAAGTATGATCCGTTGTACGAGTGCGGATCTGGGATGGGGGACATAACTGGAAGGCTCGTCCTGACTTGTCAGCATGATACTTTGGCCTATTTAAAATCTGGCCTCCTTCTCATAATTGAGGAATGGTTTGCCCAACTCCAGTGGGAATGACAAAGAGGGTGGGGCGAGCTCAGAGTTCTGCAGGAATTTTCCTCTGGCAGCCAGGTAAGTGCATTGAGGAGGAAGGATATGATTGGGGCTGGGGAAAGCCAGGGAGGGACAAACCCAAGGATTCCTTGTGGGAACACCTCTACTTCCCCTGGGCCACAAGGAAACGGTTAAAAATTCAGACCGAATGATCTTATTTGCCCCTAATGGTCCTCGCAAGCCTGGCACCGGACGTTGAACATGCAACTGAGTTATAAAATAGGGATGGAATTTGAAATGTGTCAGCAAACCCTGGCTTTTGAGCATCACACTCATCCTGGAATTTGGGTGTGAAAAGTGGCTGGCACAGTCTATTTTTAACCCTCACATGCCGGATCTGGGGATAAGCAAGGGAGAAGGCACTGGGGTGGATGCAAAATTGGCCCTTATGGATTCATACCAACTACATTTACTTTTGGCCAGATATCTTTTTTCGGAAAAGCATCAATAAATATTTATAATTTTGAGAAATGAAGCCGATTATGTGAAAAAATTAAATTCCGACCATTTCTAAATACAATAACAATTTTTTTTCTTCCTTTCCCCTGCTCCCTCAATAGTGCACACCCAGTGCAGCAGGTCTTGGTTTGCTCTTGGTGTGGTTGTGATTTGATAATCAGTCCGCCACAGGCACTCCTGTTTTTCTTGAAGCTATTGGTTCAACATGTCCCATTTGGATGAAATACATTACAGATAAGTGTGAGGTGCTATATTACCATAGCTGAGATTAGCAGCACAGAAGGCATTTGTAAAGCAGTAATTCACATCAGTGTTGTGAGGGTACTGGTGTAAAAACCCTTGTCTCTCACATTCAAACATCAACTTTTTTTTGCTCTTGCTCCTTTATCTTTCTCTCTTCTGTAGATATATTTCTTTGAAGTTTCTCCCTACTTCAGGATGCAGTCTGATACTAAAACTAGAAAGCTAGTGAAGAAATTGCTTGGCCGCCCAAAAATGCCTCTGGCGGGTGATCAAAAGTCCCATGCCAATAAGTAAAAGTTTTTATTTATAGATATATCACAAGGAAATTCATATTGCTGCTGTGTGACCATTTCTGACAAAGCCAAATTAAATGGAGTAACCAACTCCGGAAACAGTTCTGTACAGTAATAGCTCAGGGTCCTTTGTTTCCATTGATCAAATTAAACATAATGGGCGGAATGCTCCCTCCCCACGCCAGGTGGGAGAATCGCCAGGGCACCGCCCAAGACCCGCCACGCCGCCCCGGCACCCACACGCGATTCTCCCCCCCACCCCCCCCCCCAAACCAGCGCGGCGAGATTCACAGCTGGCCGCTGGGAGAATCGCCGCTCGCCTTTTGTAACGGGCGAGCGGCAATTCTCCGGCCCGGATGGGCTGAGTGGCCTGCCCAACACGACGGCTTCCCGCCGGCGCCATCCGCACCTGGTCGCTGCCGGCGGGAACAGCACGGGAAGGCTGGGGGGGCAGCCGTGGGGTGGGGAGGGGAGGGGAGTTCCTGCCCCGGGGGCGGCCTCAAATGGGGTCTGGGCTGCGATTGGTGCCCACCGATCGGCAGGCCGGCCTCTCTGAAGGAGGACCTCCTTTCCTCCGTCGCCCCGCAAGATGCATCCGACATCTTCTTGCGGGGCAGCCTCGGTGAGGACGGCAACCGCGCATGTGCGGGTGGCGTCATTTACAAGGTGCCGGCTGCGTCATTTACGCGCCGCTGCTTTTATGCGGCGCCAAGGCCTGGCGCACATAAATGACACGGCGCCGCTCCTAGCCCCCCGGGCGCGGGAGAGTAAGGGACTGGGAGCGGCCTCCGACGCCGGAGTGAAATACTCCGGTTTTCACTCCGGCATCGGGACTTAGTCTGCCGATGGGAGAATTGCGCCCATTGACTGCCCTTCACAGAAATTCCCCCCAAATTAATAAGGTTCAACTATTACTGGAAAGGCTGGCTCATACTGACAATCGTAAGGAGAAATAAAGGGGTTTCCTTCAAATGGATTTGTGGCAAGGAATTAAGCGTGAGTTTCTATTTTGTAGAACAGCTACCTCCTATTCTGTGGGCATAATTCTCTGGTCTCGTTGCGCTCTCACTGGTGAATAGTGGAAGAGGCAGAAAATGAGAACTGCGCCACGTGCCAAACAGTTAGCGATGCAGCTCCTGTAGGCAAAATCAGGAGGCGAGAAACCAATTATCACCATTTCCGCCCCATTTCCATACAATTAATGACAGCCAGCTCCTTTCCAACGGCCCCCTGTCATTGAGCAGCCCCCCCAACAAGTGGTCATGCTGGCGCCGATTAGTACTGCTTTTGAAAAACATGTACCTGGCGGAAGGGCTTCTGTGGGGAGCCGAGGAGGTGAGTAGCCATCTTTGCTCACTTGCAAAGAGCCCGGGGCTGCAGGGCTTCCCATCCCAGTGCTTGGCGGCAGGGTGGAGGACCCTCGGCTGGAGTGGGGGACCCTCTTCAGGTGTGGGCCACCATGGGAGTGTGGGGAGGGGGGCTCTGGCGGGCTCCAGGGGCAACTGCTCGTGGCACCAGCTTGCCGACCCCTGGATTGTGTGTACCCATTCTGGGGCAATCCTTGTCCCTGTCCATCTGCCCCAGCGGTCACCCATAACCCCCATCAATAGCCGAGGTCTCTGGCCACGTGGCCGAAGGCAATTGCTAATAGGGAATTGACAATTGTGGTTAAATGAGCACTTCACACCAGTGGTGGCATGTAGAGCATGTGGGAGTCATTAAAAAAAAAGAAAAATCTCAAAATAAAACAACCCCCGTGCTCCCCTCCCCCCTATACATAAATAATAAATTAACACCCCGAATGAACACAAAGCAAACCTAGCAAATATATATACCACCTCAGATCCCCCAGGGTAAATAAACAAAAATAAAATAGAACCCCCCCCCCCCCCCCCCCCCCCCACACGGGTTGCTGCTGCTGCTGACCATTGTCCATCGTTCTGCCAGGAAGTCCACGAACGGTTGCCACCGCCTAAAGAACCCTTGTACCGATCCCCTTAAGGCGAATTTCGCCCTCTCCAATTTAATAAACCCCGCCATATTGTTGATCCAGGATTCCACGCTTGGGGGCCTCGCATCCCTCCACTGAAGAAGAATCCTTCGCTGGGCTACCAGGGACGCAAAGGCCAGAATACCGGCCTCTTTCGCCTCCTGCACTCCTGGCTCCCCTGCAACTCCAAATATTGTGAGCCCCCCAGGCCGGCTTGACCCTGGATCCTACCACCCTCGACACCGTCCTCGCTACGCCCTTCCAAAATTCCTCCAGCACTGGACATGCCCAGAACATATGGGTGTGATTTGCTGGGCTCCCTGAGCATCTAACACACCTGTCCTCACCCCCAAAGAACCGGCACATCCTTGTCCTGGTCATGTGTGCCCTGTGCAGCACCTTAAACTGTATGAGGCTGAGTTCATCCTCCCTAGGTCTGCCCACGTCCCCTCTTCGATCTCCTCTCCCAACTCCTCCTCCCACTTACCTTTCAACTCCACCACCGAGGCCTCCTCCTTCTCCTGCATCACCTGGTAAGTTTCCGAGATCTTCCCCACTCCAACCCACCCCCCAAGAGCACCCTGTCCTGTACTGTGCGTGGCAGCAGCCGCGGGAATTCCACCACTTGCCGCCTGGCAAATGCCCTTACCTGTAAATATCTAAAGGTGTTCCCGGGGGAGCCCATACTTCTCCTCCAGCTCACCCAGGCTTGCGAACTTCCCGTCCACAAACAGGTCCCCCAATCTTCTTATCCCTCCCCTGTGCCACCCCGAAGACCCTCCGTCTATTCTCCCTGGGACAAATCGGTGGTTCCCGCGTATTGGGGTCCACACCGAGGCTCCAACTTCCCCCCTGTGCCGCCTCCGCTGCCCCCAGATTTTGAGGGTAGCCGCCACTTCCGGGCTCGTGGTATACCTCATTGGAGGGACCGGCAGCGGCGCTGTTGCCAGCGCCTCCAGACTCGTACCCTCACAAGACGCTGTCTCCAGCCTCTTCCATGCAGCCCCATCCCCCTCCATCACCTACTTGCGCACCATCTCCGCATTGGCGGCCCAGTAGTACCCATAGAGGTTGGGCAGTGCCAGCGCCCTCCCATCCCTACTCCGCTCCAGGAACACTCTTCTCACCCTCGGAGTCCCTCGCGCACACACAAACCCCGTTATGCTCCTGTTGACCCGCCTAAAAAAGGCCTTCGGGATAAACATGGGGAGGCACTGGAACAGGAACAAAAACCTTGGGAGCACCGTCATCTTACTGGCTACACCCTACCCGCCAAGGACAGCAGCAACATGTCCCACCTCTTGAACTCCTCCTCCATTTGCTCTACCAGCCTCGTGAAATTAAGTCTATGCAGGGCCCCCCAGCTCCTGGCTACCTGGACCCCTAAATACCTGAAGATCCTCTCCGCCCTTTTGAGTGGGAGCTTGCCAATCCCCCTCTACTGGTCCCCTGGGTGAACCACGAACAACCCGCTCTTCCCCATGTTGAGCTTGTACCCTGAGAAATCCCCAAACTCCCTGAGGATCCTCATTACCTCCGGCATTCCCCCCACCGGGTCCGCCACATATCGCAGCAAGTCGTTCGCATAGAGCGACACCCTATGCTCCTCCCCACCCCGCACCAACCCCCTCCAGTTCCTCGACTCCCTCAGTGCAATAGCCAGGGGTTCAATCGCCAGTGTGAAGAGCAGGGGGACAGGGGACACCTATGCCTCGTCCCTCGATGCAACCGAAAGTACTCAGACCTCTTGTTCATGGCCACACTCACCATCGGGACCTCGTACAACTGCCTAACCACCTGACAAACCCCTCCCCAAACCCGAACCTCTTCAGCACCTCCCACAAGTACCCCCACTCTACCCTATCGAAGGCCTTCTCAGCGTCCATCACCACCACTATCTCCGCCTCCCCCTCCCTCGCCGGCATCATAATAACGTTCAGGAGCCTCCGCACTATCGCGTTCAACTGCCTCCCCTTCACGAACCCCATCTGGTCTTTGTGGATCCCTGTGGCACACAATCCTCAATTCTCTTGGCTAATACCTTCGCCAGCACCTTGGCATCTACATTTAACAACAAAATCGGCCTGTAGGACCCACACTGCAGGGGATTCTTGTCCCGCTTCAGGATCAAGGAGATCAGTGCCCGGGACATCATCGGGGGCAAAGCCCCCCCCTCCCTTGCCTCATTGAAGGTCCTAACTAGCCACATGCCCAACAGGCACACATATTTCTTGTAGAATTCGACCGGGAAACCGTCCGGCCCCGGTGCCTTCCTCACCTGCATGCTCCCTATCCCTTTGGCCAGCTCCTCCAGCCCAATCGGGGCCCCCAATCCCACCACCAGTCCCTCCTTCACCTTCGGAAACCTCAATTGGTCCTGAAAGCGGCCAATCCCTCCCTCCTCCAGTGGGGGCTCGGACCGATACAATTCCTCATAAAAGTCCCTGAAGACCCCATTGATGCCAACCCCACTCCGCACCACACTCCCTCCCCTATCCTTAACTCCCCCGATCTCCCTAGCTGCATCCCGCTTCCGAAGCTGATGCGCCAGCATCCGGCTTGCCTTTTCCCCAGACTGATAAATCGCCCCCTGGACTTTCCTCCACTGCACCTCCGCCTTCCTGGTGGCCAACAGGTCGAATTTGGCCTGGAGGCTACGCCACTTCCTCAACAGTCTCTCCTCAGGCACCTCCGCATACCTCCTGTCTACCCTCACCATCTCCTCCATCAGCCTCTCCCTCTCCCTCTGCTCTCTCCTCTCCTTGTGTGCCCTAATGGAGATCAGCTCTCCCCTCACCTCCGCCTACAGCGCCTCCCATACCATCCCCACTCGGACCTCCCCGTTATCGTTGACCTCCATCTCTCTATGCTTCCTCGGACCCGCTCACTCACCTCCTCGTCCACCAACAGCCCCACCTCCACGCGCCACAACGGGCGCTGGTCCCTCTCTTCCCCCAGCTCTAGGTCTACCCAATGCGGGGCGTGATTCGAAATGGCTATCGCCGAGTACTTGGTATCCTCTACTCTCGTTATCAGCGCCCTACGCATAATAAAAAAGTCGATTCGAGAATAAGCCTTATGAACATGAGAGAAGAACGAAAATTCCCTAGCCCCCTGCCTTGCAAATCTCCAAGGGTCCACCCCTCCCATCTGGTCCATAAACCCCTCAGCACGTTAGCCGCCGCCGGCTTCCTACCCATCCTAGACCTGGAGCGATCCAGTGCCAGATCCAACACCGTGTTAAAGTCCCGTACCCCCCATTATCAGGCCCCCCACTTCGAAGTCCGGGATCCGACCCAACATGCGCCGCATAAAACCTGCATCGTCCCAGTTCGGGGCGTACACATTGACCAGCACCACCCTCTCCCCTTGCAGCTTACCACTTACCATTACGTACCTGCCACCATTGTCTGTCACAATGCTCGACGCCTCTTTTCCACCAAGATCGCCACCCCCCGACTTTTGGCATCCAGCCCCGAATGAAACACCTGACCTACCCACCCCTTCCTCAATCTTACCTGGTCTGCCACCTTCAGGTGTGTCTCCTGGAGCATAACCACATCCGCCTTCAGCCCCTTCAGGTGCGCGAACACTCGGGCCCGCTTGACCGGCCCGTTCAGTCCCCTTACATTCCAGGATATCAGCTGGATCAGGGGGCTACCCGCCCCCCTCCCCCGACTAGCCATAACCCCTCCTTGGCCATCCACGCGCCCGCACCCCACGCCCGGCCCGTTCCCCACGGCGGCAGACCCCCGTCCCAACCCCCTCTACTCGCTCCAGCTCCCCCTTGACCATAGCAGCAGCAACCCAGTTCCCCCCACCCACCCCCCGATCCCCCACCCACCCCAGCTAGGACCCCTCCTAGCTGCTTTACTCCCCCCATTGCACTCCCGCAAGTCAGCTGACTCCTGCTGACCACGGCTACTTCCGCCTTTCCTTCGACTCCTCCCACTGTGGGGCATACCCTCCTCCTCCATTACCCATCCACAGGCTCTCCACCTCCCCCTTCCATCCCAAGTGCAGGAAACAACCCTCGCTTCCCCGCCCCAGCCCCGCTCACTGCAGCCTTCAGCGCGGGAAAAAGCCCGCGCTTTCCACCTGCTCGGCCCCACCACCTGTGACGCCGCTCCTTTTACAGGCCCAGTCCCCTCACCCCCGACTCGGGCCTCCCCCTCCCCCGCGGGGCCCCATCCCCCCTACCGGCCATCCATCCCTACTCCATTTACTTACCCCCTCCAAGAGCCCACCCGACAGACTCAACCAAAACAGTGCCCAACCCACCCTAACCACCCTCACCGAACCAAAAAGAAATAAGAGCAAAGACCCCCCCCCTCATAATGTAACATCCCAACAGCAATCCCCGATCACCCATCCCGACCCTCAGTTTGTGTCCAGCTTCTCGGCCTGGACAAAGGCCCTCGCCTCCTCCGGAGACTCAAAATAATGGTGCCGGTCCTTGTATGTGACCCACTATCGCGCTGGCTGCAGCATGCCAAACTTCACCCCCTTCCTGTGCAGCACCGCCTTCGCCCGATTGTACTTTGGCCCTCTTCTTCACCACCTCCGCACTCCAGTCCTGGTATTTTCGAACCCCAGCGTTCTCCCACCTGCTGCTCCTCTCTTTCTTGGCACACCTGAGAACGCACTCCCGATCAGCGAACCGATGAAACCGCACCAGCACCGCCCGCGGTGGCTCATTAGCCTTGGGCCTCCTTGCCAACAGTTATGGGCCCCTTCCAGCTCCAGGGGCCCCTGGAAGGATCCCGCTCCCATCAGCGAGTTTAACATGGTGACCACATAGGCCCCACATCCGACCCCTCCAGCCCCTCCGGGAGGCCCAGAATCCGCAAATTCTTCCGCCTCGACCGATTCTCCATCTCCTCAAACCGTTCCTGCCATTTCTTGTGGAGCGCCTCGTGCGCCTCCACCTTTACCGCTAGGCCTAAGATCTCGTCCTCGTTGTCAGAGATCTTTTGTCAGACCTCGCGGATCGCCACCCCCTGGGCCGTCTCCAGCAGCTTGTCGATAGAAGCCTCCAGCAGGTCCGCTTTGATCTCTCTGAAGCAGCGCTGGATAACCTCCTGCTACTACTGCGCCCACTGCATCCACGCAGCCTGGTCCCCGCCAACCGCCATTTTGCTCTTCTTCCCTCGCACCTTCTTTTGGGTTCACCACCACATTTTTAGTCGCCCCGCTCCTGGTCCAAGCCATACACTGTTGGGGAACTATTGCAATCTCCTTCCCACGCCGGGAAACATCGAAAGCATGCCATTGGGGGCCCTGAAAAGAGCCCAAAAGTCCGTTTTTAGCGGGAGCTGCCGAATGTGCGACTTAGCTCCGCATAGCCGCAACCGGAAGTCTCCATGTGGGAGTCATTGTCTAGCATCCCAGTCACACCTTGATGCCCGGACACTGTGCCTGAACACTGCGGGAGGCAACACCACACATGCACATCCAACACCCGAATACCCAGGGAATGGCACACAGCTCCGGGGCTATTACCGCGGCCGGAGGGTGGAGGAGTGCAACGAGGAGGGAGAGATGCCTGGAGAGACGGGCCAAGGGTTTGGAGATCAGCGCGCACTGCGGAAGAAGGTGACAGAAGCATCATACTAGTTGTGCACAAAGGTAATAATTGTGTGCAACAATTCTCCACTCTCCCAATGGTGCTGCCCCCTACCCCCCACCTCACCCACCACCAACCTACCCCCCACCTCCTTCCGCCTCCCCCGGTGCCTTCAGTAATCCTCGATGTGCTTGGCCCTCCTAGTTCAACCGCTATGTCTAGGTTTGTCCCCATGATGCACATCAGAGATGGAGGCAGCCAGCTACTTACCTTACCCGGTGGCCTTTGATGCCCCTGGTGGGCGTCATCTTGGGGCACTAAGGCCGGAGGGCCTTGGCTCACTTGTTGGCGGCACATGTACAGCCGTGCCACCCTGTTCCGTGTGCTGGCCGTGAGACGTGGCCTCATCAGAGGGGTGGAACTTGGGGTAGCTGGTGGCCATTGTTGCCACTCCTTGGGACAGGTCTGGATTGATGCTCTCTTCTTTCGCTCGGTGCCCATAGGGCACTGGGGCTCACCTTGGCATGGAGGGGCAGCTGGTTTGAGCCCCAACTGTCCCTGCATCATCTGGCTCGGCCGCACTGACGGTTCCTCATGGTCTGCACCATTTTTCACGATGCTCCTCAGTGACTGAGGAATGCTCTGCAGTGCCTCGTCAATGCCCACCTGTGACTGGGACAAGCTCCGCAGACCCACGGGTGTTCCCATCGGAGAGCGGGACATGTCCCGCAGAACTTCATCAAGGTCGGCCTGGTACCGGGTAACATCCCAGGGAGTTGGAAACTCTGCCGAGACTCTCAGCCATAGCTGTACCCAACTGCGCGATCCTTGGACACCTTCACTAATGGTGCCCACGTCATGCTTCAGGCTCTCCCCTGCAGTTGCCACCCTGTCAGTGCTGGCCTCGGTGCCACGCATTGCCGGCGACATCTTCACTGCCCGTAGCCTCTGGGAATCCTCCAAGCAGCTATGGATCTGCTGGAGTGACGCTGACATCTCCCTCTGAATGTCCCGGCCACACTGTAATGTTTCCATCAGCTGCTAGATGACCTCTTCCACATGCACAGCATCTGACTGGGACCCAGCTGGGTCCTGGGATCCAGCAGACCTCCGACTGCTGTCTCGCTTGTGGGTTCCTGCCTCCACCTGATGTGCATCATCAGCTGTGTGATGCTCACCAGATTGTGCCCAGAAGCCTGACCATAACATTTCCCACCGAGGTGTGTGTATCTGTGCTGGTGGAGGGTGGGGATGACAGCTGTGACTCGATTATTATGGCATTCTCAGAGCTCTACTCCGAGGTGTTCTCGTGGGAGGCTGGAGAGGGGGCCGCCCGGGATGGGCCGGTGCTGTCGGCTGGAGGACCTGCGGGAGAATGGATATGTCGTCAGTGGGAGGGATGGGGAGTTGGGGATGGGTGCTCGCGTGGGGGCGGGAAGGTATCGGTGGGGAGGGGGGGGGGGACGGGGGACTAAGGGTGTCTACTCACTCGTGCTGCCCGATGTAGGTTGTCTGATATTTTTCCTGTATTGGAGTTCAGTCCTCCTGCTCACACTCCCAGCATTCACAGCTGCCACCTTGTCCCAGGCAGCACTGGCTGCTCTATGGCTGACCAGGACTCTTGGGGGCACAGGACATCCCTTCTTGCCTCCACTGCATCTAGCAGCTTCCCCAGTTCTGCATCCCTGACTCTTGGGGCCAATCTCCTGGGCACCATTGTTGGGAGTTGGCTGGGGTTGGCTGAGCAAGTACTGCTTAAGTATTGCTCGACCTTGTTTTGGTGTTTGAGAGGTGTTGCTCTGTCAGGTGTAACACGTGTCCTGAATTCTCTGGCCAGGTGTAACACTTGTGTGGAATTCTCTGGCCTTTGGGATTATCTTTTCCCACTGGCAGCACATGCCTACCTTTGGGTTTCTAATTTTGGACGTCTTGCCAATTTGAGGGAGGGTGAGGGGGATTCCAGGGGCCTCAAAAAGGTTGGGGGTGAAGGGGAAGGCCTGAAATCTGGCGTTGGGCTGAAAGGGGTGTCTAAAGGTTGGGCCTTCCACATTGGTGCTGCAACTGTCGAGAAATGCTCCTCCAAACGCACCCAAAAGTGGGCTTTAACTTTTGTCCGCTGAATCGCGCCCTAGATTTTTGCCTTATCAAGTAATTATTTCCATTACATCTTTTTTATTCATTCAAGGGATTGGGCATCGCAGGCATGGCCAGCATTTATCACCCATCCCTAAAACACTGAGAGGCTTGCTGAGCCATGTTAGTGGGCCGTTAAGGGTCACCACATTACTGTGGATCTGAAGTCACATGGAGGCCAGACTAAATAAGGACAGCAGATTTCCTTTCCCAAAGAGCTTTGTGAAAGAACTACGTATTTTACGACAATCCAGTAGTTTAATGATGATAATTTTTCATATCAGTTTTTTATTGCAGTCTTATTTAATAACTGAATTTAAATTCCACAGCTGCCATGGTGAGATGTGGCTGGATATACATTCTGCTACCCTAACTCAAATTGTTACTCCTCAGGATATATGACTCGCGTTGAATGTATACGGTAAATATTCCATGTTTCACATTTGTAGATTCTTTCTGTTTTGATGCTTTGTTGTTTGTGACCATGTTGATCACTATCAGACACAATGCCAACCGATAGTGGTTGTCATGTATGATGACACGTTAGGTGGGATTTTCCGGCCACGCCATCATCTAGACCCCATTTTACATCAAGGACCTCTATGCAAAACTGGCAGGAAGCTATACTTTTCCTAAGTCTGATGTAAAAGGCTTATTTTACATAAATAAGCCACGCATACCTCCAGCCAGAGCTCAATATCCAGAAACTATGTAACTATGAATACCCATAACGGCTTGTGTGAATACATCTGCCTGCCTTTTGGAATCTCATCGGTGTTTGCCATTTTTCAGCACGTAATGGAAAATATCATTCAAGGACTGCCTAAGGTGGCACTGTATCTAGATGATGTGTTAATCACAGAAGCCACCAAAAAAAAAATCTGTCAAACCTGGAGGAAGTCCTATGACGAATCTCATACATGGACGTCCACCTCATGAGGGAAATATGCATGTTCCAGGCAGGCGAAGTAGCATACCTTGGGTACCATGTCGATAAAGGTGGCCTGCACCCTAAAGAGGATAAAGTGAAGGCCATAAAAGGGGCACCAATCCCTCTAAACATGACCGAACTAAAGTCATTTCTGGGCCTCATAAATTATTATAGGAAATTCATCCCCAACTTGGTTATTTTACTGGCACCCCTACACACTGAGTTGAAGAAGCACGAGAAGTGATGGTCGCATGCTCCATAGGATGAAGTAGTCACAAAAGTGAGACATCAGCTGCTATCATCCAACATCTTGGGTCACTAGATCCCACAAGCCAGCTGGTATTAATGTGCGGTGCCTCTCCGTACGGAATAGGGCCAGCTCTTTCCCATCGATGGGACGATGCAACTGAGCGAGCAATTACATATGCATCATGAACCTTGGCAGATGTAGAACGATGCTATGCCTAAATTGAAAAAGAGGGACTGGTTGTGATATTTGGAGTAAAGAAATTCTATCCGTACGGTTACAGCTGGCACTTTACAATAACCATAAACCCCTTAGGACTTTTTAAGGAGGACAAAGCGAGCCTCCCATCACTATGGCTCGGATCCAACAGTAGGCATTATTCTTGGCGGCCTATGAACACTGACCTGGCACACACATTGCTGACACTGAAGTGCTGAGTCACCTACCGTTGCAGAGTTTGGCCCCTTTGCTAGAAATGGAAGAAGTCATAATGATACTGAATTTCCTGGACACCCTGTTCAGACGTGGACCCAAAAGGACCCTATGCTGGCAAAACTGTGCAACATGATCATAAGTGGCAGAATTCGAGAACACCCCACAAAGGATATGAAGCCCTTCCTTTCCAAACACAGAATTGAGCGTGAAAGATGACATCATCCTATGGGGAGTTTTAGTGGTCATTTCCCACCCGTGTTAGCACCATAAGACCATAAGACATAGGAGCGGAAGTAAGGCCATTCAGCCCATCGAGTCCACTCCACCATTCAATCATGGCTGATTTCAACTCTATTTACCCGCGCTCTCTCCATAGCCCTTAATTCCTCGAGAAATCAAGAATTTATCAACTTCTGTCTTAAAGACACTCAACGTCCCGGCCTCCACCGCCCTCTGTGGCAATGAATTCCACACTCCCACCACTCTCTGGCTGAAGAAATTTCTCCTCATCTCTGTTCTAAAGTGACTCCCTTTTATTCTAAGGCTGTGCCCCCGGGTCCTAGTCTCCCCTGCTAATGGAAACAACTTCCCTATGTCCACCCTATCTAAGCCATTCATTATCTTGTAAGTTTCTATTAGATCTCCCCTCAACCTCCTAAACTCCAATGAATATAATCCCAGGATCCTCAGACGTTCATCGTATGTTAGGCCTACCATTCCTGGGATCATCCGTGTGAATCTCCGCTGGACCCGCTCCAGTGCCAGTATGTCCTTCCTGAGGTGTGGGGCCCAAAATTGCTCACAGTATTCTAAATGGGGCCTAACTAGTGCTTTATAAAGCTTCAGAAGTACATCCCTGCTTTTATATTCCAAGCCTCTTGAGATAAATGACAACATTGCATTTGCTTTCTTAATTACGGACTCAACCTGCAAGTTTACCTTTAGAGAATCCTTGACTAGGACTCCCAAGTCCCTTTGCACTTCAGCATTATGAATTTTGTCACCGTTTAGAAAATAGTCCATGCCTCTATTCTTTTTTCCAAAGTGCAAGACCTCGCACTTGCCCACGTTGAATTTCATCAGCCATTTCTTGGACCACTCTCCTAAACTGCATGGGCCCTTATGTTTTTTCACCCATCTTCACAGAACTACACAATGGTCAGCCAGGGGTCTCCAAGATGAAGATGCTCGCAAGGAGCTATGTCTGGTGATCCGGGCTAACACTGACATTGAGAACTTGGTGAAACAGTATGCTTTGTGGCAAGAGAACAAGAAGCTCCCACCTTCGGCCTTGCTACACTTGTGGGAATGGCCAAGGAGACCTTGGTACATGTGGACTTCACCAGGCCATTCATGGGATTGATGTTCTTAATCTTGGTGTATGCCCATACACTGGATGTCCTCCATGACTTCTAAAATGACCATAGAGAAACTGCGGCAATCATTTTGCGTGGGATGCAGGAGGTCCTCATGTCAAACAACTGAGCACCCTTCACCAGCGGAGAAGTCAAAGCATTTGTGAAGTCTAGGTAGGCCAGGGAGCGGCAATCCCGTATTCGTTTCACACCCCTTGATCCAGATCCACTGTCGGTTGACCCAAGGCCATGTGTCAAGAAGTGAAGAAGCCCTCATCATTGTGAGAGTAGGGAGGGGTGATCTGGACTTCGTGGGGGCGGGGTGTGATAACCCTCATGAGGACCACAGGGAATCACTAATTGATCTCCCCGTGGGGCTTGTAAAGTATGAGTTCTCTTGGTAGCAGGATAAGGTAGGACTCATTAGTGAGCCCTTTAAACGCTGCTCCCAGACCCAGACCAGGAGTTCTAATTGTCCTAGGCTGGGACACTTGTGTTGCACGCTGCATTAGCGGCTTTACCTTTTAAATTAAAATAAAACCGTTTAGCCTTCTTTGTGCCTCCAGGGTTGCTACAATCACCAAATTGCATATCTCTGTCCGTTCAGTTTTACAGACCCCCCAAAAAATGCAAGGAATGCATTTGTTTAGAAATAGTTAACGTTAATTTAAAGAAACTTCAAAAAGTAATGGATTTCGATTGCGATTGCTTTCATCAAGAACCATGTAATTTAGGTATTACTGCAGATTTTTACATCTGTATTTGAATAGGATTGCAACTTTAAACCTTGCAAGGGACTCAAAAGCCCCCCAAAAATCAGACGACATACAGTGAATATTACTGAGTTTCAATTGCAATATTTTAAACTATGAACTGGAAGAGTATATAAGAAGGCAAAACATATGAATTTAAAAAACACAGGAATTGAAGGCACAGGAGAATCAGAGTGCAGATTAACACTTACACATTATCCTCAAAACAACAGTGTATACATTACAACTCTTGCTTCAAATATTCCAGCTAGAAATGCAGCATTTACAAAAATGGAAGTGAATAAGTGTGTATAAAACTCAGAGAAGAGACATTTTTCCAATTAACCGGTGTCCAGATTTTCTCTTACGAGCAAGTTTTATAACCACCTCCAAGAAGAAAACCCAGCATATAACTTGAAGAAAGTTGAGCCATGTTTGTGGATTTTAATTTCAGATGTTGTCAACTCAAGGGCATTTGGACCAATCAATACCTGTCTGTCTGCTGGCACACAGAAAGTTTGCTATTAGGAAAGACCGGCTTACAGCAGACTGAGCCAATACCATTAGCCCTAGCCTAAGGGCAGTTCTATCCATGAGATGGGGTAGGCACCTGCCTCTCCACCCCTCCCCCACCATTAAGCTAGCCACATGGGATGTCATTTGGACATTATGGGCAAAGAGCAGTTCGTTTTTTTCCTTTTTTCTCCTTCACCCAGACTTTGCTAAATCAATAAATCTGTTCTTTGCTTATTTGAGAACTTTGCTTCAATATATAGCGAGGACTTACCTTCGAGCAACAAAACTCCTGCCAGACCAGGTCAGAATTCCTTCTTTTTGGTTTCTTCCCTGCCTCAATTTAAAAATAATTATAACATTTTTTGACAGACACTGAATGATGTTTTTTTTCCTTCCGTGATGGATTTCAAATACTAAAACCTTTACAAGGAATTAGACTTGTGGAAATGAGGTTTTACTGCTGCAACATAATAGTTTAGTAATACAACAATTTCATTTAACAGTCCCGTGATTTTTCTTATATGCTGAAATTAGTTACATTTTCACATAGCCGCATCAAGTGGATTTTAGAAAGGAATAGCTTTAATTGATGCAGCTGTAATTGTATAGTTTCCACTCAATGAGCTGTGACATTTTACCTTTACGGAGGGAGACATTTCGAAAATTCTGATTTAGCAGAAAAAAAGATTTTAATAATGGAAATAGACTCAGAAGCTGGAATAGATGTAATGGTTCTAATGAGAATACAATGGCCTGATGTTTCCAACGAAAGCCTTTCTCCACCAGCCAAAGCCCTACCAATTCTCACCCAAGGTGGGAGATCTTGGGCGTCATTCTCCGACCCCCCGCCGGGTTGGAGAATGGCCGTTGGCCGCCGTGAATCCCGCCCCCGCCCCCGCCGAAGTCTCCGCTCCCGGAGATTGGGCGGGGGCGGGAATCCGGCCGCGCCGGTTGGCGGGACCCCCCGCTGGATTCTCCGGCCCGGATGGGCCGAAGTCCCGCCCAGGAATTGCCTGTCCCGCCGGCGTAAATCAAACCTGGTATTTACCGGCGGGACCAGGCGGCGTGGGCGGGCTCCGGGATCCTGGGGGGGGGGCGCGGGGCGATCTGACCCCGGGGGGTGCCCCCACGGTGGCCTGGCCCACGATCGGGGCCCACCGATCCGCGGGCAGGCCTGTGCCGTGGGGGCACTCTTTCCCTTCCGCCTCCGCCACGGTCTCCACCATGGCGGAGGCGGAAGTGACTCTCCCCACTGCGCATGCGCGGGAAACTGACAGCGGCCGCTGACGCTCCCGCGCATGCGCTGGGAAACTGACAGCGGCCGCTGACGCTCCCGCGCATGCGCCGCATTTCCGCGCCAGCTGGCGGGGCAACAAACGCCATTTCCGCCAGCTGGCGGGGCGGAAATCCCTCCGGCGTCGGCCTAGCCCCTCAATGTTGGGGCTAGGCCGCCAAAGATGCGGAGATTTCCGCACCTTTTTGCCGGCGCGATGCCCGTCTGATTTGCGCCGGCTTTGGCGCCAGTCGGCGGGCATCCCGCCGTTGGGGGAGAATTTCGCCCCTTATCCTGAACCCCCTTGGCGAGGAAACGGAGCCTGCTGCCAGATGGCAAGGGTGTCTCAGCAGCTGACCTGATCCATCCTTTTAAGACAGAGAGGGTTCTTCCCACTCCACCTCACTTGCTCAAGCACAACATAACCTGAAGGAGTCATGAGGATTCTGTTCAGGTGAACAAGGCCTTCCTTCCAGCAGAAAGCCTGAAAAAGTGCTTCTCATCTGGCTTCTACCGCTGCGAGTTCTACTGAGACCTTTCAAAGATCCCTAAAGGAGGTGAGGGGGAGTGGGGTTCCTGGGGGGGGGGGTTCCTGGCAAAGCTTGCACAAACTGTGCGATACTTTCTCTAAAGGTGGGACAGGCAGTCAGACCTCACTGAAATGAAAGTTGTTTTTTGAAATTAAGAGTACGCAATTATTTTTTTCTCCTATTAAGGGGCAATTTAGTGTGGCCAATCCACCTAACTTGCACATCTTTGGGTTGTGGGGTGAAACCCACGCAGACATGGGGAAAATGTGCAAACTGCACACGAACAGTGAGCCAGGGCCGAGATTTGAACCCGGGTCCTCAGCGCTGTAGTCTGCAGTGCTAACCACTGTGCCACGTGCCGCTCCTCACTGAAATGAAAGTTAAAGTTTTGAACTGCAGTGGGCTTCAGTCCAGTGTAACTGGGTTCCACATTGCCGACGGGCACCGGAGATTCGGCAGGGGTGGGAATCGCGCCGCGCCGGTCGGCGGGCCCCCCCCCAGGCGATTCTCCGTCCTGCGATGGGCCGAAGTCCCAGTGTTGCTATGCCAATCCCACCGGCGTGAATTGAACCAGGTCCCTTACCGGTGGGACCTGGCGGCGCAAGCGGGCTCCGAGGTCTTGGGGCGGGCGCGGGGCGATCTGGCCCCGGGGGATGCCCCCACGGTGGCCTGGCCTGTGATCGGGGCCCACCAATCCGCGGCGGGCCTGTACCGTGGGGCACTCTTTTACTACGCGTCGGCCACGTAGGTCTCCGCGATAACCGACGTGTAGGTGAACCCCCCCCCGCGCATGCGCGGGATGACGTCAGCAGCCGCTGACGCTCTCGCTCATGCTTGGACTCCTGCCGGCCGGCGGAGTCCCTTCGGCTCCGGCTGGCGTGGCACCAAAGGCCTTCCACGCCAGCTGGCGGGGCGCCAACCATTCCGGGGCGGGCCTAGCCCCTAAAGGTGCGGCTCGCGCCGGAGTGGTTCACGCCACTCCATCCCGCCGGGACCCCCCGCCCCGCCGGGTAGGGGAGAATCCCGCCCCATATTCTGAACACACCCTGGACACCAGTTGATTTATGCCCACTTTACGGCCAATAATCTCAGGGATAAATACGTTATCAAAACAGCTTGCTATAGGGATGAAATTTACTTTTATCTTAAATCCTGTATAAATTTTAAGTAGCTATCAGTGACGCCAGAGTGTGGCATTTAAGAAGCAAGAAATCACTGGTCATCACTACATAAAGCACTCTCCATGGTGAACTTTTAATCTTACCAAGTTGTTCAAAGAAGACAGTGAGAAACCTTCCGTCAGATGTGGTGAAGATTGGAAACCAAAATATCCTCGGCAGGATTTTACAATCCTACACAAGGCAAACCCATATTAGTTGGGTGGGGATGAAGATGTTTTGTCCTGTATGTGAAAGGCACAGGCCCCATTCCTGTTGCTGGCTGTTTTCATTGACCTGGATTTTCCCTTTGAAGTGCGGATCATGAGTTGGGAGAATAGCTGACATTGTGATTCTGCCTGCTGTCCAGTGGTGCCCTTGCATGCCATTTTCATGTTGGGATTGTAGGGATGGGTTGGAGTGAGGGCCACTGCCTTCTGAAGCAAGTCTGAGGTGGGAACAGAGGTGGGCAAATGCTGAGAAAAGCAGGTTTGAAGACCATTTTCTTGAGCATCAGCCTGGTTCTGTACATGAGTGCTAGACATACTGACCCTCATGCCCTATTCATCCCTCATCTACAAACAGGGTTTGGCTTTTGGTCTTCCCACATGTTTCATGTGCTAGTCGAATGATGGCAGGGTGGCATGAGGCTCTTGAGTGGGTATAGATTGGTGGAAGGCCACCCTTGAGCATTCCTTCCCAGACTTGATTGAGGCAGAAGCAGGAAGGTAGCAGGGATCCCACCCATCACCCTCCTGGTGGATTAAATGTTCCCCCACCTCAAAATTCACTTTGTGGAACAGCATTAAAATCTGCTCCATTAGTGGGGTTTGGAGTTCAGGCAAGCATACATAATGAGATTTTCCATTACATAATTGTCAACAAAACCTCCAGTGCTGAATACATTAAAATCTCTTAAGTAATGGAACAACTGGCCATCTGTTCCATTGCTTCGAAGACGGAACAAATGGCTGACCTGTCAATTAGTGAAAATGTCAAAGCAGAGGGGGCAAGTGCTAGAATAAATTATGAATCTCAATATTGTTCAATGCAGAAGAGCACTTTACCTACTGGATAAATTAAGCTAATGTAATGGAAGATATTTCTATTTTCACATCACTGGTCAATTTAATGGTTACTTACCTTTTTTAAATAAAGCCCTACCATTAATCACTGCAATAAATCATACTTAATTTTCCATGCTGCATTACATTATGTAATCTGAAGTTAGCAGCACCTTTTAAAAAAATATATATATATTTATTAATGTTTTTTAACACAATTTTTCTCCCTTACAAACAATAACCCCCCCCCCCCCCCCACCCCCGTAACAAAAAAAAAACGAGAAATCGCGCAGAGCAAGATATATACAATTAGCAGCACCTTTTAAACGTACCTATCAAAATGTTCCCCACTCCAGAACAGGGGCGTCATTCTCCGCCGGCGGGAGTCTCCGTTTTGCCGGCGCCCGGGGGTTTCCCGACGGCGTGGGGCTGCCCCACAATGGGAAACCCCATTGACCGGCCAGTGTTACGGAGACTCCCGCCGGCCGGTCGGGGCAGAAATGTGGCGGGGCGGGTAGGAGAATTTCGCCCCAGGTTTCCACCAATGTTCGTGACATCTCTGAGCTTCTGGGAATGACAACTCCTTCAGAATTCTCTGCTCCATGGAAATTGAGGGGGCCTGAAATCGCCACCCTTGCAGGGGAGCCTCTGGCATCGGGATTGCTGTGGTGCTTGTAACCTGAGCCCTTACAAATCTACAAGATGTGAATGGGGACGGGAATCCCCAAATCAACTCTTGCCCATTTATTTTTCCCTCCGTCTGATACATGTTTGCCCCATGTCGGGATGGATAAAATCAAACGCCCAGATTTGATCTTATAAACCTGCTCATGGCTGGTTAAATAGCGGCATTGGCAGTGGTCATCATAAAGGCATGCCTGCATACTGCTTCACCCCCTCAGCATTATGCATCTAGAGGGATTTGACATTTATTTCTGTTATAATTTTAAAATAACCATATTCACAGTTAAAGTAAAATAAACGTAAACTATCCTGAATTTAAAAAAATATATATCATAGAATCATACAATCCCTACAGTGCAGAAGGAGGCCATTCGGTCCATCGAGTCTGCACCAACCCTTGGAAAGAGCATCCTACCTAGGCCCACGCCCCCACCCTATTCCCGTTACCCAGTAATCTCACCTAAGCTTTTGGATTCTAATGGGCAATTTATCATGGCCAATCCACCTAACCTGCACATCTTTGAACCATGGGAGGAAACCGGAGCACCCGAAGTAAACCCAAGCAGACACGGGGAGAAAGTGAAATCTCCACACGGACAGTCACCCGAAGCCGGAATTGAACCCGGTTTCCTGGCGCTGTGAGGCAACAATACGCCACCGTGCCACCAGCAGCACAAGAATTTCCGATGCTTACATGTTAAGCTAGGCTGATGTAAGGGGCTATATTTCATGCCTTAAAATTCATCAAAGAACATGAGCAAATGTTTCGCAAATTTGGTGTATCAGCGCTGCAAACGGTTAAGAAAAAATGAATGAATTATGTTCGGTGGAATTAAAATTAAGTAAATACATATGGGTAAGTAAACATAGCAAAGTAACCATGGAGGTAAGTAAACGAGTATAAATTGATAGTAGTAATTTCGAAGGAGTATGATATTTGAACCTTAACATTTATATCTGTTTATAAATGACTTGCTGTAAGAATTAGAATTGACCATTCATAGCCTCAAATGTTTCTTTTAGCTAGATATAGTTATTTAGTAGTATCGAGAAATGGTAACTCCAGCACAGCTTTGCAATTGCTGAACATTGCTCCCATGTGCATGCCTGGGACTGTTCCACTAAGCATGCCACAGTCCCCCTCTCATTGTGAAAATTGAAAATAGATCACCATTTTCTGTGTTTCCGGGTGCAGGAGCCACAAGTGCAGAGCTCTGGAATACATAGCTGAGTATTGTAACCTTGATAAAAAATATTTTTGAAAAGGAGCCATCAAGGAAGATTTGACTAGTTCATCATTAAACATGAGCTATTCTCATGATACAAGACAGAATTACAGTTCAAGGCCTTGCAAACCACAAAGCAAAATCAGGAGGAACTCATGTGGTGCATTATTTTTCTCATTGAACTGCAAAAATAATTCTTAAGTACCTGAAACAAATTCTGAGGTGTGAGTCAAAGTGGCTTATTTTTGATAATGATTGATTTAAAAAAGGCAAAATTGAAAAATCATGGTCACGTTCAACTGGAAAAGCAAGATCTGGGGCGAAATTCTCCGGAAACGGCGCGATGTCCGTCGACTGGCGCCCAAAACGGCACAAATCAGTCGGGCATCCCGCCGCCCCAAAGGTGCGGAATGCTCCGCATCTTTGGGGGCCGAGCCCCAACCTTAAGGGGCTAGGTTGGCGCTGGACGAATTTCCGCCCCGCCAGCTGGCGGAAAAGGGCTTTGGTGCCCCGCCAGCTGGCGCGGAAATGACATCTCCGGGCGGCGCATGCGCGGGAGCGTTAGTGGCCGCTGACGGCATTCCCGCGCATGCGCAGTGGAGGGAGTCTCTTCTGCCTCCGCCATGGTGGAGACCGTGGCGAAGGCGGAAGGGAAAGAGTGCCCCCATGGCAAAGGCCCGCCCGTGGATCGGTGGGCCCCGATCGCGGGCCAGGCCACCGTGGGGGCACCCCGGGGCCAGATCGCCCCACGCCCCCTCCAGGACCCTGGAGCCCGCCTGCGCTGCCTTGTCCTGCCGGTAAGGTAGGTGGTTTAATCTACGCCGGCGGGACAGGCATTTTAGCGGCGGGACTTCGGTCCATCCGGGCCGGAGAATCGCGCGGGGGACCCGCCAACCGGCGCGACGCGATTCCCGCCCCCACCGAATATCCGGTGCCGGAGACTTCGGCAACCGGCGGGGGCGGGATTCACGCCAGCCCCTGGTGATTCTCCGACCCGGCGGGGAGTCGGAGAATTTCGCCCCTGGGGTTAGATTCTCCATTTGGGAGATAAGTGTTCTCACTGGGACTGACTAGTGTGCCTTTCGCGTTTCCATTGGGGGTGCTATCTGCTCTCCGATTCAGGACATGTAAATGGAACAGCACTCTGCCGGTGCAAATTGGAAACAATTCCCGACAGAAGCTAAAGAGCCTGACAGCTGGAGCTGTTTTTAAGCGCTCCATTTACTGCAGCCACTAAGCACACTCACGGCAGCCACTAAGCTCAGTCAAGTCCTGCCCCCAACCCTCTAGTCAGGGAGTCCAAGGTGGACCCACTGCTCGATGCCAATGAGGAGAGAAGGTACACCCTCTTTCCCAGGGTGGGTTGCAGACTCAAGCCTGTCCTCCTGAACAGTGCCTGGGAGGAGGTGATGAAGGCAGTGCTGCCAGTCTCACTAGGAGGAGACAGCTTGTGATCCTGATGGTTGATGATCACTGGTGAGGTCTCTGCCTCCAGGAAGGGTTCCAAAAGCCACGCCATAGATGTCCTTTGGTTGGGGTGAGTCCTGCTAATCCGTTGCTTCCTCTGCGGTGGAGCAGCTGTTCTGAGGAGTGCCAACACTGGTGGACCACTGATTGAGCTTGGCCATGCCCATCACCTTGATGATACAGCTGGGGTATGAGGGTTTCCAGAGGGATAGCCTCAGTGGACTATCACATCACCAGAGTCTCTCTGAGCATTAACAGAATACAGTGAGAAACCAGCAGTGTGAGCAGTCAGGAGTCAGGAAGTAGCACCAAAGGGGTGCGTTTAAATCCACATCCTGCAGCAATGACGGTCTGAGCCCCGAAGGGGACACCCCAAGTCCAGGGACTTGGCACCAAGTCATTTCCCGCTACTGCCCCCGGCCCTGGCAGCCACCCCTCAGCAAGCCCGACAATCTTCAAGGCTTTTTTGAGTCAGCAGCCAGGATGCCCAGTCCCCGTTTTAAAATACTTGCACCAATTAGCGCCCGCGATACCTCTGCCTAAGAGGGGCGGAGCATCGCGGAGGGGTGGAGAATTAAATGTCCAAGCCGCTAATGATACTTAAGTCCATGCAAAAGACGGTTTGATAATGCTGCCAGTGAGGATCCGGAGCGTGAGGCGCAATCAGCGGCGGGTGCAAAACGCATTTTTTCCAATTTGCACGATTCTCCGCCCGATCGCGATTCTCATTGCCAGCGTCATGACGCGGAGAATTCAGCCCCTGATATCAATTGTAATTTTGATTGCATTACCTATATCGTTTGAAGAACAGTTGAAGATTGAACCAGAGACAGGTAAAGCCCAATATTTGCAAGAAGCTCAAATGTCATGAAATGAATATACAGCTAAAATCACAACATTAGAAATACAAAGCAAACACTGTGTGTAATTTTCTAATTTTTGCGAATCAATTGTTAGTTATTTAACCATAGAATAGAATCCAAAATACATCCTTTAATGCAGATCAGTATTTCAGGAAGCAACGATCAGATACTATCAAGGCCTTTTCGTGCAGTGTGCCAGATATACTCGAATAATAATTTGAATTGCTTTATTTCCGATGGAAGTTGATTTTCGGATGTAGCCAAGTAATCACAGCGGATGCCTTTTATGGCTTATCTTTATTGTAATATTTTCAATTTGTTGCAAAGGTATAATTGGCTATGCTGTATCTTATGTTTATATATTTATAGATGTACAGATCCAGAAAGATCTTGGGAACTGAGCCAGTATTTCATGTGTTTTTTATTATTGATCTGCTTTAATAAGCATCAGTGGATTTTTCTTTTTGCTAATGGTGGAGTGACTGGTTTTGAGGGCAAAAGTAATAGAAAATAACCCCAGGAGGTTCAAGAGTGACCGGATTGCCCTGAGCCCTGAAGGCAATGATGCGCACTTGAGACCACCCTTTAAATTAAGCGAAACTTTTCTGCTTTCCATGTCTAAGGATTGAGTGTTTGTATTAATACACCTTAACAGAGAGAAAGCCACAGCATTTCATCTTCATTTTGAACGGGGTAACTTTTCTTTGGTACCTTCAAATTGAATGGTCAGTTTAATATACCAATTAAGCATCACACAGCCTTGTAATTTTCTTTTGCAGTAAAACCGTATCAAAATGCACAATTGGCTTCCTGAAAAAGCGCTTTAGATTTTATGAGGTGGCCTAAAGCTCTCAAAGGAATCCCACAAACGTTGGTTTTATTGATCTGAAATGTGCACTTCTAATGATGTAATTGCATCTCTCTTTTTGTGCATTGTTATATTTAGTTTGAAACTTGCAGTGCCTCTCTTTCATCAGCCTCAAATACAACTGTTGTTCATTTTAGACAAACTTCATGTATTCAAACGATCCAGACACCAGACCTTTTTGCGCAATGTTGATTTAGGAGCTTTGGTTATCTCTAAAAGGACTGGTGGAACAAAATGGCAGCTTTTCAAAGTAAATGGTCAAAACGAAGGCAGCGCTCAGTGTTTGCAATCTTCCGTGTTCCCTAATTCCTGAGGCAGGAGTGGGAAATACAAGAAAAGAAAAGATGTGAAAGAATTCTCAGAAAGAAATAATTATAATACCTGTACAACGGCACAATTTAATTTTATGTCCGTTTGAACAGAGACGTGGAGAAGTCACGAAGTAAGATAGTGAAGCCTGCAGCAGTAACTGGGCAATCACCTAATAACTGTAATAGCGTGCAGTACTAGTGCTGCTATTTGTCGAAGCCCAGAGCTGTAACTAATCTGAAGTGCAGTAATCATTTAACTCTTTGAGAACTGTACTTCTCTCGCCTGATGAAAACTGGCACAAAATGTCAATATGTTCCCAGCATAATTCTCAAACAAAGGCCAATTTGGAAATCTTAGTCTTTTTCAGTTGCCTGATGACATTTGTCGAAATGATCTTCTGCAGTTGTTAGGTGAAAGGAAATATTTGTCTTTTCACAAAGCTGAAAAGAGTCCTGTGATTTCTAATAGTGATTATTAGCTGAATGCCTAATTCCTTTGCCTGCTGTTTTAAACCAGTATTAACTCAATTACGTTAAATGTGCTAATACCTCTGCAAAAAATAGTAATCAGAGGGATGTTATATGACTGGTTTAAACATTCATCTAAGGCCTTTCTACACTAAAAGTCAGACAAGCTGCAAATATTAACTTCTCTTTGAGGAAAATGGAGTAGACATCATGAGATATTTGCCTCAGTGCATTTTGTTAAATTATGCAACACTTGGGGCAGAATATTACGATCCCCTGCAGGCAGGTTCTCAGGTGGGGATCCCATTAATTTCCCAGGGTGCCTTGCTCACCATCAATCTAACCTTCAATTTTATGGGGAAGGCAGAGAACTCTGGTGGCCCACCCTTACACCAATTGAGCCCCTTAAGTGGTCAGTTAATGGCCACTTAAGGATTGTCTCCCACAAGGCCTCAATTTTGAGATTGGCAGAAGAAGGTCAACCTGCTCAGGCCTCGGGCACAAAGGGGACAGTGCCGCTCTCATTGCGCATCGGGTGATTGCCCCAAGATCTGCCCACTCTGGGTGCTCCATCCCCAATTGGCCTTGCCACCAGGCCCCTCATCCAGGATGCCCCTCTCACTCCTCTTTTTACAAAATGTTTTTCTTTGCATTTCTCATATTTATAAACAATTGTATGTATACACATCACATTTTTCTTACCGCGATAACTTATTTTATTGTACAGAGAGGTTTATTTTGTATTTCATTTAATTGACCTTATATATATTTTGCCCCCTCTGGATCTGTTTATAGTACCTCCCCCTCCCGCAATCTCCCCTTGCCCCCGGCTTCCTCCCCTCACCCACCCCTCCCCCCTTGGCTTCAGCTGTGTTTTGCTTTTATTTTCAGGGATAGCTCCCTCCTCCTCTTTTGTGGTTTCCCCACCTTCCTTCCATCTTCCCATCCCCTCTCCCCCCCCTCCCCCCTCCCCCCTCCCCCCTCCCCCTTCCCCTCCCCCCTCCAAGGTTGTGCAATCCTTTGGTTCCTCATCTATCTTGGTTTTTTATTCTTAACTTACACCTCATTGCTGGCCTCAAACATGTTTTGGAACAGGCCGACAAACCGCCCCAAGTATGCAGGAAGCCTTCCTCCGACCCTCGGGTGGCGTACTTAATCTTCTCCGGGTGGAGAAATTCTGAAAGGTCAGCGAGCCAGTCTGCAGCCGTGGGCGGTGCTACTGATCGCCAGCCGAGCAAAATTCTCCGGCGTGCAATTAGGGAAGCGAAAGCAAGGGCGTTAGCTCCCTTACGCATGTGTAGTTCTGGCATCTCCGATAGCCCGAAGGTTGCCACTTTCGGTCATAGCTTCACCCTCACCCCTACAACCTTGGACATTGCCTTGGCGAAGGCTGTCCAGGACCCAGCAAGTTTGGGACAAGCCCAGAACATGTGGGTGTGGTTGGCCGGACCCCTCTGGCACCGTTCACATTTATCCTCCACTTCCGGGAAGAATCTGCTCATTCGGGTTCTGGTCAGGGGCGCTCTGTGCACCACTTGCCCGTCTCATCCCTGCTGCTTACATTCTGGTTCTGGAACTTAGAATCTGGAGCCTGCTTGTAGTCCCAGCAGTGACCAACTCACACCAAACTTTCTGCTGCTGCTGGGATTACAGAGCTGCCAGTTAGTTAGATTGACAGGCAGCTATCTGAGATGAAAGATCCTCCCAAATGAGTGGTGGAAACCTGGCCTCCAGCCAGTTAACGCTTGGAGCATTAAATGGCTACAGGACAGCCAAAATTGGTGGGGAAGCATTTCCTACTGGCTCTTCAGGTGAAATTCTCCGTTTGGGAGAATATGTTCTCTTGCCAGAGCTGAATTGCACCTGATTGTGCTCACAAATGAGGGAGTGATTCCCAATTCTGGCGAGGATTCATCTTCCTTGATGGTTGAGTGATTTTGAAGTGGTCAGCTAGAAATTGACAGCACTTAATTCTGTTTGAATTGGTCAGGCATCTGTCAATCAAAGCTCAATGTTCATAAACATTGCGGTTAAAGCACTTGAGAGTTACTCAACCGTGATGGAAGATGGATGGAACAATGCTGTGGTGTGCGGATGCTGTCAATCAGAGCCTACCAAAGTAAATATCAAAGAGAAATGAATGAATGGCTTGCAGATCAAAGATTTGAAGGGGTTTAAACACAGCTGACTGGTTTCCTCTGTCCAGGAATTGACAGGTGCTGTTTCCTGTGTCTGAACCCACAGGTGTATTGCCCAGGTGAGCATTAAAGCAACGATTAACTGCTCTGTCGACAGGGGTTTCCTTTTGGGGGGCTTCATAACAGAGGTCTCTTTTCTGGGGGGGATCTCTGGGGGCTCCATGTTTAGGCGATCTCTGTGGGGGGGGGTCTCCATATTTAGCGGGTGTCTCTGGGGGTCTCCATATTTAGGGGGTCTCTTTAGGGGGGCTCCTTATTTAAAGGGTCTCAGGCCTCACCCCTTGGCAGTACCAACTTGGTGCCATGGATTCTGAGATGAGAACTCTCTCTGCACTTACTCCCAGCGTGCCAAGGGGCGGTCCTTCAGGGGAGGTGGGGTTGCGGGGGCATGGAATGGGCTGCAGGGACTATGGTTGGTTGTCTTTAACAGGATGGGGGGTCATGTGTCAGATCTTCCCTTGGTACCTTTGAAAATCATTAACGTCCTTTTGCATGTCAAATTGTAGTTAAAAGTCTTCCCTCTAATGTGTGGGAACCCATTTATGTCTCTCCAAGCACATCAATATCAAAGATCTGTCAGATGAAGGAAAATGTCTTCTCTGTAACTTTAAAACCTTTAATATCTGTCCCAGCAGGTCAATATCAATGATCTGTTAGATGAAGGCAAATGCCTTCCCCTTGATGTGTTGGACATCTTTGAAGCGTTTCTTTCACATTCAATTTCATTCCCCTTTAATGTTTCCTATCCTCTGGGCTTTCTGAGAAGCCTAAAAGCTTTGAACTGCATTGTCTATATTCAATTTCATGGTCCGTTACCTTTTATAAGCCTCTTAATTGCCAAATCCAGATTATTTCAAAGGAGGGATAAGCGGTGTTTGTTTGTCAATTTTTCTAGCTCTTCATGGTCCATTAACTCTGGTGCTTCCTCTTTTAAGCGTATGTTGATTCTAACAGCAGTTTTTTAAAAGAGGCTGTTTCTTTGTTCTGAAGTGCTTCCTAGAGGTCTTTCAAGGAAGCTCTTCAGAACAAAGCAGGATGACTTTTACCTTCATGTGACAGATCATTGATATTGACATGCTGGGCGAGACACCAAAGGGTTCCAACACATCAGAGGAAAGACTTTTATCTTTGTCTAATAGATCATCGAAATAGACATGCTGGAGACATCAAATATTTTAAGGCTACGGAGGGGAGACTTTAATCCACATCCCAATAGGCCCTGAACCCTCTCCCCACACCCCGTCAGGTCCTGACCACCCTCCCCATACCCCACCAGGCCCAATCACCCACCCCACATCCCACCAGGCCTTAATCATTATCCCCACACCACACACACCACACAAGGCCCTAATCACCCTCCCCACATTACATAAAGCCCTGATCATCCTCCCCACATGGCATCGATCCCCCTCCCATGGAAGGGGGAATACACAAGGGTCTGGCATCACATAGTTCAATAATGGTGGTGGGGGTGGTGGTGTATAGCAAATGAAAGAAGATTTTAGTGATGGGGAGGGTTACGGAAAACAAGGTTTTGCGCTTTAAACTTGAAGCTTTGGTGGACTGTGAACCAGGATAGGTTAGCAAGGACAGATATGATGGAACAGCTAGGTTGGTGCAGGAGAAACATAGGT
Organism: Scyliorhinus torazame; assembly: GCF_047496885.1. Taxonomy (NCBI): domain Eukaryota; kingdom Metazoa; phylum Chordata; class Chondrichthyes; order Carcharhiniformes; family Scyliorhinidae; genus Scyliorhinus; species Scyliorhinus torazame. The sequence goes on along the minus strand of NC_092722.1, from coordinate 147,603,837 downwards.
AGCCATGTTGAGTTTTTTGCTTTAACTGGGGTTTCTGGGATAGTGGAGGACAAATGCCGTTTGTTCTTAAGAAGACGGCTGGAATACTGGAGGTGACAAAGACATGGATGAGTGCGTCATTGCCAATGTGCAAAGGTGAGAGTTGAACAATACTATTTCCATGCTGTATGTTCTATATAATTTTACAGACGTGGTAAGTAGGCTGTCTTGGTGTTGGAGAAGAAAATGGACTGCGGTCGTAGCTCTGAGTTGAATAGAGCTAAGCTGTTGCAAACTGCCTATGTCAGCCTGAGAAAGTGAATGGGTGAGGGGCAGTCTGACAAGCAGCCTGACCACAAAGGTGTAGTAGAGGGCTCAAGACAGATGCTGGAGACCTAGAACTGGGTGTTCTCTACATCTCGCGGATGATGCTACCAAGGAGCAGCATGTAGATAAGGAAGAGGATGGAACTAAGGATAGATCTTTGTAGGATTCCTGAGGTGACAATCTGGGATTGGGAAGAGACGCTGTTGATGGAGATCCCTTAATTATGATCAGAAAATCAAAGGTGGAATCAAATCTCCTAATAGGACCACCAGAAATGGTAAAATGTAAATCAAATGCAACACTAAAAATATTAAACACTTTAAACATCGAGCATGTTGTATGAATATAAAATATGCTGGGAGAGGATAATTTATGAAAAATAGTCCACCAGGTCCCCAGCACAATAGCTAATTTGTACTTGCATTCCTTATGAGTTATGCTACCAGCACCACTTAGTACATTATTTTGCATAAAGTGCTGGTCCCAAAGTGTATCCTCTATTTATAAATTAAACAGAACTAAGGGATGAAATGACCTATAACTCAACCCCCACCCGGACCCTCTGCACACCCCCCTGCAGCAAATAACAAGAAATCAAGGACAGCAGAATATGATTTATAGCAAAATGGCCAGAGCCAATGCTTTTTTGTTACATTGGTTTCACACATTGTAGTCCTTTGCGGTATTAACTTAACCATTAGAAGGCAATTGTGTATTACAAAGAAAAATCTGCAGGTCTAAGGTAGTCAATGTAACTGTCAGGTTACCTGGGAGTTGAGCTGGGAATCTTTGTCTGTTCAAATCTGAACCAAACCAGAACAAGGCTTACAAAATTGGTTGCTGATGTGGGAAAATGTCAAAATGCACTAAATGTAAATTTTTATTCAGCGAACTCTAAAATAAAGACAATTTGGAAAAGGAGATGTTATTAAATTAGGGTATCTTTTGTCATTTCACAGCACAAGCTGTCTATTCTGTATATTGTTACAAAGCTGTTTATTCAGCAGCAGGCGGGATATTTACGACTGCTCCAGTATTTATAACCAAGTCACAAATACACATGCAGTGTGATTCTGATTAAGTTCCCAATGATGTGATCACATCATCGATAATTTTGTCTAAGACTTGACGACTAAAGAGTAATTCATCGAATCTTCAAAGAAAAGGAAAAATATGGGGCTGGGTTTTTTCACCCCGATTTTGACAGACGGGAAAGCTAGTGGGGACGGAAAATCCCACAGGAATCTCCAAATGGCTTTCACACTGGCGGGATTTGCCCATTCCCATTATCCCCGACCTCTGCCAGTGACGTGATGGGGTTCCTGCCCGGAAAGGAGAGAACCCCATTACCATTCATTTTAATATCATTAGTGAGCTTCCCCATTGTATCTTTCTTTATTCTTTCACAGGATGTGGGTGTCCGTGGTTAGGCCAGCATTTGTTGCCCATCCTGAACTGTCATTGAACAGGTGGTGGTGAGCCAGCTTCTTGAACTGCTGCAGTCCATGTGATGTAGGAATACCCACAGCTGTTAAAAAGTGAGTTCCAGGATTTTGACCCAGTGACAGAGAAGGAAGGGCAATGTACTTCCAAATCAGGATGGCTTGGAGGGGAACTTGCAGGCGGTGGTGTTCCCATGCATCTGCTGACCGTTATTTTCCAGGTGGCAAATGTTACGAGTTTGGAACGTGCTGTCGAAGGGCCTTGATGAATTTCTGCAGTGCATCTTGCAAGTGGTACACACACAGCTGCTACTGTGCAACACTGGTGGAGGGAAAGAATATTTAAGGTAGTGGATGGATGCCAGTCATGGAGCTTTGTCCTCCTTGAGAGCTTGATAAGGGAATGACTGTCAAGGGAGTGCACTGGCTACACTTGTTACCTGGAGGACATTTTGTTGTTGCAGCTGCACTCATCCAGGTCTGCGGTGTGTATTCCTTCACACTCCTGTCTATCAAATGGGGATGTTTAGATTCTCTCTTTTCGAAGGTGGTTATTGCCTGGCAATTGTGTGTTGTGAATGTTACTTTCCAAATAGCAACCCAAGCCTGAATATTGTCCAGGTCTTGCTGCATATGAACTCAGAGCCATAGAACCATAGAATCCCTACTATGCAGAAGGAGGCCTTTTGGCCCATCAGGTCTGTACCGATTCTCTGAAAGAGCACACTACCAAGGTCCACTTTCATGCCCCCTCCCCACAACTCCATCTAACCAGCACCTCTTTGGACACGAAGGGGCAATTTAGCATGGCCAATCCACCTAATCTGTGTGGTAGTCACCACTGTTGTATTATATTGTATATATGGGTATTACGGTAAGGCCCCTGTACTACAGTTGCGGACGTAGATCCCTGCCTGCTGGGTCCGCCCAGGAGGCGGAGTATAAATGTGTGTGCTCTCCGAACAGCAGCCTTTTCGTAAGCTGCCGTAGGAGGCCACACATCTCTGTGTAATAAAGCCTCGATTACATTCTACTCTCGTCTCGCCATAATTGATAGTGCATCAATTTATTAAACAGAGATTTTTCAGAGATGGACCTCCGCATCAAGCCGGATCGCCTGCAGCTGCACCCTCAAGCAGACAACGCCAAAAAGGACTTCCAACATTGGCTAGCTTGCTTTGAAGCATACATCGGGTCTGCGCCAGACTCAATCTCAGAAGCACAGAAGCTCCAGATTCTGTACACGCGGCTGAGCTCCAACGTTTTTCCCCTCGTCCAGGACGCGCCTACCTACGCACAGGCCAGGGCGCTACTGAAGGAGAATTACGCTCAGAAGACCAACAAGATCTACCTCCTATCCATGCGGCAACAACTTCCTGGTGAGTCTGTGGAAGATTTCTAGCGTGCCCTGCTCGCCCTGGTGAGAGACTGTGACTGCCAGGCTGTTTCGGCCATTGAACATTCGAACCTGCTAATGAAAGATACGTTCATTACAGGCATAGGGTCTGACTACATCCACCAGCGCCTCTTAGAATGGGCCACGCTTGACCTCGCGGCAACCAAGAAACTAGCGCTCTCGCTCACGGTCGCCTCACGCAACGTACAGGCTTATGCCCCCGACCGCACTCCCCACCCCCCCACTGTGCATCATGGACCCCACCAGCGGCCACCTCAACGTGGACCCCATCAGCGACCACCCTCAGCCAACCCCATACCTACGCCGCGCGGCAGCCAACCAACCCCGGGGGACCCAAGTGCTACTTCTGTGGACAGACAAAACACCCCAGGCAGCGCTGCCCGGTGCGGAGCGCGCTCTGCAAGGCCTGTGGCAAGAGGGGACATTTCGCTGCAGTGTGCCAGGCCCGCTCAATCGCCGCTATTGTCCCGGCACCCCCCACGTGCGGCCAGTGGGCGCCGCCATCTTCCACTCCTCAGACCACGTGCGACCCGTGGTTGCTGCCATCTTGATCCACTCACAACACGTGCGACCCGTGGGTGCCGCCATCTTGCTTGCCTCAGGACCAATGGGCACTGCCATCTTGCCTGCCCCAGGACACGTGCGGCCCGAGGGCGCTGCCATCTTGCCTGCCCCAGGACATCTGCAGCCCGTGGGCGCCGCCATCTTACCCGCCGCAGGATCCCTGCCTGTCGTGCACCCCATTGGGCCGCTCACCTCCTGCATCCGCCGACGACCAGCCGCGTCTCGCCTCGGTCACGATCAACCAGTCTTGACCGCACAACCTCGCAACCGCTTCAACAAAGGTGAAGGTCGACGGGCACGAGATATCCTGCCTTCTGGACTCCAGAAGCATGGAGAGCTTCATCCACCTCGATACTGCAATGCGCTGCTCCCTCGCGGTACACCCCGCTAACCAAAGAATCTCCCTGGCCTCCGGATCCCACTATGTGGCGATCCGGGGCTACTGCATCGCCACCCTCACTGTCCAGGGCGTAGAGTTCAGCGGCTTCCACCTCTGCGTCCTCCCCAACCTCTGCGCTGCCTTGCTACACGGCCTGGACTTCCAGTGCAACCTCCAGAGCCTAACCCTGAAATTGGCTGGCCCCTACCACCCCTTACTGTGTGCGGCCTCACGACCCTTAAGGTCGACCCGCCTTCCCTGTTTGCAAACCTCACCCCGGATTGCAAACCCGTTGCCACCAGGAGCAGACGGTACAGTGCCCAGGGCAGGACCTTCATCAGGTCTGAGGTCCAGCGGCTGCTGAGGGAAGGTATCATCGAGGCCAGCAACAGCCCCTGGAGAGCCCAAGTGGTAGTGGTGGAAACCGGGGAGAAAAACAGGATGGTCATTGACTACAGTCAGACCATCAATCGGTACACGCAGCTCGACGTGTACCCCCTCCCACGCATATCTTATATGGTCAATCAGATTGCACAGTACCGGGTCTTCTCGACAGTGGACCTGAAATCTGCCTACCACCAGCTCCTCATCCGTAAGGCGGACCGCCAATACACTGCGTTTGAAGCAGACAGTCGCCTTTACCATTTCCTTAGGGTTCTCTTTGGCGTCACCAACGGGGTCTCGGTCTTCCATCGGGAGATGGACCGAATGGTTGACAGGTACAGGCTGTGGGCCACTTTCCCGTCCCCGTCCAACATTACCATCTGCGGCCACGACCAGCAGGACCACGACGCTAACCTTTCCAAATTTCTCCACACCGCCACACTCTTCAACCTAACTTACAACAAGGATAAGTGTGGGTTCAGCACGAACCGATTAGCCATCCTCGGCTATGTGGTTCAGAACTGAGTTCAAGGGCCCAACCCCGATCGCATGCGCCCCCTCATGGAAAACCCCCTCCCCGACTGCCCCAAGGCCCTCAAGCGATGCCTGGGGTTCTTTTCATATTATGCCCAGTGGGTCCCAAATTATGCGGACAAGGCCCGCCCACTCATTCAAGCCACCGCTTTCCCCCTGACGGCCGAGGCTCACCAGGCCTTCAACAGTATCAAGGCCGACATCGCCAAGGCCGCGATGCACGCAGTTGACGAGACGCTCCCCTTCCAAGTCGAGAGCAATGCTTCAGACGACGCTCTGGCTGTCACCCTCAAACAGGCAGGTAGGCCCGAGCCATTCTTTTCCCGCACCCTCCATGCCTCCGAAATTCGGCACTCCTCCGTCGAAAAGGATCATTGAAGCTGTGCAACATTGGAGGCATTACCTAACCGGCAGGAGATTTACTCTCCTCACTGACCAACGGTCGGTTGTCTTCATGTTTAACAACACACAGCAGGGTAAGATCAAAAATGATAAAATCTTTAGGTGGAGGATCGAGCTCTCCACCTACAATTCCAAAATTTTGTATCGCCCCGGTAAGCTCAATGAGCCCCCCGATGCCTGGGGTTCATGTGCCAGCGCACAAGTGGACCGACTCCGGACCCTGCACGACGATCTCTGTCCCCCGGGAGTCACCCGCTTTTACCACTTCATTAAGGCCCGCAATCTACCCTACTCCATCAAGGAAGTCAGGGCTATCACCAGAGACTGCCAGGTTAGCGCTTATTGTAAACCGCACTTCAACCGGCCAGACCGTGTGCACCTGGTGAAGGTCTCCCGCCCCCTTGAACGCCTCAGCGTGGACTTCAAAGGGCCCATCCCCTCCACTGAGAGCACCACGTACTTTCTTGATGTGGTCGACGAGTATTCCCGATTCCCCTTCGCCGTCCTATGCCCCGATATGACGTCTGCCACATTCATCAAAGCCCTCAACACCATCTTCGCTCTGTTTGGTTTCCCCGTCCACATCCACAGCGACCGTGGATCTTCATTTATGAGCGAGCAGCTGCGCCAGTACCTGCTCAACAGGGGCATTGCCTCGAGCAGGACGACCAGCTACAACCCCAGGGGTAACGGGCAGGTGGAGCGGGAGAATGGGACGGTCTGGAGGGCCGTCCCGTTGGCCCTACGGTCCAGACATCTCCTGGCCTCCCACCGGCAGGAGGTCCTCCCCGACGTACTTCACTCCATTCGGTCGCTCCTGTGCACCGCGACCAATGAAACTCCCCACGAACGTCTCTTTGCCTTCCCCAGGAAGTCCACCTCCGGGGTTTCGCTCCCAACGTGGCTGGCAGCTCCAGGACCCGTTCTCCTCCGCAAGCACGTGCGGTTCCACAAGGCGGACCTGTTGTTTGAGAGAGTACAGCTACTCCATGCGAACCCGAAATACGCCTACGTAGCGTACCCTGACGGCCACCAAGACACAGTCTCCCTCAGGGATCTGGGACCAGCTGGGTCCCCCCCCTCCACCACCCGCCCCGGCGCCACCCTCCCCTCCCCCGGCGCACCCCACCGCAGCCCCCACTCCCGGACAATCCGTCCTCTGCTTGTTCCCACCCGGGGATGAAGAGGATTTCGACATGCTCCCGGAGTCACCGAAGACCAAGCCGACGCCTGACTCGCCACCAGTACTGCGGTGCTCTCAACGACAGATCAAGGCGCCCGATCGTCTAAATTTGTAACCTTCTCCGTAATTTTAAAACCAATCTGTATGTATATAGTTTTCCACCACCCCCGCTGGACTCATTTTTAAAAGGGGGTGAATGTGGTAGTCACCACTGTTGTATTATATTGTATATATGGTTATTACGTTAAGGCCCCAGTACTACAGGTACAGGGGTAGACCCCTGCCTGCTGGCACCGCCCAGGAGGCGGAGTGTAAATGTGTGTGCTCTCCGAACAGCAGCCGTTTCGTAAGCTGCTGTAGGAGACCACACATATCTGTGTAATAAAGCCTCGATTACATTTTACTCTCGTCTCGTCGTAATTGATAGTGCATCAATCTGCACATCTACACCACTTGCACACAACATTATTATTGAGTAGGCCATTGGGCATCTAAAGATGTGGTACCAGTGCCTTAACTAGTCAGATGGTACCCTGCAGAACTCTCCTGCATGGCTCTCTATATTTGTGGTGGTCTGCTCTGCTTTCCATAATGTGGCCCTCCAAAGTGGTGTGGACCTTGAGGACAGTGGGTCCCTGGAAGCACACAATTCTTTGGAGGATGAGGACAAACAGGAATTTGAGGGAAAAGGTGGAGAACACTGAGGTACCTAGCACCAGATTGAGCCCAGCATGGAGCTCCAGGCTCTCATAGAGGTGCCACCAACATCAGAGATCATCTGATCCAGACTCATTTCAACAGAGCCCCTCTGACCCAGGATGAGCGGCATGGTCTGAGACTCATACTGCACTACCTGTGTTAACACTTCCAGTGAAGATACAGCCTGGAACATGTAAACTCTTGCTGCAAATGAAGGATGCACATTGACCTAAAGATTTTGTTTTACCAGTGAGGAACATTTATTCTCATTCACCTATTTTCTTATTCAGCCATTAACAAAAGAAGACTCACATGTCTGGCCTCGGTGGTATAATTGAGTATATTAGACTAAGTCCCATAAAGGGTGAACTGTGATGTCACAGAAGGAAGTGACATGTCATCTGAGAGTCCAGGAGAGAGCAGCATGGAAAGAAGCTAATGTAAGGGACTGTTCTCACAACTGTAAACATACTTTAGTAGTACAGAACTAGAGTATTGCTGAAAAAAGACATCTTGTCAACGCTTTTCATCTTGCACTCGACAGGGCAATTTGTAAGAATACAAATGTAGAGGGAACAACAATTTATGGTGCATGAGAAGATTTGGTTGACAAGTAGACTCTGATTGGAAGAGGCATTACCATGTGCAGAGGCATCTTCCACTGAAGACATTAAATCCTTGAAATCATGCCTAGAGGAACTAACATATGCATATAGGGAGAGGGAGAGATAACATATGAAAATAGGGAGAGGGAGAGATGTGTGGCAAGAAATGCAATTAATGGCAGCAGCCCAGACTAGTTGTTGCTAGTGCAGCAGAGAAAGATATGGTGCAAGAATTATCTCACCAAAGAGGCACAATGCCATTGTTGTAAAAAGTAAGGACATTTCAAGCTGTATGTCACAATAGAAAAAAAATGGGCAGAACACTCAAAAATAAATTTTTTTTAAAGGAAACAGAATCAGTGAAATTGAAGATTCACAAGACATGGACATACCCTTCTTAGGAGAGATTAAGGAAAGAAACAATTGGAGTGCCGAGATCCTTGTAGAAGGTCACAGGACACACCATAAACTGATACTGTAGCACTAGTTTCAGTTATTTCAGATGCTGATTCATGGTTAAACAAGAGGGTTCTTCAAACATGTTGCATAAGCCTACACAGACAAGAGGAACAGACTGATAGTCCTGGGATAGCTAACAGCTACTTTAAAGCACAGAGAGAAAGTAATTATTGAAATACTGCAGGTAATTCAAGATCGCTCTTAAGTAGAAAGGCAGGCATGGAATTGAATCTAATTTGCAGAATCGAAGAAATAAAGAATGGTGAAGGTCAATCAGGAGATGTCACATCCGAATTTCTGAAGTTATTTACAGGATTGGGAGTGCTGAAAACAGAGTGTCGTGTAGTACCAGCCCAGAAGCAAAACCTGTATGTTTCTATACACCCAGTAATGCTCTCCACACTTTACTTCCAAAGGTAAAGAAACCAACTCAATGGTGAGACAAGAAGTAATTTAATCTTTAAAAGAGCCAGTGAATTGGCGATCAGGGATGGTATTCATTCTGAAGCCAAACCGTTCCATAACGGGGCGGCACGGTGGCACAGTGGTTAGCAATGCTGCCTCACAGCTCCAGGTTCCCAGGTTCAATTCTGGCTTCGGGTGACTGTCTTTGCGGAGTTTGCACGTTCTCCCCATGTCTGCGTGGGTTTCCTCCGGGTGCTCCGATTTCCTCCCACAGTCCAAAGATGTGCAGGTTAGGTGGATTGGCTATGCTAAATTGCCCGTTAGTATCCAAATGTTTAGGTGGGGTTACTGGGTGACGGGGATCGGGCGAAGGCATAGTGTGCTCTTTCCAAGGGTCAGTGTAGACCCAATGGGCCAAATGGCCTCCTTCTGCACTGTAAATTCTATGATTCTATGATAAGAATCCATGTTGATCTCACACAACTCAATAAAGCTGTGGAAAGAGAAGTCCATCCAATGGTGTCAGTTTAGTAAAATTAGGGAAGTACTTAAATTCTCTAAATTCGATGCTTAACAGTGGATTCTGGCAAATACCACTAGAGAAGCTTCTCATAATTTCCATAAGACCATTTTGAGGATTATATTTTAACAGGTTACGCTTTGGAATAATATCAGCACCAGAGATATTTCAAAGAGCAATATCATGGGCAGGATTCTCCGTCAGCCAACGGCAGGATTGGGAAACGCAATTAGGTGGTGAATCAGTTTTGACGCCAAAATTGTGGCGGGTGCTGGTTTCACGCCAAAGTACAATACTCCAGAGCCTTGACAGCGGCGACAATGCTTTCTAGAAAGCATATACAGTAAAGGCTGTTGGCATATCAATGGCGGGCTTGACCCAGTATTCTCCAGGGCCTCCGCGATTCTCTGCCTCCATTGGGGCAAATTCCTGTCTGCGAGGTTCACTTGCGCTTTTAAAAATTGTGAAACAGGTGGCGTGGCTGTTGTGGCAGAGAGCCATTATGTCACCTGTTAGGCCAAGCTGATAAATGATGTGGAAAGTGACCAACATCGCCATAGTTTGCTGACAGTCGTGCCACTGGCCAGGGGACTTCTGTCAGGGCTGGGGGGAGTCGCGGAGGGTGGCCAGGAGGTCAGCTACGGGGTCGGGGTGGACATGCACAGACCATCATTACCGCAGCCTGCAAGGCAGCCATGCAGCTGCGCATAATGCTGACTGCCACTGTGAACATTGGGCCACAGGTATAATGGGTTCTCCCCCTCCTCCACAGGTCATCCCCCTAGGTGTTCTCTGGCCCCAGCCGACCCATCAGTGGGATTTGTGCGCTCCAGCACAACCAATGCCATCTTGTTGGCTGGAATGAGTGTGCGTGTTGATTGTAATGTGTATACACGGCTGCAGATTATCAGCCTTCCGAGTGTGAATCACGAACCCGGCGAATCCCGCACCGTTTCTCATTGAATCAATTGTGTTCCATGTGATGCCGGTGCTAGCCCCCCCACAGTCGCTGAATCAGTCCAGGCTTGACGCCAGTTTTGCTGTCATGGAAGTCCACGAATCCTGCCCTGTCGTCAACACTTAGTCTCAGGAACGGAGAATCCCGCCGCCTATCTTTAGAGAGTTTACACCAAGTTGTTACCACATGGCCAACATGGTGATACGCGAGTCCACTCAAGCTGAGCATGACTGGAGAGTGAGAGCAGTGCTAATCAGACGACAAGAGGCAGGGTTGACAGTCGCAGAAAGTGGAAGTTTTCGCAGCCATCAATCAAGTTTCTTGGTCACACAGTGAGTGCATCAAAAATAAAGGGTGATCTGCCGAAGACCAGATAAGTAAAATAATTTCCAGCTCCAAGAAACATTACAAAGTTACAAAGGTTCTGGGGAATAGTGAATCAAATGGCATCATTTCTAAGAAACTTAACAGAACTCAATGAGCCATTATGTCACCTGTTAGGCCAAGATGATAAATGATGTTGGGAAGAAGCACATCAGAAACCATTTGAAAAATTCAAGGAGGGGTTCATGTCAATAGGGATATTAACGCATTGCGATCTGGAGTTAGCTACAATAATAGCAGTGGATATATCCTCTATGTGATTGGGCACAGCACTTTTTCAGGTACAAAGAGACGGAAAACGCAGACTAGTAAATAACGCATTATGATCATTAACAGATACAGAGAAGAGATGCACAGGAATCAAAAAGGAAGCATTAGCAGGCACGTAGGCACATGAGAAATTTGGTGACTACGTCTTAGGTCTTCAATAGAAACACACCATAAACCTTTAGACACACTATTGACTTCAAAAAAGCTTGCAGTGATGCCATCAGGAGTTCAAAGGTTTAAATTAGGATTGATGAGGTTTGACAGTCATCTGGTATATGTTCAAGGGAAACAATAGAGCACAGCAGATGCATTACCACACATTGAAACACAGAATCCAGAAAAATGCAATTCTGAATTTGGAGAAGAAGTGGAGGAGTTTACTATAATGACAGTCCATTCATTACCTGCAACTACACAAAGAGTGATTGAAATCAGAGAGGCTCAATAATCAAATGAAGAAGTAGGCAGATCAGAGAATTTTGCATTAGATGATGGCCAACATATGTACCACATAGTCCTCACTTGAGAGCAGATCTGATAGTGATCAATGATCTATTGGTATATGGTAACAGGATAGTAATGCCAAGAGCATTGAGTCTTGAGATCTTACAATGCCCACATCAAGACAATTTAGGTATTACCAAGTGCAGAGCCAAAACATAATATTCGGTTCAGTGATCGGGGCTGATTCAGTCCTCCAGTATTTCTCAGTGGCGTGCCATTTGCTGGCTCTACTCCCGCTTCTGGTCAATGAGGTTTCCCATTGTAACCATCGCACACCGCCGGAAAACCTGGGGATGGGGGTGCGCTGCTGGAGGGAATTGAGAATCCCAATGGCTGGAGAATTCCATCCCAGCTCTCTCAAAGTCATTGGGAGAAGTTATATCCAAATGTATCACCTGGTTAATTCATAGACAGGAATCAAAGACTCACTACTGTCATCTTCTTTGCCTCCAAGGCCATGGCAATGTCCAGGAATGGATTTGTTTGAGCATGTGCGGAACATTTTCATAATAATAGTAGATTACCACTCAAGGTGGGATTGAGGTTAGATGGTCACACATCAGAAGCAGTTATAACGTCATTGAAATAAATTTTTCCAGTTCATGGCTTTCCTGATATTGTGGCATCAGGGAAGGGTCCACAATTTTGAACTGTTATGTATCTGGGAATATATTCTTGGTGGTTCTGCATATGGAGAGAATGCTGGCGACGAGGATTGAGGCAGAACAATCACAGGGAAGAAGATTTTTGTCGACTAACGTGGGACGGCATTGAGAGCAACAAAAGATTCTCGGGATCTGACTCGCGCACACAAAGATATTGGGCGAAGCACTGCCACCGATGTGAAGGTTTTACTAATGTAACTGACAACAACTGTGACTAAGAAGACCGACAGTCAGGGAAAACTTGCTTGCTTTGAGGTGAGTGGGATCTGGGCTGCAGGGACAGCGCATGTGGCAAAAATACCCTTTAGAGGGACATTTCTCTCCTAAACCAGTGTTGATTGCAGAAAGGTTTTGGTTCCACTGGCGTTGTCAGGAAGAAGGTGAAATTATTTTACAGTTTATCACGTATTTAAGAAAATTAACTAGGGATTGTGAATTTGGCCCAACACTTGATGATACTCCTTGAGACAGGCTGGTTTGTGGACTCTGCAGTGAAGCTATTCAGAGGAAGCTGCTGACTGTGAGCGATTTAACTCTGAAAGTTGCTGTGGAAGCTTCCACATCTATGGAGAAGCTTCACAGATCAGGGCTGGAGCAAAGATCCACAAAATGATTACCTCAAGGAACAAGGCTGCAAAGGTGCAACATGTCCCCGTTGGACACTCCACAGAGGAATACTGGAGTAAATCAAATACATATTGCCAAAGCGTGTTGTGCTCAGAAAACCTCTTCTACACCAAGAAGGCGCAAGAAGAACAATACTAGTCACGTCTACAAATTAGTGGATAGAGTTCAAGATTGCTCAAAAGACAGTGAAACTAAGGACATACACTGAAGAGGTCGTACCATTAAAATGACTTTTACAGTGAAAGTAGAATCAAATGGACAGATGGTGAAGTTGCCTTTTCATGTTGTCCGTGGAAACTTTCCTGCTCTATTTGGCAGAGCATGGTTGGCAAAGATTTGGCTTAATTGGGAAATAGTTAATCAATTAATGGATTCAAAAAGCAACAACTTCTGAAGAAGTATGAGAAGGAGTTTGAAGATTCAATAGGCTCTATGATTGGAGTTAAGCTGCACCTACAAATCAAGCCAGACAGCACATCCAAGTGTCTCAAAGCTAGAACCATACCATACGCCATCAAGCCTAAAGTTGAAAAAGAACTAGAAAGATTAGTAAGGACAGGAGTCATCAAACCTGTTGCTACAAGTCATTGGCTACACCAGTCATTCCTGTAGTAAAACGGGATGGCTCAGTGGGAACTTGTGGATTTAAAAACTACTATTAACCTAGTTTTGTGCGGAGATCATTTTTCACTGCCACTGATTGAAGGCTTGTTTGCTGGACTTTTGGAGGACAGAAATTCAGTAAAATTCATATTTCATAGGCATTCCTGCAGATGAATGTGACTGCAGAATCACAGCCGCTACTTACGATCGTAACAAAGGTCTGTTTTGTTCAGAAGACTTCCTTTTGAAATAACATCTGTGCTTGCTTTTTTTCCAAAGGTCTATGAATCAAATTCTAAATGGATTGAATGGAGTGAAATGTTATTTAGGTGATATTCTCATCGCCGGTTCAAGTGAACAGGAACACTTGATATATTTAGAAGCTACCCTGAAGCAGTTACAGAACCACAACCGAAGAGTTAAGAAGGAAAAGTGTGACTTTTTCAAGTCATCCATAAATTACCTTGGTCACATCACTGACAAAGACGGTTTACACAAAGAACCAAAGAAAATGTCAGCAATCTTAGAAGCACCACATCTTCAAAATGTGACACAATTAAGGTCGCTTTTAGGATTGATCAATTATTATGGTAAATTTGTACCAAATGCAGCAACACGATTGAAGTCTTTACATACTTTACTATGTGTCAAACAGGCATGCACTGGTCAGAAGAATGTGAGAATGCAAAAAATGAAGTGAAAGAAGCTTTACAGAATGTGGTAAACCACTGTTACACCTTTATTAGGTGATGTAAGGTTGGACCTGTACTATAGGTTCGCCGGTAGTCCCTGCCTGCTGGCTCCGCCCAGTAGGCGGAGTATAAATATGCGTGTCCGTCATTCAGCAGCCATTTCGCCAGCTGCCGTGGGAGGCCACACATCTTACAGCAATAAAGCCTCAGTTGTATCCAACTCTAGTCTTAGTTCAATTGATGGTGCATCAATTTATTGCTCTAAGATTTTCTAAACGATGGACCTCCATATCAAGCCAGATCGCCTGCAGCTGGATCCGCAATCAAGCAACGTCAAAAAGGACTTTAATCACTGGCTAGCTTGCTTTGAGGCGTATATCAACTCAGCGACCACCCCTGTTCCGGAGGCTCAGAAGATACAGATCCTGTACTCAAGGTTGAGCTCCAACGATTTTCCGCTGATCCAGGATGCCCCGAACTACGCCGATGCCATGGCGTTTCTGAAAGAAAACTATGCACAGAAGACGAACACACTCTTCGCCAGGCACGTACTCGCCACTCGCTCTTAACGCCCTGGTGAGTCCATAGAAGACTTCTGGCGGGCCCTAATCCCACTCATCCGGGACTGTGACTGTCAGGCCGTTACGGCCACGGAACACTCGAACCTCCTTATGCGGGACGTGTTCGTTACGGGGATTGGATCGGACCTCATACGCCAAAGACTGTTAGAAGGGGCAACGCTCGATCTAGCTGAGACACAGAAGCTAGGCTCTCTATGACAGTCGCCTCGCGCAACACTCAGGCCTACCCCCCCCAGCCGCGCGGCCCACCCCTCCTATGCATCGTGGACCCCACAGACAGCTGCCCCAGCGGGGGCCTTACCCAGCCAGTATGCCACGTTGCAGCCCACGCATCCCGGGGGTCCCCGATGTTACTTCTGCGGCCAGCTGAAACACCCTCGCCAATGCTGCCCGGCCCGCGCGGCCCTTTGCAAGACTTGCGGCAAAAAGGGGCACTTCGCCGCAGTGTGCCAGGCCCGCACAGTCGCCGCTATCACCCCCCTAGTCTACACATAATGGGTGCCGCCATCTTCATCTCCCCAGACCAAGCGCAGCCAGTGGGCGCCGCCATCTTCTCCCACTCAGTCCACGTGCGGCCCATGGGTGCCGCAATCTTGTCCAACCCCCGCAACGTGCGGCCCATGGGTGCCGCCATTTTGTCCTCCACAGGATCTTCAGGCGCCGCCATCTTGTCTCCCCCACAGGGCATGGACACCGACAGCATTCCAGGACCTGGGCCCCCCCAGGCTCCCCATCATCCGACGCCAGTGACGGCTGACCACGACTCGCCTCAGTGACGTTCGACCAGTCCCGTCCGCACAACCTGGCCACCGCATCGACCAGCGTGAAAATCCACGGCCTCTTGCCTGCTGGACTCCGGGAGCACCAAAAGCTTCATACACCCGGATACGGTAAGGCGCTGCTCCCTCGCGGTACACCCCACCAACCAAAAAAATCTGCCTGGCAACCGGATCCCATTCCATCGCGATCCGGGGGTACTGTACGGTCACACTCACGGTTCAGGGTGTAGAATTCAGCGGCTTCCGCCTCTATGTCCTCCCTAACCTCTGCACTGCTCTACTACTAGGCCTGGACTTCCAGTGCAATCTCCAGAGCCTAACCCTGAAATTCGGCGGGCCCCTACCACTCCTCACTGTGTACGGCCTCGCGACCCTAAAGGTTGATCCGCCTTCTCTCTTCGCAAATCTAACCCCGGATTGCAAACCCGTCGCCACCAGGAGCAGACGGTACAGCATCCAGGACAGGACCTTCATCAGGTCTGAGGTACAGCGGCTGCTTCGGGAAGGCGTCATCGATGCCAGCAACAGCCCCTGGAGAGCCCAAGTGGTAGTCGTTAAAACTGGGGAGAAACACAGAATGGTCGTGGACTACAGCCAGACCATCAATCGGTACATGCAGCTCGACACGTTCCCCCTCCCACGCATATCTGATATGGTCAATCAGATTGCACAGTACCAGGGGCGAAATTCTCCGTTATCGGCGGAAAGTCCGCCGATCGGCGCAAATCCGACTTGCGTCACGTCGGAAAAATGGGTCGAAAGTCTCCGGCCCGAAATGGGCTAGCAGCGACGTAACGGGATCCGCGCTTGCGCAGTGGTTCACGCGTGCAGCGTAATAGGCGCTGCACAGCGTGACGGCTCATAAGGCCGCGCTGCTCCCCCCCACCCGACCGGAACACCCGACCGGAACACCCGACTGGATGGCTGGCCGCCGCTCAGCCCCGAGGTTCGAGTCACGGGATGTGGAGGCGCTCCTGGACGCGGTGGAGCAGAGGAGGGACGCCCTGTATCCCGGGCACGGCTGCAGAGTTGCCCCACGCCACAGCCGGCGTCTGTGGAGGGAAGTGGCAGAGGCCGTCACCGCTGCGACCCTGACATCACGGACAGGCACCCAGTGCCACAAGAAGGTGAACGACCTCGTCAGAGCAGGCAGGGTGAGCCTCCCCCATATCCCCCATATCCCCCCCTCCCCATATCCCCCCTCCCCCATATCCCCCCCTCCCCATATCCCCCCTCCCCCATATCCCCCCTCCCCCATATCCCCCCTCCCCATATCCCCCTCCCCCATATCCCCCCTCCCTCATATATGCCCTCCCCCATATACCCCCTCCCCCATATACCCCCTTCCCCCATATCCCCCCTCCCCCAAATCCCCCTCCCATATCCCCCCTCCCCCATATCCCCCCTCCCCATATCCCCCACCCCCATATCCCCCCTTCCCCCATATTCCCCCTCCCCATATCCCCCTCCCCATATCCCCCATATCCCCCCTCCCCATATCCCCCCTCCCCCATATCCACCCTTCCCCCCCTATACCCCCTCCCCCATATACCCCCTCCCCCATATCCCCCATATCCTCCCTTCCCCATATCCCCCCTCCCCATTATCCCCCATATTCCCCCTCCCCCATATCCCCCCTTCCCCATATCCCCCTCCCCCATATTCCCCTCCCCATATCCCCCCTCCCCCATATCTCCCCTCCCCCCATATCCCCCATATCCCCCCTCCCCATATCCCCCATAACCCACCTCCCCATATCCCCCCTCCCCATATCCCCCATACCCCCCTATCCCCCCTCCCCCATATCCCCCCTCCCCATATCCCCCATATCCCCCCGTCCCCCATATCCCCTTCCCATATCCCCCATATCCCCCCTCCCCCATATCCCCCCTCCCCATATCCCCCCTCCCCCATATCCCCCCTCCCCCATATCCCCAAGTGAATCCAGCCCTAACCTTAACCTCTGCAATGCACGCGCAACCGATGGCGTGCATTCATATACCTGCCTAACAGTGTTGCCTTTTACCCCTGCCACCCCCCCCCCCCCACAGGAGAAGCACGCACACAACAATAGGGAGCATGTGAGGACTGGAGGAGGCCCCACTGATGAGAGGCCACTGACCGAACACGAGGAAAGGGCCCTGGAACTGGCTGACGGATCTGACGACCGGGAGGTTGCTGATGCACAGGTCGGGGGCGTACTAGCAAGTGAGCCACCGACAGCCCGTCCCCATATCCCCCCTCCCCTATATCCCCCTCCCCCATATCACCTGATCACTGCCTGATGTCTAACCATGCTTGCTTCATTGTGTATCGCAGGACCAAACGTCCAGGCACCCATCCCCACAGTTGCAGACCGCCCGCAGGATGCCCCTCGGAGGCCACGGGAGACGGAGAGACACGGACCCTCCAGCATGCGACGCCTGCAGGATGCCCCTCGCACACCACGGGAGACGGAGAGACACGGACCCACCAGCATGCGACGCCCGCAGGATGCCCCTCGCACACCACGGGAGACGGAGAGACACGGACCCTCCTGCATGCGGCGCCCGCAGGATGCCTCTCGGAGGCCACGGGAGACGGAGAGACACGGACCCTCCAGCATGCGACGCCCGCAGGATGCCCCTCGCACACCACGGGAGACGGAGAGACCTGGAGCAACAGGGAGATGACACCCCCGTCACGTGCGGGAGCGACCACCCAGCGACGAGGGGGGCAGCCACAGGCCCCCGTCACATCCGAGCCAGCACACCACTACCCAGGACACCACTACCCAGGACACCACTACCCAGGACACCACTACCCGGGACACCACTACCCGGGACAGCACTGCCCAGGACACCCCTACCCGGGACAGCACTACCCAGGAAGACGAAATACCGGACAGTGACTCAGAGTGGATGGGTGGAGACGAACCCCCACCCCAAAGTGCCATGAACTCAGAGTGGGACGAAGAGCACGACACAACGCCACTGCTGTCACCAACACCCTCCACCATCGCAGAAACACTCACCACGGTTGGGCACTTTAGTGATGAGGCGTCTGGTACACTCACTGGTGCGCACAACACAGCCGTCCCGGTACAGCAGGTGGAGGTAGGAGCAGCAGAGGGGCCGGGCGGTCGGAGGGCAGCCCAGCCCAAGCGAACATCTGCCGCCCAGATGGATCCCGGGTTCCTGGAGTTACCACACCCACACATAGATCCGATGCAACCACCGACCCGGAGACGAGCGAAGACGTCGCATGACGGCCGGCTTGCGGCGGCTGCAGTCGCAGGTGGAGGAGTCCACCCGCGTCCAGGAGCTGGGAGTGGTGCCGATCATGCGTGCCACCCAGGCTGACACCGCACAGGTGTCGTCCGCGGTGGAGGCAATGGGTGCGACGGTGTCAGACATGGGGAACGGTTTGCGAGGCCTGGGGCTTTCCGTGCAGGCGGCGTCTGTGGCCCAGGACATGGCTGCCCTCTCACAGGAGGCCATGAGCCAGTGCCAGCGCCAGATGGCAGAGGCGCTCAACGCCATAGCCCAGTCTCTGCAGGCCATGGCCCAGTCTCAGCAGGCCATCGCTGAGGGCATCGGTGCCAGTGGCCATGTGCGAGCCGGCGTCGCACTGTCACAGACAGAGTTTGGCAACCCCCTGGGCTCCAGGGCTGCAAACCTGCAGACCCCTGTCAATACCGGCACGGGCCTCCAGCAGCGCCAGATGTCGGGGGGCGTCGGATGGCCAGTCCATTCGCATCCCCCACCCATGTAGAGGCCTGGGGGCCATCGGGCACCCCGAGGGAGGAGGAGGTGGTGTGGTCCGTCCCGGCTCCCCCTGTAGGGGATGTCCCGGTACACCGCGACACCTCGGACTCCCCCCTTCCGTCCCAGGTGCATCGGGTGGGCAACGGGCAGGACAGGCTGGCAGCTCGCCATCCCAGTCGCCCGGGCCACAGCCTGGCCCATCTAGGCCAGGACGCCCCAGGAAACGGCCGCCAAAGGGATCCAGTGTCAGAGGGCAGGAATCACAGGAGTCCACCTCCAGTTCTGCTGTACCGTCTGGGGAACCACGTAGACGTAGTCAAAGGGCCCGTAAGGCCAAACAATTAGTCACTGAGTAAGTTGGCACGGGTGCAGGGCACAGATGAGTTTTAGGGGCTAGGGCACGTGCATGAACTCGTTTGGTTATTAAAGTCAATGTTACACCTACAGAAGCTGCCTTTGTGCTCTGTCCAAAGCGTGCGGGGGTGTCATGTACGTTGAGCGCAAGTGTGTGTGTGAGGGGTGGTCTTACCTCAGCCCCAGGTGAGTCTGCCCCCTTCCCCCTGGGCCGCCATCAACATCCCCCGGGCAGAGGACGAGATCGTGCGCTGCAGTGTCACAGCCGCATGCAGGGATGGTCCGGGTGGATGGTGGTACTGTGGCCATGGGTCAGACATAGTCCAATGATGTGGAGCCAGGAGCTCCCCGCAGGGCGGGTTGTCATCATCCTCCATGGCCTGCAATAGACACGCGTCCACCCGCAACTGTGTGAGCCCGGCCCGTTGTGCCGCAGGTGGATCGGCAATGGGGGGGGGGGGGGGGTGTGCATGCGGGTGGGGAGGGTGGGGTTGGGGAGGGGGGTGAGAGTGCTGGGTGGGTGGATGGGTGGGGGGTGTGGGTGGTCGGCTGTTGCCATGGTGTGCGGTCTGTGGCCATACTACCCGATTCCCACGCCCATCTAGTCAGTGAAGCGGGCGGCTATCAGTCTGTCCCGTGCCCGCTGGGCCAGCCGGTAACGGTGGACAGCCACCCGCCAGTGTCTACCCCGTCTGCCCTGACCATTACCCCATCCCCCTCATCTGGGGAGGACTGCGCCTCTTCCTGCTGCTCCTCCACTCCGCCCTCCTCTGCCTGCGGCACATCGCCCCTCTGCTGGGCTATGTTGTGCAGGACGCAGCACACCACAATGATGCGGCCGACCCTATCTGACCGATACTGGAGGGCGCCCCCAGAGAGGTCCAAGCACCTGAAACGCATCTTCAGCATGCCAAAGCACCTCTCTATCACTCCCCTTGTCGCTACATGGGCATCATTGTAGCGGTTCTCCGCCTCGTTGCGTGGCCTCCGTATAGGCGTCATCAGCCACGATCGCAATGGGTAGCCCCTGTCGCCCAGCAACCAGCCCCTCAGCCGGGGATGGCGTCCCTCGTACATGCCGGGGATGGATGACCGCGACAACACGTATGAGTCGTGTACACTGCCTGGGTAACGGGCGCAGACGTGCAGGATCATCATGTGGTGGTGGTCGCAGACCACCTGTATGTTCATCGAATAGGTCCCCTTCCTATTGGTGAACACGGCCCTGTTATCTGCAGGTGGCCGCACGGCGACCTGCAACCCATCGATCGCGCCCTGGACCATGGGGAACCTGGCCACGGCAGAGAAGACCACGGCCCGGGCATCTTGGCTGGCCCAGTCCACGGGGAAGCAGATGTAGCGGTGCGCCATGGCATATAGGGCATCTGTCACTGCCCGGATGCACCGATGCACCGATGTCTGCGATATGACGGACAGGTCCCCACTCGATGCGTGGAATGACCCCGTTGCATAAATGTTCAGGGCCACCGTAACCTTGACGGACACGGGGAGAGGGTGTCCCCCGCCAGTGCCACGCGGTGACAGGTGTGCCAGCAGGTGGCAGATGTGTGCCACGGTTTCCCGCCTCATCCGGAGTCTCCTCCTGCATTCCCGGTCCGTGAGGTCCTGGTATGACGGCCCCCAACCCCCTCCCCGGCACGGACCCCCCGATCCCCCTCCCCGGCAGGGACCCCCCTCCCGGCATTCCCCCGGAGCCCAGCCCACTCTAACCACCCCCCCCCCCCCCCCGCCGCACACACACACACACACAACCCGAGACACACCTCTCCTTACGCATTCAGACTGCGGCCACGCCATCGCCTGCCCAGAGCCAACCCCCCAGGCCGTCACTCACCTCCACGCTGGTCGGCGTGAAATTGGAGCACAGGGTCACGCCGATGAAAAGGAGGTTTAATTTACGTCGACGTGAACGGTCATCACGTCGACGGGACTTCGGCCCATCCGGAAGGGAGAATATTGGCAGGCCGAAAATCGCTGCCTTGCGCAGACCCGTGCCATTCTCCGACGGCAGCGGCGACATTAACGCCCCGCCGACTTTTCTCCCTTCGGAGACTTCGGCAACCGGCGGGGGCGGGATTCACGGCGGCCAACGGCCATTCTCCGACCCTCTGGGGGGTCGGAGAATGACGCCCCAGGTCTCTCAAAGGTAGACTTCAAATCTGCCTACCACCAGCTCCCCATTCGTAAATCGCACCGTCCATACACTTCTTTCGAGGCGGACGGTCATCTCTATCACTTCCTCAGTGTTCCCTTCGGCGTCACTAACGGGGTCTTGGTCTTCCAAAGGGAGATGGACCAAATGGTCGACCGGTACGGTTTGCGGGCCTCTTTCCCGTACCTAGACAACGTCACCATCTGCGGCCATGACCAGCAGGACCACAATGCCAAATTTCTCCACACCGCCACTCTCCTCAACCTCACCTACAACAAGGAGAAGTGCGTGTTTAGCATGACCCGCTTAGCCATACTTGGCTATGTGGTCCAGAACGGAGTTCTAGGGCCCGATCCCGACCGTATATGCCCCCTCATGGAGCTCCTCTTCCCCACTGCCCCAAGGCACTCAAACGTTGCCTGGGGTTCTTCTCATACTACGCCCAGTGGGTCCCAAGCTATGAGGCCAAGCCCGCCCACCCATACAGTCCACACACTTTCCCCTGGCGGCCAAGGCACAACAGGCCTTCGCCCGTAACAGAGCCGATATCGCCAAGACCGGGATGCACACTGTAGACGAGACACTGCCCTTTCAAGTAGAGAGCGATGCATCGGACGTTGCCCTAGCCGCCACCCTCAATCAGGCAGGCAGACCCGTGGCATTCTTCTCCTGCACACTTCATGCCTCAGAAATTCGGCACTCATCCTCGATAAAGAGGCCCAAGCTATTGTTGAGGCTGTGCGGCATTGGCGGCATTACCTGGCCGGCAGGAGATTCACACTCCTTACTGACCAACGGTCGGTAGCATTCATGGTCAATAACACACAGTGGGGCAAGATCAAAAACGATAAAATCTTGAGGTGAGCTCTCCACCTATAATTACGAGATTTTGTATCACCCCGGCAAACTCAGCGAGCCCCCAGACGCCCTATCCAGAGGTACATGTGCCAGCGCACAAGTAGACCGACTCCGGACCCTGCACGACAGCCTTTGTCACCCGGGAGTCACAAGGCTCGCAATCTGCCCTACTCCGTCGAGGAAGTATGGACAGTCTCCAGGGACTGCCAGGTCTGTGCGGAGTGCAGGACGCACTTCTACCAACCAGACCGTGCGCGCCTGATGAAGGCCTCCAGCCCCTTTGAACGCCTCAGCGTGGATTTCAAAGGGCCCCTCCCCTCCACCGACCGAAACACGTCTCTTCTCAGTGTGGTCGATGAGTTCCCTTCGCCATCCCATGCCCCGATATGACGTCTGCCACCGTCATCAAAGCCTTAAACGCTATCTTCGCTCTGTTCGGTTTCCCTGCCTACATCCACAGTGACAGGAATCCTCATTCATGAGCGATGAGCTGCATCAGTTCCTGCTCAGCAGGGGTATCGCCTCCAGCAGGATGACCAGCTATACGCCCCGGGGAAACGGGCAGGTAGAGAGGGAGAATGTGACGGTATGGAGGGCCGGCCAACTGGCCCTGCGGTCCAGGACCCTCCCGGCCTCCCGCTGGCAGGAGGTCCTCCCCGATGCACTCCACTCCATTTGGTCACTGCTGTGCACCGCCACTAACAACACACCCCATGAACGTCTTTTTGCCTTCTCTAGGAAGTCCACATCTGGGGTGTCGCTCCCGACTTGGCTCACAGCTCCAGGACCAGTCCTGCTCCGTAGGCACGTCCGACTCCACAAGGTGGACCCGTTGGTGGAGATTTTGTTTCTGCTCAAATACTGTAAATATAGATTAATTGCTGTATATAGTTCTCCACCACCCCCGCCGGACTCAATTTTAACAGGGGGTGAATGTGGTAAACCACTTTATTAGGTGATGTAAGGTAAGGCCTGTAGTACAGGTTCGCCGGTAGTCCCTGCCTGCTGGCTCCACCCAGTAGGCGGAGTATAAATATGCATGTCCTCCATTCAGCAGCCATTTCGCCAGCTGCTGTGGGAGGCCACACATCTTAGAGCAATAAAGCCTCAGCTGTATCCAACTCTAGTCTTTGTTCAATTGATCGTGCATCACAGAAGTCAGAGCTGTTCGTTCTTTATAATCTAAAACTAAAGTTGCAAATAGCTTGCGATGCTTCACCCTATTGGGTTGGTGCAGTCATCTTGCACATTATGCCTTCAGGAGAAGAATGACCAATAGCATTTCATGCACTCTTCCTAGCACAGAAATGAATTACACTCAGCTAGAAAAAGAAGCTTTGAGCATCATTTTTGATGTAAGAAGGTTCCACCATTACCTTTATGGATGACATTTTACCCTTTTGATGGATCATTGACAATTGACTACAATCTTTGATATGTATATAGGTATACCTCCTTTGGTAGCTCCTAGATTGCAAAGATGGTCATTGATATTGTCGGCACACACTTACAATATCCAGCATGTCAAGTCTGAGCAGCATGCAAATGCTGATGCTTTATCACGATTGCCGTTACATGTCAAGCACGACCCAGAAGTAAGGTTCATCAATATTTTGTATTTCTCTCCGTGGATAGTGCACCTGTGACTTCATCTGAAGTCCAAAGATTTCAAGAACCGATCCAGTGATAAGGAAGGTGATGGACTTGGTCAGATGTTCATCGGAAAAATCCAGACCTCAAGCCCTACATCACACAAAGTCTTCAGTTGACAGTACAGAATGGAATTCTATTGTGGGGAATCCAGCGATTATTCCTCCGTACTTACGTACACTCTTTGACCAACTGCTGGAGGGACATCCCGGTGTGGTAAGGATGGAGGAATCAACACACAGTTATTTTTGATGGCCAGGATTAGATGTTCAAATTGAAGAGAGTGTTGGGCAATGCCAATATTGTGAAAAAGTGAGGAACACTCCACCATTAAAACCATTACACCCATGAGAATGGCTGACACGCCATGGCAGAGAATACACATCGAGTATGCTGATTCACTGGAGGGTCACATGTTCAAAGTGATTGTGGACACACACTAGAAATGGCCAGAAGTAATGATAGCGAAGTCAGCGATGATTGAGCAGACCAGTGAAATACTGGATGAAATATTCACAAGATTTGGAAAACCACAGCAGATTGTCAGTGATAAAGGTACACAGTTTACTTTGAAGGAGTTCGAGGAATACTTGAAAGGGAAAGGTATACATCATTCCAGGTCAACTCCATATCACCCAGAATCAATGGCTGGACATTTTGTGTCATCATTAAAGTGTTCGACCAAAACATCGAAGGACCAGGGGATATTATCAAGAAAAGTAAACAAATTTCTAATATCGTTTCGGAACACTGGACATGTTATCAACTCAAAGTTCACCGGCAATGCTGTTGTTTAAGGGGAAACAATGAAGACAGTTTCATTTGTTAACTTCACCTGACACTTCAGAGATTGTCAAGCGACAACAACAATCGCAAATTGTTAGGAAGAAGAAAACGTCTAAAAGTTAAGAGAATGGGAGCTAGGAGTTACACCACCAATGAGAAAAGGGTACCAGCAGGGCAGCACGGTGGAGGAGAGGCTATCACTGCTGCCTCATGGCGCCAAGGACCCAGGTTGATCCTGGCCCCGGGTACTGTCCACATTCTCCTCGTGTCTGCATGGGTCTCACCCCCACAACCCAAAGATGTGCAGGGTAGGTGGATTGACCATACTAAATTGCCCCTTAATTGTAAAACAAAATTGGGTACTTTACATTTACTTTAAAAAAAAAGAAATGGGTACCAGCTACGATCCCATTAAAGACAGATTCAATGTCATACAGCCTGATGATGAAAGAGTTTGGCATCATCCCGACCAGTTACTTGCTGCACAAAGTGAGTTGCAGAAACTTCTCAAGAGCTTCTACCTTTCCAAGATCTAGAAAGCTAAACTTCGGAGTAAAGTTTGGAATGAAGTTAGGGCAGCACGGTAGCATAGTGGTTAGCACAGTTGCTTCACTGCTCCAGGGTCCCAGGTTCGATTTCTGGCTTAGGTCACTGTCTGTGCGGAGTCTGCACATCCTCCCCGTGTGTGCGTGGGTTTCCTCCGGGTGCTCCGGTTTCCTCCCACAGTCCAAAGATGTGCAGGTTAGGTTGATTGGCCATGCTAAATTGACCTTAGTGTCCAAAAAGGTTAGGTGGGGTTACTGGGTTACAGGGATAGGGTGGAAGCGTGGGCTTAAGTAGGGTTCTCTTTCCAAGAGCTGGTGCAGACCCGATGGGCCAAATGGCCTCCTTCTGCACTGTAAATTCTATGATTCTATAAGACCAGAGACAGGGGCAGTTCAGATTCTGAGGACTATTCAATGCCGATAGTAACAGATTCTGAAGTAACTACTCGAGAAATACCATCGATAGAAAGGAACAAGCAAACATCTGAGGTAAGTAGCTGAGTTCAAGAATGCAAATTTAATCAAAAAGGAATAGAGGTCCACCCCAGACACTGTCATATTGAACCGTATAGAAATAACATATCAGGGGACCATTTGTATAAAGTCTAATTGTCGTTGATGCACTAATGAACTAAAGAGAGAGGGTGTTATGTGCCTGGGAATACATTCTTGCTGGTTCTGCATCACATGATGTGTAGTGACGTCAGCAGAGTGTTTGCACGGGATTTGGGCAGATCACCATGTTGACTGTATGAGCAACTTCCTTAATAAACCTCTCATTGTGCTTTACAAGAATCCAGAGTGTAGGCACCTTTTCTCTTTGTGGCAACAAAGAAATATAACATGAACATAGGCCTGAATTGTTTGCCCATCAGGTGCGTGCACCGGGTGGACTGCGAAGCGGGTGTGAAACGCATTCTCGGCCGTGGTCAACCCCAGACTGCAATTTCACGCTGACTGGCCAATTAACGGCCATCCTGGGTGAAATGTATCCACTAAAAGGCTAAGCGCTGCCTGGGTGGGCGAGAAGAGGGTTTGCTCCAAAAAAAGGGTCTGGCGCTTATAGTCTGCTCCCTCAAGAAGCTGCAGACATCTATAATATAAATTGCGATGTAAAACACTGCAAAGTGTGTCTCGGCAACAGACACAAGCATAGACCTCAGTCCACAGACAACTTTTAAAATTTTATTTCAGCCCTGATATTACATCCCGCCCCGGATTGAGGTCGCAGCTACAATATAAAGGCCGCCTGGCCGATCGGCCCACCTGCCAAACATAAAATCAGATGGACCATGAAAATTGAGTTCAATTGACCCCTTAATGGGCTAAATTGCTTGTGTGATTGTCGGCAAGCGCACCTCTGACACTAGCGCTCATCCGCTGACTGTAATATTGAGCGTGTGCAAGATGACATCATGCCCAATGTCATCTCCAGCTATTTCACGCACTTCTGGATCAGGCATGTGCCCACCCAAGCAATACAAAGTTCTGGCAATTAAGTTTCAAATGCTTACAGAATTATTTTAATTTTTTTCACACAACAAACTCACTGGAATTTCCTCATGCTACTGGAGAAGCTGAGAGAGGTGCCAGAACCATAAAAACATCACTGAAAAAGTATGAGGATTTTCAATTGGCATTCCTGAATTATAGATCCTCACCCTTACAGAATGGATCGTCTCCATGCAAGTTATTCATGGGAAGAAAGTTATGGTTACAAATTCCTATCCTTTCATATCCATGGATTCCACAAGTCAAATACACAGACTTAGAGAAAGTACGAGACAGAGAAGCAACCTACTAAAATTAACAGATGAAACACTATGAGAGTCATTAAGGTGCACGAATATTATTGATTTTCAACCGGGAGAACAGCTTTGGATCAGAAATCAATCAGGATTTGGAGAACTACTGGAGAAACCACCACACCTGAGACCTTATGTTGTCCAGATGGAACGGGGCACAGTAAGATGAAACAGAAGAGCTTTGATTCCAAATGAGCAACAGAGTACAAATCGGAGATCAGAGAGGTTGCTATCATCCAAAATTAAAGAAGACACTGAAGCAGGTGTTCCCAAACATTCTACTAGTTTGAATTCTATTCAACAGCGCCCAGCGGACCAACAGCAGAATGAGAGTGCCTTATTCCCTACAAATGAAAAGAGAATGAAATGTTGTAGACTCGTGAAGGCACCACAATGTTCATCGGTGTAAGAGAAGGTGAGAATCTCAATAAAGGAAGCAGAAAGAAGAGGACGTGGTGAGAGAAAGAAAAACAACATTTACTTAAGAAAACAAAAAGAGACTATGAGACTTCAAAACACTAAAACGTTAGGGTGGCACGGTGATGCACTAAGTGGTTAGCACTGCTGCCTCACGGCGCTGAGGACTCGGTTTGAACCCGGCCCTGGGTTACTGTCCATGTGGAGTTTACACATCTTCCCAATGTCTGTGTGGGTCTCACCCCCACAACCCCAAAGATGTGCAGAATAGGTGGATTGGCCATGCTAAATTGCTCCTTAATTGGAAAAATAAAAAAAATTAAAAAATGTTCAGAACCAGGCACCTCAGAGAATGTTTACATCTGGACAAAGACTTGTGGGGGAGATGTACTATAATGGAGTATTTTAGACTAAGTCCCATAAAGGTGTAACTGTAATAGTCTGATGTCATAGAAGAAAGTGACATACACTGTAGTGATCTTTGAAGAAACGGCATTGAAAGAAACTGGTGCAAGGAAGAGCAATTATAACTGTAAATATGTTCCAATAAAGTTAGAGTGTTGACAGCTCACAGTCTTCAGTAATTTAAAAAAAAATTTAGATGTCCCAATTCATTTTTTCCAATTAAGGGCAATTTAGCGTGGCCAATTCACCTACCCTGCACATCTTTTGGGTTGTGGGGGCGAAACCCACGCTAACACGGGGAGAATGTGCAAACTCCACACGGACAGTGACAAAGAGCCGGGATCGAACCTGGGACTTCAGCGCCGTGAGGCTGCAGCACTAACCACTGCGCCACCGTGCTGCCCGTATCTTCAGTAATTTTTGAAACTACTCCAAACCAACTACACAATAATATAGCTTCATGTATCCAAATTTACATTGTGCTCACAAAGGAAAACAGTGCACAGTTACAACAAGAAAACACTGCATTGACTCAGTGCTTTGAGCAATGCTGTGGTCTCCATGCTCTGTCACAGCTATGGCTATGGAAAAAATAATGTTGCGTACATTGCGGTCCGCGAAAGCTTTTGATGACTATTTCTGGTCCGCATAAAGGAAAAGGTTGGGAACTGCTGCTTTATAGAGTGCCTGCATCCCGTATACAACATTGCACAGTAACTGCATGCACTCCAGGTGCTTCCGGAGCCTCTCTATGAGGTTGGTTACTCTCAGAATGGAGGAGATCATGATCAAAGCTCTGAGCCATTGTGGTACATATAAGCTGGATGAACTCCCCCACTCTTCTCAGCCCACGTACTGACTCAGGGATCTGCTGCTGTTGGTCTAGGTGGAGTCTTCGATATGGTGACTCTTGAGGCCCTGCATTAGTACCCAGCAGAGCAGGGTTGTGTGTTTTTCAGGGGAACTGGCCATAGACTGACTCTGGTCATGACGCTAGTACCTTCTCCTGCATGCTAATGATGTATTCATCACTCAGTGCCACTCTATCTAACCACATAAGATAACCTACCAAGATGCTTGTATCTGAGCTGGAAGGCACACTTGTAAAGTGTGAAAGTGATTCTTTGGAGCTTTGCTGCTGCTGTTCTTAGCCCAAAAGTAGTGAGGGAAATGGTTTCCTCGGTTCCTATATCTGAGGCTTCTGGGTGGGTGGAGTGCGAGGCTCTCTTTTTGTGACTGCAATGCTCTCTCTCATCATCTCCAATGTGAAAGCCCATCTTGCCTTGGCCTATGTCCTCATGGTTTGCATTCCTGGCTATTTCCATTGCTCCCTCCTCCCTGGCTGTGATCAAGTGAACGCAAAGAACCCCCTTCACTACCCCCATTCCCCCTAACCCCCACCACCCAAACCCAACCACATCCCTCAGCAGTATGCATCCTCTAGTAGGCATTATGGGTTGTTTCTCCTTCAAGGACAAAAGAGAATGCGCTGTCCTCTATGCCCACTGCCAGCTACTCCTATTCATGGAAACTGCATGTTTCAGTACCCATGCATACATGCAGATCTCACATTCAGGAGCAACCTTTGCCCCGAGGAACCTCAGTTGGTGTGCTTGCTGGAGGTCACATACTCAGAAGCTGGTCTTGAGGGTTTGGTGTTCCACTCAGCTTGCCAGAGCGTATCAGGTCATAAACCCTCTTCCAACACTGGATTCAACATCTGCGCAGCGCACTCTGACTGTTGACCACGTCAGTTATCTTCTCCCAGGTCTGTTTAGTTTAGGTGGTTAGCTTCCTTCTGTCACCCTCCACATGAACATACATATAAATATATGAACAAGGATCAGGAGTAGACCATTCAGCCCCTTCAGCCTGCTCTGATATTTAATAAGATCACGGCTGATCTGATAGGTACCTCAAATCTGCATCCCACCTACTGCTGATAACTCACCTCCCCATATTCACCGATAATCTATCCACCTTCGCCGGGTGGGAGAATCGCTGGGGCGCCTCGCGAGTCCCGCCACGCCGCCCCGGCACCCGCACGCGATTCTCCCACCCCTGCCAAACCGGCGCGGCGAGAATCACGGCTTGCCGCTGGGAGAATCGCCGCTCGCCATTTGTAACGGGCGAGCGGTGATTCTCTGGCCCAGATGGGCCGAGTGGCCTGCCCAACACAACGGCTTCCCGCCGGCGCCGTCCTGGTTGCTGCCGGCGGGAACAGCGCGAGAACGCTGGGGGGGGGGCGGCCTGTAAGGGGGGGGGGGGGGGGAAATTCCTGCACCGGGGTGGCCTCAAAAGGGGTCTGGTCTGCGTTCGGTGCCCACCAATCGGCGGGCCGGTCTCTCTGAAGGAGGACCTCCTTTCCTCCGCCGCCCCGCAAGATCCATCCTACATCTTCTTGCGGGGCGGCATCGGGGAGGACGGCAACCGCGCATGCGCAGTTGACGTCATTTACGCGGCACCGGCCGTGTCATTTACCTGGCGCGCATAAATGACGCGACGCTGCTACTAGCTCCCCAGGGGCGGGAGAATAGGGGCTGGGAGCGGCCTCCGATGCCGGAGTGAAACACTCCGGTTTTCACTCTGCCATCGGGACTTAATCTCCCGATGGGAGAATTGCGCCCATTATCTGTTTCAATACATTCGCCCCTTACTCTTGCTCTGTATAACTGAAGCATAACATCCCTATTTTTGTATTAAACTCCCCTCACCAAATGTTTTATTTTATTAGCTTTCCTAATTACTTGCTATACCAGCATGTTAGCCTTTTGCGATTCATCCACTCCAGATCCATCTGCCTCTCAGAGCTCTGTAATCTCTCACCATGTAGATTATATGCTTTCCTTTTATTCATCCTGCCAGAATAGACAATTTTACATTTTCCCACATTGTACTCCATTTGCCAGATTTTTTGCCCACTCACCTAACCTACTTCTATCTTTCTGTGGCCTATTTATGTCCTTTTCACAACTTACTTTCCTACCCATCTTTGTGTCATCAACACAATTTGCAACCATCCCATCCATCCACACATCCAAGTCATTTATATCAATTTTAAACAATTGAGGCTCCAGCACTGATTCCTGAGGCACACCACTCATTACATCTTTCCAACTTGAAAAATTGGCGCACTTATGCCGATGCCTTTTTTCTTGTTAGCCAGTCATTTGGACCTCCCTCCTCTCCAGTATAGCTACCAGGAAAAGTACCAGGTTCACATGAGAGAATCAAGGGGTTCACCCACACGCTCTGGCTGAACATTTTTTTCCCAGCCAAAATTAGCACATTCAAATTGCAGCCTCATTAATGGCCATCATGGTCTATTCAAATCGGACCTGCACCTCAACAGATCGACCTCTATTTCAATCCCTGTGGATGAAGACTCCCTGTAACTCCCTCCCCACCCCCAGGGGCAGGAC
The DNA here is from genome assembly GCF_047496885.1 of Scyliorhinus torazame. Classification (NCBI taxonomy): domain Eukaryota; kingdom Metazoa; phylum Chordata; class Chondrichthyes; order Carcharhiniformes; family Scyliorhinidae; genus Scyliorhinus; species Scyliorhinus torazame. Next base: position 147,572,314 of record NC_092722.1, on the reverse strand, counting down.
TGGGATTTGGAAGTAGTCTTCACTTGTTTTCCGTTCCCATGGTGAATGTCCTGCCCATTGTATCTACAACATTTGATCTTTAGAACATTCTTATTATTTTGTTGAAGTTGCTGGTGCTGTTTCCATTCCTCTCATCATCCTCTGTTATTCTACCATTTTGTATTCATAGTCTTGGCCTCTTTCAGCTATTCTGTGTTGTCTTTATTTCTGGCAGCTGTGTAGTGATTTTGATCCTTCCAATTAGTTGATGTTACCAAGTATCTAATAAACCGGGATTAACTTCAACTAATTGGGTGGGTATGTTCAGTTTAATCAGAGCTTAAGATGGAATATAACACAGTACTTATGCAGCAAAAGCATACAACCTTGATAAGTAACACGTACTAGTTTACATTATGATAGCTGGACTGCATGGACAGCTCTTTCTCTTCTTTCTCTCTGGTTCTCACTACCATATGTCTTCATGATGAAGTTAGCCAAGAGTGTTAGTATGGATCTACCCTGAGGAGTTTCCCTCCTACTTACTGAATTGGAACCCCTTAAAATCTTTTACTTTATGCCCTTTCAACGGTGGCTGTGATGGATCATTGGCAGGACCTTATGGCATTTTAAAGATTTACTTTAATTCAAAATATCTAATAAAATGTTTAATTCTTTGTCTAAATTATGATTAAAGTCCACCTTTTATTATGATTTAGATATCAACCTACCATTAACTTCTTGAGCCTCCACACATACCTCCTGTCCTTGATCAATCAATCTTTCTTTGTCTTATCCATGGCTGTTCCTCAAGACTGATTTTATAACTCTCATCTCATCTGGGGCGAAATTCTCCGTTATCGGCGGAAACTCCGCCGATCGGCGCAAAAAACGGCGCAAATCCCACTTGCGTCACGTCATAAAAATGGGCCGATAGTCTGCGGCCCGAAATGGGCTAGCAGCGACGTAACGGGATCCGCGCTTGCGCAGTGGTTCACGCCGTGCAGCGTCATACGCGCTGCACGGCGTGACGGCTCATAAGGCCGCGCAGCTCCCCCCCACCCGACCGGAACACCCGACCGCAACACCCGACTTGATGGCTGGCCGTCGCTCAGCCCCGAGGTTCGAGTCACGCGATGTGGAGGTGCTCCTGGACGCGGTGGAGCAGAGGAGGGACGCCCTGTATCCCGGGCACGGCCGCAGAGTTGCCCCACGCCACAGCCGGCGTCTGTGGAGGGAGGTGGCAGAGGCCGTCACCGCTGTGGCCCTAATAACACGGACAGGCACCCAGTGCCACAAGAAGGTGAACGACCTCGTCAGAGCAGGCAGGGTGAGCCTCCCCATGTCCCCCATATCCCCCCCTCCCCATATCCCCCATATCCCCCCTCCCCATATCCCCCCTCCCCATATCCCCCATATACCCCCTCCCCCATATCCCCCTTCCCCCATATCCCCCATATCCCCCCTCCCCATATCCCCCCTCCCCCATATCCCCCATATCCCCCCTCCCCCATATCCACCCTCCCCCATATCCCCCATATACCCCCTCCCCCATATCCCCCCTCCCCCATATCCCCCATATCCCCCATATCCCCCCTCCCCCATATCCCCCCTCCCCCATATCCCCCCTCCCCATATCCCCCATATCCCCCCTCCCCCATATTTCCCCCCTCCCCCATATCCCCCATATTCCCCCCTCCCCCATATCCCCCATATTCCCCCCTCCCCCATATCCCCCTCCCCCATATCCCCCCCTCCCCCATATCCCTCCTCCCCCATATCCCCCATATCCCCCTCCCCCATATCCCCCCTCCCCCATATCCCCCCTCCCCCATATCCCCCCTCCCCCATATCCCCCCTCCCCATATCCCCCCTCCCCATATCCCCCCTCCCCCATATCCCCCCTCCCCCATATCCCCCCTCCCCATATCCCCCCTCCCCCATATCCCCCCCTCCCCCATATCCCCCATATCCCCAAGTGAATCCAGCCCTAACCTTAACCTCTGCAATGCACGCGCAACCGATGGCGTGCATTCATATACCTGCCTAACACTGTTGCCTTTTACCCCTGCCACCAGCCCCCCCCCCCCCACAGGAGAAGCGCGCACACAACAATAGGGAGCATGTGAGGACTGGAGGAGGGCCCGCTGATGAGAGGCCACTGACCGTACACGAGGAAAGGGCCCTGGAACTGGCTGGCGGACCTGAGGACCGGGAGGTTGCTGATGCAGAGGTCGGGGCCCCACGAGCAAGTGAGCCACCAACAGCCCGTCCCCATATCCCCCCTCCCCTATATCCCCCTCCCCCGTATCACCTGATCACTGCCTGATGTCTAACCATGCATGCTTCATTGTGTATCGCAGGACCAAACGTCCAGGCACCCATCCCCGCAGATGCAGAGCGCCCGCAGGATGCCCCTCGGAGACCACAGGAGACGGAGAGACCCGCACCCTCCAGCATGCGACGCCCGCAGGATGCCCCTCGGAGACCACGGGAGACGGAGAGACCCGCACCCTCCAGCATGCGACGCCCGCAGGATGCCCCTCGGAGACCACAGGAGACGGAGAGATCCGCACCCTCCAGCATGCGACGCCCACAGGATGCCCCTCGGAGACCACAGGAGACGGAGAGACCCGCACCCTCCAGCATGCGACGTCCGCAGGATGCCCCTCGGAGACCACGGGAGACGGAGAGACCCGCACCCTCCAGCATGCGACGCCCGCAGGACGCCCCTCGCACACCACGGGAGACGGAGAGACCTGGAGCAACAGGGAGACGACACCCCCGTCACGTGCGGGAGCGACCACCCAGCGATGAGGGGGGCAGACACAGGCCCCCGTCACATCCGAGCCAGGACACCACTACCCAGGACACCACTATCCAGGACACCCCTACCCGGGACGCCACTACCCAGGACACCCCTACCCGGGACAGCACTACCCGGGACAGCACTACCCAGGACACCCCTAACCGGGAAGACGAAATACCGGACAGTGACTCAGAGTGGATGGGTGGAGACGAACCCCCACCCCAAAGTGCCATGGACTCAGAGTGGGACGAAGAGCACGACACAACGCCACTGCTGTCACCAACACCCTCCACCATCGCAGAAACACTCACCACGGTTGGGCACTTTAGTGATGAGGCGTCTGGTACACTCACTGGTGCACAGAACACAGCCGTCCCGGTACAGCAGGTGGAGGTAGGAGCAGCAGAGGGACCGGGCGGTCGGAGGGCAGCCCAGGCCAAGCGAACATCTGCCGCCCAGATGGATCCCGGGTACCTGCAGTTACCACACCCACACATAGATCCGATGCAACCACCGACCCGGAGACGAGCGAATAGGGTGACGGGTGGCTTGCGGCGGCTGCGGTCGCAGGTGGAGGAGTCCACCCGCGTCCAGGAGCTGGGAGTGGTCCCGGTCATGCGTGCCACCCAGGCTGACACCGCACGGGTGGCGTCCGCGGTGGAGGCAATGGGTGCGACGGTGTCAGACATGGGGAACGGTTTGCGAGGCCTGGGGCCTTCCGTGCAGGTGGCGTCTGTGGCCCAGGAAATGGCTGCCCTCTCACAGGAGGCCATGAGCCAGTGCCAGCGCCAGATGGCAGAGGCGCTCAACGCCATAGCCCAGTCTCAGCAGGCCATGGCCCAGTCTCAGCAGGCCATGGCCCAGTCTCAGCAGGCCATAGCCCAGTCTCTGCAGGCCATGGCCCAGTCTCTGCAGGCCATGTCCCAGTCTCAGCAGGCCATCGCTGAGGGCATCGGCGCCAGTGGCCATGTGCGAGCTGGCGTCGCACTGCCGCAGACAGGGTTCGACAACCCCCTGGGCTCCATGGCTGTAAACCTGCAGACCCCTGTCGATACCAGCACGGGCCTCCAGGACTGGCAGCGCCAGATGTCGGGGGCGCGTCGGATGGCCAGTCCGTTCGCATCCCCCACCCATGTAGAGGCCTGGGGGCCATCGGGCACCCCGCGGGAGGAGGAGGTGGTGTGGTCCGTCCCGGCTCCCTCTGTAGGGGAGGTCCCGGTACACCGCGACACCTCGGATTCCCCCCCTTCCGTCCCAGGTGCATCGGGTGGGCAACGGGCAGGACAGGCTGGCAGCTCGCCATCCCAGTCGCCCGGGCCGCAGCCTGGCCCATCTAGGCCAGGACGCCTCAGGAAACGGCCGCCAAAGGGATCCGGTGTCAGAGGGCAGGAATCACAGGAGTCCACCTCCAGTTCTGCTGTACCGTCTGGGGAACCACGTAGACGTAGTCAAAGGGCCCGTAAGGCCAAACAATTAGACACTGAGTAAGTTGGCACGGGTGCAGGGCACAGATGAGTTTTAGGGGCTAGGGCACGTGCATGAACTCCTTTGGTTATTAAAGTCAATGTTACACCTACCGAAGCTGCCTTTGTGCTCTGTCCAAAGTGTGCGGGCGTGTCATGTACGTTGAGCGCAAGTGTGTGTGTGTGACGGGTGGTCTTACCTCAGCCCCAGGTGAGTCTGCCCCCTTCCCCCTGGGCCGCCATCAACATCCCCCGGGCAGAGGACGGGACCGTGCGCTGCAGTGTCACAGCCGCATGCAGGGATGGTCCGGGTGGATGGTGGTACTGTGGCCATGGGTCAGACATAGTCCAACGATGTAGAGCCAGGAGCTCATCGGAGGTGGGTTGTCATCATCCTCCATGGCCTGCGATAGACACGCGTCCACCCGCAACTGGGTGAGCCCGGCTCGTTGTGCCGCCGGTGGATCGGCAATTGGGGGTGGGGGGGTGGTGTGCATGCGGGTGGGGTGTGTGGGGTTGGGGAGGGGGGTGAGGGTGCTGGGTGGGTGGATGGGTGGGGGGTGTGGGTGGTCGGCTGTTGTCATGGTGTGCGGTCTGTGGCCATACTACCCGATTCCCACGCCCATCTAGTCAGTGAAGCGGGCGGCTATCAGTCTGTCCCGTGCCCGCTGGGCCAGCCGGTAACGGTGGACAGCCACCCGCCTGTGTCTACCCCGTCTGCCCTGACCATTGCCCCCATCCCCCTCATCTGGGGAGGACTGGGCCTCTTCCTGCTGCTCCTCCACTCCGCCCTCCTCTGCCTGCGGCACATCGCCCCTCTGCTGGGCTATGTTGTGCAGGACGCAGCACACCACAATGATGCGGCCGACCCTATCTGACCGATACTGGAGGGCGCCCCCAGAGAGGTCCAGGCACCTGAAACGCATCTTCAGCACGCCAAAGCACCTCTCGATCACTCCCCTTGTTGCTACATGGGCATCATTGTAGCGGTTCTCCGCCTCATTGCGTGGCCTCCGTATAGGCGTCATCAGCCACGATCGCAATGGGTAGCCCCTGTCGCCCAGCAACCAGCCCCTCAGCCGGGGATGGCGTCCCTCGTACATGCCGGGGATGGATGACCGCGACAACACGAATGAGTCGTGTACACTGCCTGGGTGACGGGCGCAGACGTGCAGGATCATCATGCGGTGGTCGCAGACCACCTGTACGTTCATTGAATAGGTCCCCTTCCTATTAGTGAACACGGCCCTGTTCTCTGCAGGTGGCCGCACGGCGACGTGCATCCCATCGATCGCGCCCTGGACCATGGGGAACCCGGCAACGGCAGAGAAGCCCGCGGCCCGGGCATCTTGGCTGGCCCGGTCCACGGGGAAGCGGATGTAGCGGTGCGCCATGGCATAAAGGGCATCTGTCACTGCCCGGATGCACCGATGCACCGATGTCTGCGATATGCCGGACAGGTCCCCACTCGGTGCCTGGAATGACCCCGTTGCATAAAAGTTCAGGGCCACCGTAACCTTGACGGACACGGGGAGAGGGTGTCCCCCGCCAGTGCCACGCGGTGACAGGTGTGCCAGCAGGTGGCAGATGTGTGCCACGGTTTCCCGGCTCATCCGGAGTCTCCTCCTGCATTCCCGGTCCGTGAGGTCCTGGTATGACTGCCGGGGTCGGTACACACGGGGCGCCCTCGGGTGCCTCCGTTGCCGTGGGGCCACGACGTCCTCCTCGCCCTCCTCGTCCTGTTGGTCAGGTGTCCCTCCAGCCTGGGCGGCTGCCGCCTGCCCCTCTGCGGCAGCCTGCGCCGCCTCTCTGGTACGCTCCTCCTCCTCCTCCTCATCCAGGGCAACATAGACATGAGCGGCTGCCACCACGGCGGCCAACATCGCTGGATGGTCTGAAAACATGACGGCCTGGTGGAGGGGAGGGGAACGACGACATGTCATCATTGCCCATATCCCCTCCTCCCCCCAGCCAGGTGGCATGGACCGCATGGGTCCAACTGTTGGAGGCTGGCACCTGGCCAGGTGGACCAACTCATTTGCCCTCCCATCACCCACCCCGGCACGGACCCCCTCCCCAACCCCCAACCTCCACCCCAGCACGGACCCCCCCCCAACCTCCACCCCGGCACGGACCCCCTCCCCAACCCCCAACCTCCACCCCAGCACGGACCCCCCCCCAACCTCCACCCCGGCACGGACCCCCTCCCCAACCTCCACCCCAGCACGGACCCCCCCCCCCCAACCTCCACCCCAGCACGGACCCCCCCAACCTCCACCCCGGCACGGACCCCCCTCCCCAACCCCCAACCTCCACCCCAGCACGGACCCCCCCAACCTCCACCCCGGCACGGACCCCCTCCCCAACCTCCACCCCAGCACGGACCCCCGCCCCCCAACCTCCACCCCGGTACGGACCCCCTCCCCAACCTCCACCCCAGCACGGACCCCCCCCCCAACCTCCACCCCGGCACAGACCCCCTCCCCAACCTCCACCCCGGCACGGACCCCCTCCCCAACCTCCACCCCAGCACGGACCCCCCCCCAACCTCCACCCCGGCACGGACCCCCTCCCCAACCCCCAACCTCCACCCCAGCACGGACCCCCCCCCAACCTCCACCCCGGCACGGACCCCCTCCCCAACCTCCACCCCAGCACGGACCCCCCCCAACCTCCACCCCGGCATGGACCCCCTCCACAACCTCCACCCCGGCACGGACCCCCTCCCCAACCTCCACCCCAGCACGGACCCCCCCCCCCCCCCACCTCCACCCCGGCACGGACCCCCTCCCCAACCCCCAACCTCCACCCCAGCACGGACCCCCCCCCCCAACCTCCACCCCGGCACGGATCCCCTCCCCAACCTCCACCCCAGCACGGACCCCCCCCCAACCTCCACCCCGGCACGGACCCCCTCCACAACCCCCAACCTCCACCCCGGCACGGACCCCCTCCCGGCACTCCCCCGGAGCCCAGCCTACTCTAACCACCCCCCCCCCCCACCGCCGCACACACACACAAGCCAAGACACACCTCTCCTCACACAATCAGTCTGCGGCCACGCCATTTCCTGCCCAGAGCCAACCCCCCAGGCCGTCACTCACCTCCTCGCTGGTCGGCGTGAGCCTGGAGCACCGGGTCACGCCGATGAAAAGGAGGTTTGATTGACGTTGACGTGAACGGTCATCACGTCGACGGGACTTCGGCCCATCCGGAAGGGAGAATATCGGCAGGCCGAAAATCGGCTGCCTTGCGCAGACCCGTGACATTCTCCGCGGCAGCGGCGCCATTAACGCCCCGCCGACTTTTCTCCCTTCGGAGACTTCGGCGGGGGCGGGGGCGGGATTCACGGCGGCCAACGGCCATTCTCCGACCCGGCGGGGGGTCGGAGAATGACGCCCCTGATCTCTGCATTAACTTTCTGGGGCTTGATTGTTTGTACTGACATGTTATAATTTGTTCATGCTGTTCTTAATGAGCTGTGCTCAATGTCAATTCCATCAAAGTGGTCTAATTCCTTATTAGACTACTGGACCACAGGGCTGGATTTTAGCTGGAGGCAGTGATCCTGACCACTGGCTGAAAAGTTAGGGGTGAGCCTGCCTTTGCTTAGCTGGGAGGTCACAACCAGATTTTATGGTTGTCAATTGCCTGAGGTTCTGGTTTTTGCCTACATGAGTTAGGATGCCCTACTTTCAGAGATGTTTGGCAGCGCTCCAATCTCAGCACTACCACCAGGAGTGATGGCTGGAGTGATATCATGACTGTGTTGTAATTCACCGACTGACCACTAGGAGTCTTATTAGTATATAAGTGAATGTTAGAGTCAGGTGACCGAGAGAGCTGGAAGAGAGAGGTTGCTTCTGCATGATCATACTGTTATTCATCTGTTGTTTTGTATATAGTTGACCCACAGTTAATGTTAATAAATTGTTTATAGCTTTAGCTGCAAGTGCTCTTGTAATATAAATCTGGGCATCTGACAAGAACATGACAGTGGCCACTTCTGGAACTGCAGTCTGATTCTGATGGGGAACCACGGAGGAAGTTAAACTGGAAGATAAGTAGGGCAGCCTCGCTGGGACAAGTCAGGCAGACCCTGACAAGGGGGTAGGGGCTGGTGATGATCAGAAGGCCAGTGTGAGCTAAAGTGGGTGTCCCTTTCTGCTTGGGTCCCCTTTGTTGAGCTTGGGTGCCTTAACAGGACCCCCTCGCATCTAACCATCCACTTCCCAGCTAAGTCTGTTGCCTGACTGCCAAGGTATGATTGGTGGCCTCACCACATGGTCTGGACACCCACCTCTGTTGGAAAATTCCAGCGGCATTGGCAGAAGTCCTTCAAGTGGCCATTAATTGGCCACATAATAGTCTCAATTAACTCAATGAGGGGCGTCTGCCTCACAACTACCCCACTCCTTGTAAAATACTCTTCGAAGTGGGTAGGCATTTGGCATATTGTCTCCTGCCATCTCATCTGATTTTATAACTCCTCCCACCCGAAGGAGAGAAAATTTCACTCTTGGGCATGTGCACAAAAGAATCCCATGGATGGGATTCCCTCTAGCCACTTAAGGGCCTTTTCACACCCAGCCTCAATTTTTAGACTGCTGGTTAGATTAGGGTTCACAACTGAAAAAGTTTTCACTTTCAATCTTGGGCAGGCAGGCCGGGGAGGGGGTGGGTGGGAGGCATCTCAATTGGAAGACCCCAAATCCCTCCGGACTGGGGTGCTTTCCCCTCAGGGACCTGAGAGTTGCACGCTCCCCCCACCCCGGCCTAACCCTACACCAGTGCAGTCCTGGGGCTTGGGCTCAGCCAATGGGCGGCATGGTGACACAGTGACCAGCACTGCTGCCTCACAGCACCAGGGACCCAGGTTCGATTCCAGCCTTGGGTGACTGTTAACTGTCTATGTGGAGTTTGTACATTCTCCCCATTCATGTGGGGGTTTTCTTGGGTGCTCCAGTTTCCTCCCACAGTCCAAAGATTCAGGTTAGATGGATTGGTCATGCTGATAATTGCCCCTTAGTGCCCAGGGATGTGCAGGTTAGGTTTCGGGGATAGGGTGGGGTGGGCGGGAGAGTTGACCTGGTTTGAGTGCTCTTTTGGAGAGTCGGTGCAGACTCCATCGCCGAATTGCCTCCTTCTGCATTGTAGGGATTCTATGATCTATGGCACTGCAGTACCTCTTCTGGCCATTGCAGTCTGGATGGACCTGAGAACTGTCAGTGAATCAACAGTTCTCTAAGGCAGGATTTCCATCCAAGGGCCACTGAAGTCCCTCCTTCTGCCAATTAGAGCTCAATTGAATGGAAAATGGCAGCAGGCCTGTCAGAATCCATGTCGACTCTCAGGATGGCGGGCACCTAATGTTCACCATCCTGAAAATTCCGGCCAATATTTGCCTTATCTCAGCAGACTCTGTAAATATTCTGCTTCAGCAGAGCAAGACCAGAAATATTATACCGACATAATGCAATGAGTCAAGAGAGGTGCCTGGCAAAGTCTAACAGTGAATGAAGAAAGATGCCCAGGCCTCATGCATGTATCTGACACTGCATAATAAAAATGTGCAATAGCTTCGTAAAATATCCAGTGAACCCAAACTACAAGTAAAGCAAATAGATAAGATAAAAATTATATGTAGAAAACAATTATATTTTGAATTCATAATTGTCAATAGCTTGTGGGCATGTAATCTTTAGCATGTCAAAATGCTCATGATATTTTGGAATACATTGTCAATAACCAGTGCATGATCCATTTAATTGTGCTAAAGTAAAGTAAAGTCACCATAGTCCCAAGTGACCATCGGCTGCTTTCCCCTTGGAGGAGGAGAGCTGACTGGTGGTGATTTAACTTGAGGATCACCACACATCAGGCGAGTGGCAACGGGCCTTCATGAGTAACCTCAGCTAGTATGGGAATTGGATCCACACTATTGCCCTTGCTCTGCATCCTGAAATAGCTGTCCAGCTGACTGAGCTAAACTGGCAACAGTAATGAAAGGAGCTCTGAGATGATCGGAGTTTATTGGCTCCACCAATACTGGCCTCTTGAGTGATTTTAATCACTCCACCATAGAGAACCGTGTTGTCAGCTGCCGAGGCCCGGTGCTCTGTAAATCCCTCCTTAAATCTGTTAGCCTCTTTACCGCTCTTCTCTCCTTTAAGAAATTCTTCAAGACCTCAGTGACTGAGCTTTGGTTATCTGCCCAAATATCTCGTAATGTGGCTGGGTGTTAAATTCGGATCTGTAATGTCCCCTGTGAAGAAGCTTGGGATGTTTTACCACATTAAAGTGCTGCGCAAAAGCAATATTTTGTTGTTTAGCAGCAGCCAACATTTCTCAGTCACTCAGATGGTGTTTGTTCCTTACTCATAAAGGTAATGAAGTGAAATGTATAGAACATAGAACATAGAACGATACAGCGCAGTACAGGCCCTTCAGCCCACGATGTTGCACCAAAACAAAAGCCATCTAACCTACACTATGCCATTATCATCCATATGCTTATCCAATAAACTTTTAAATGCCCTCAATGTTGGCGAGTTCACTACTGTTGCAGGTAGGGCATTCTGCGGCCTCACCACTCTTTGCGTAAAGAACCTACCTCTGACCTCTGTCCTATATCTATTACCCCTCAGTTTAAAGCTATGTCCCCTCGTGCCAGCCATTTCCATCCGCGGGAGAAGGCTCTCACTGTCCACCCTATCTAACCCACTGATCATTTTGTATGCCTCTATTAAGTCTCCTCTTAACCTTCTTCTCTCCAACGAAAACAACCTCAAGTCCATAAGCCTTTCCTCATAAGATTTTCCCTCCATACCAGGCAACATGCTGGTAAATCTCCTCTGCACCCGCTCCAAAGCCTCCACGTCCTTCCTATAATGTGGTGACCAGAACTGTACGCAATACTCCAAATGCGGCCGTACCAGAGTTTTGTACAGCTGCAACATGACCTCCTGACTCCGGAACTCAATCCCTCTCCCAATAAAGGCCAACACTCCATAGGCCTTCTTCACAACCCTATCAACCTGGGTGGCAACTTTCAGGGATCTATGTACATGGACACCTAGATCCCTCTGCTCATCCACACTTCCAAGAACTTTACCATTAGCCAAATATTCCGCATTCCTGTTATTCCTTCCAAAGTGAATCACCTCACACTTCTCTACATTAAACTCCATTTGCCACCTCTCAGCCCAGCTCTGCAGCTTATCTATGTCCCTCTGTAACCTGCTACATCCTTCCACACTGTCGACAACACCACCGACTTTAGTGTCGTCTGCAAATTTACTCACCCACCCTTCTGCGCCTTCCGCTAGGTCATTGATAAAAATGACAAACAGCAACGGCCCCAGAACAGATCCTTGTGGTACGCCACTTAACTGAACTTAACTGTACGTAACTGAACTCCATTCTGAACATTTCCCATCAACCACCACCCTCTGTCTTCTTTCAGCTAGCCAATTTCTGATCCACATCTCTAAATCACCCTCAATCCCCAGCCTCCGTATTTTCTGCAATAGCCTACCGTGGGGAACCTTATTAAACGCTTTACTGAAATCCAGGATCATCCTGGAAACTGTCCAACTGCTGTTTATTCAAAAAAAATGGGCATAACTTAATGAGCATAACGTTTTCCCCGTGTCGGCGTGAGTTTCCTCCGGGTGCTCCGGTTTCCCCCCACAGTCCAGTGACAGGTAGGTAAGGTGGATTGGCCATGCTAAATTTCCCTTAGTGTCCAAATATTTCTGTGGGGTTATTGGTTTACGGGGTAGGGTGGAAGTGAGGGCTTAAGTGGGTCGGTGCAGACTCAATGGGCTGAATGGCCTCCTTCTGCACTGTATGTTCTATGTATAACTTATATATTTCTGCCACTACATTTACTCATTCGCACCAGCTGTCTGGTCATCAACATAAGGAGATAAGAGTTTTCAACTTGCAGTTCAAATGTAAAGCTGCCATTGTTCATTAGACAGCCCTTGCATAAATCACCCGATTTGACTTTCAGTTGAAGTCCTATTGGTTTCTTGAAGGGGCATTTGACCTGGGCTGTTAGTGTTTCACATAAATGGTAAGTTGTCTTTAAGAGCCATGCTGGAACTGAATTATTAACATCACCCTTTATGAGACCAACAATCCTAAACTATCGGTGAAGAGCTAATAAAAGCTTCTCAGTATCACCAAAAAAAAACTGCACTTTGAAAAGTCTTTGCAATTCGGGTTCACAGATAATGGCGATGGTGTTCTGAGGGAGATGGGAAGAGCGATGGAAAAAGTCATTTGAAGCCACATTGTGGAACAGCAATTGGGACAGTGCATTGTGCTTACAAGAAATGCACCTTTTAATGGCTAAGCACAGAGTAAAAGCTGCATCAAAGATGTATGGCTGCCTCCTGCTCCCACTAAAGGAGGTTTCGCTGAGACGAGGGACGAGAGGCTGAACTGAGAGAAGTAATGTGATTTTCTTTTTAAAAGGCATTTAATGCCATTTCCAGGTACTGCCTGTTCATGGTTACTTCTGGGGCACCTAATCGTTTACTTAAGAATAATGAGTAAAAGTTACTGGGGATTTCATGGAATGGTCTAATTTCCAGAATGAAGCCAAACACTATCCTAATGAAAGGTTAAAATATTGGTGTTACGGTAATTATTTGAAAACATTTGAGATTTCAGGGGCAAAATTCTCCCGAAACGGCGCGATGTCCGCCGACTGGCGCCCAAAACGGTGCCAATAAGACGGGCATCGTGCCGCCCCAAAGGTGCGGAATGCTCCGCATCTTTGGGGGCCGAGCCCCAACATTGAGGGGCTAGGCCGACGCCGGAGGAATTTCCGCCCCGCCAGCTGGCGGAAACGGCCTTTGTTGCCCCGCCAGCTGGCGTGGAAATGACATCTCGGGGCGGCGCATGCGCGGGAGCGTCAGCGGGGGGGGGGGCCCGCCAACCGGCGCGGCCCGATTCCAGCCCCCGCCGGATATCTGGTGCCGGAGACTTCGGCAACCGGCGGGGGCAGGATTCACGGCGGCCAACGGCCATTCTCCGACCCGCTGGGGGGTCGGAGAATGACGCCCTGATCTTCTTTTGAGTGGAGCCCTTTAACTTAGGTGAATAATTACCTTGGAGAGTCTCCCATTGGCACAAACAAGAACAACCAACTTTCCAGTTCACTACCTGGATGTGTGGCAGAGGCAGGTTCAATTAAGGCACTCAAGAGGGTATTAGAAGATTCCAATGTGCAGGGGTATGAGGGAAAAGCAGGGGAAAGGCACTAAGCCATAATGCTCATTTGGAGAGCCGGTGCAGAGATGGCCTCTTTCTACGGCATAATGATTGTGATTCTTCTTCATATTTTCATTCTCCACTTTATTGAGCTTTAATATATTAAATAGAAACAGCTAGTGAGAAATGTGATTTAATAAATTAATATGACAAAGCAGTCCCCACCCACAAACATCCACTACCACTGATGCACATTAGCAGCAGTTTGTAACATCTAAAAGCTGCAATGGCTCACCAAGGCTCCTTAGAAAGCACCTTCCAAACTCACAACCACTATCATCTAGAAGGACAAGGGTAGCAGATCCATGGGAACCCACCACCTGCACATTCCCTTCCAAGCCACTGCCCATCCTAACTTGGAAATATATTTCCATTCTTTCATTGTCGCTGGGTCAAAATCCTGGAACACTGTTCCTAATATCACAGTCTACACCACAGCGGCTGCATCAGTTTACAAATTCAGCTCACCACTGTCGTGTTGGGTATTCTGGTTCACAAACAAGCCAACAATGCTGGCAGTGGTGTAACGCTATTTTATTAACTGTTCAACTATGCTAACGTACTGTAAACGTGGGTATAAGCAATACCAGCTTAACTGTGGACCCTTTCCTATCACTAGCTATGGTGAGGCACTCAGCACATGGTGAATGTCTGTGTTGCAGGCTGTGAGCTCTGTGCTCTGAGCTGGCTGCTGCTAGTATGAGAGGGAACTCTCCTGTCCCCTGTCTTTATAGTGCTTGTGCTCTCACTGGTGATTGGCTGCGGTGTTATGTATGCTGGTTGGTCCTACTGCATGTCCATCAGTGTGTGTGTGATTGCACCATAATGTACTGATGTATGTTATGACATCCCCCTTTTTTACAAAGAACATGTGCCTATGTGAGAATAAATAACGTGTAATGAGTGTATCTGACCATGTGTGTGCAGCATTTACATAACTATGTACATGAGGTTAGTCTATATACACGGGAAGGTGCCTGGTGCAGAGAAAAGAAAAACAAGGTGTTACACCAACAACAAAACTAATAACGAATGCTATAAAAAAAACTAGTGAAATGCTGAAACAGGATGAAAGAACAAAGCATTGAGTCCAACATTGTAAGGCTCATAAATCAAGTCTCTGAGGGGGGCGACGAATTCGGGTTGACCGCCTCAAGGGTGGGTCAGGAGCCACCGGCTGAGGAGCGGGCCAGGCCACGGCCAAGTGAGGAGGATGCAGAGTATCCGGAAGCGCTACAAAGTCCAGGTCGAGGACAACAGGAAGGCGTGGCACCGGTGGAGGATCGCGTAGCAAGCGTGGAACCAGACGAAGGGCATGGCGAATGGAGCCATCAGGCAGATGAACCAGGAATGAGCGGGGAGCCACCAGCCAAAGAACCACAGCAGTCGCAGACCAGCCACCCTCCGGAAGATTGATTCGGACGTTGTCACCTGGCGCCAGAGCAGGAAGATCAGTCGCTCGAGCAGCATGCGCCGCCTTGTGCTGCGCGCGAGACTGTTGCATCCACTGAAGGATCGGAGCATGGTCGAGGTCTGGGACGTGAATGGACGGTACACTGGTCCTGAGGGTGCGACCCATCAGCAGCTCGGCTGGTGACAGGCCCATGGACAGTGGAGCCGAGCGATAGGCCAGCAGGGCGAGGTAGAAGTCGGATCCTGCATCAGCAGCCTTGCAGAGGAGCCTCTTTACGATGTGGATGCCCTTTTCTGCTTTGCCATTTGACTGGGGGTGCAGGGGACTGGACGTCACGTGTACAAAGTTGTACCTGCTGGCGAAGTTAGACCATTCCTGGCTCGCGAACCAGGGGCCATTGTCCGACATCACAGTGAGTGGGATGCCATGACGAGCAAAGGTCTCTTTGCAGGCACGGATAACAGCCGATGACGTGATGTTGTGCAGGCATACAACTTCGGGATAGCTGGAAAAATAATCAACTATGAGAACAAAGTCCCTGCCGAGTGCATGGAACAGATCCACGCCTACCTTAGACCAAGGGGACGTGACCAACTCATGGGGCTGAATGGTCTCCCGTGGTTGGGCCGGCTGGAACTGCTGACTGGTGGGGCAATTGAGCACAGTGTTGGCAATGTCCTCATTTATGCCAGGCCAGTAGACAGCCTCTCGGGCCCTCCGTCGGCACTTCTCTACGCCGAGATGGCTCTTGTGCAGCTGCTCTAAAACCAGGTGATGCATGCTGTGTGGGATCACGATGCGGTCCAGCTTCAGGAGGACGCCATCAACGACTGCCAGATCGTCTCAAATATTATAGAACTGCGGGCATTGTCCCTTGAGCCATCCGTCAGTCATGTGGCGCATCACACGTAGCGGGGGTCAGCCGCAGTCTCACGGCGAATGTGGGTTAGGCGTTCAGCAGATTGGCGGCTGTGAAGGCCACATGGGCGTCGACTTGGCAAATTAACCCCTCTGGGTCGGACGGAGTGGTGACTGCCCTGGACAGAGCGTCGGCTATGATCAGGTCCTTACCCGGTGTGTACACGAGCTGGAAATCGTATCTCCGGAGCTTGAGCAGAATGCGTTGTAGGCGAGGGGTCACGTCATTGAGGTCTTTTTGAATGCTACCAACCAGCGGGCGATGGTCGGTCTCCACAGCGAACTGGGGAAGGCCATACACGTAGTCATGGAACTTGTCGACACCGGTCAACAGGCCTAGGCACTCCTTCTCAATTTGCACATAGCACTGCTCTGTGGGGGTCATGGCCCGTGACGCATAGGCAACAGGGGCCCAATACGAGGCGTCATCTCGTTGCAGGAGCACCGCCCCTATGCCAGATTGGCTAGCGTCCGTTGATATTTTCGTCTCCCTTGCAGGATCGAAAAACGCCAATACCGGGGCAGAGGTCAGCTTGACCTTGAGCTCCTCCCATTCACGCTGGTGGGCGGGAAGCCACTGGAAGTCCGTCGTCTTCCTCACTAGGTTGCAGAGAGCCGTGGTGTGGGAAGCGAGGTTAGGGATGAAATTTCCTAGGAAGTTGACCATTCCTAAGATCCGGAGCACCGCCTTCTTATCCGCCGGCTTCTGCATGGCCGTGATGGCTGCCACCTTGTCCGCATCCGGCCGCACACCCAACCAGGAGATGTGGTCTCCTAAAAACTTGAGTTCGGTCTGGCCGAAAGAACATTTGGCTCTGTTGAGGCGCAGGCCTTGGTCCCGTATTCGCTTAAAAACGCGTTGGAGGCGACTGATATGCTCCTGCGGGGTGGTGGACCAGATGATGATGTCGTCCACATAGACGCGCACACCCTCGATGCCCTCCATCATCTGCTCCATGATGCGCTGGAACACTTCAGATGCTGATATGATTCTAAATGGCATTGTATTGTAGCAATACCTGCCAAATGGAGTGTTGAAAGTACACAGCTTTCTGCTGGACTTGTCCAATAGAATCTGCCAGAAGCCCTTTGATGCATCCAGCTTGGTGAATATGTTGACTCGAGCCATCTCGCGCGTGATCTCCTCACGCTTGGGGATAGGGTAATGCTCCCGAATGATGTTACGATTTAAATCCTTCGGGTCGATACAGATCCGTAGCTCGCCGGAAGGCTTCTTGACGCACACCATGGAACTGATCCAGTCGGTTGGTTCCGTCACTCTGGAAAGCACTCCTTGGTCCTGGAGGTCCTGCAGCTGCTGCTTGAGGCGGTCCTTGAGGGGTGCTGGGACTCTGCGAGATGCATGAACCACAGGCGTGGCGTCCTGTTTGAGCAGGATTTTGTACGTATAGGGAAGTGTGCCCATGCCTTTGAAGACATCTCGGTGTTGAGTGATGATGGCACTTAGTTGCGTCCTGAAGTCCGCATCTTGGAAGTCAGACGTGTCCTCTGGAGAGAGGGAATGTACGCGCTGCACGAGGTTGAGGAGCTTGCACGCCTGTGCGCCTAGCAGGGAGTCCTTTGGGGAGCCCACGATCTCGAAGGGTAGGGTGATTTTTCGCGAGTTGTGCGTCACCTCGAGTTGGCATGACCCGGTGGCGGGGATGACGTTACCATTATAGTCGACCAGTTGGCAATTGGATGGAAGAATTATTGATTTGACCCCCAGGGCTTGAAATGCTGACCATGCGAGGAGATTGGCGGAAGCACCAGTGTCCAGACGGAATCTGATCTGGGATCGGTTGATTGTCAGGGTGGCACACCACTCCTCGTCCGGATCAATGCTGTGCTCCAACAGCGGCTGGTGCTTTCGATTCGGGGACAGCCTGTTCTTGGTTATGACAGCAACTCGAAAAGGCTCCCTGTCCTCGGTGTCACTGGTCTGCATGAAGTCAGGATCGGACTCGGTGAAGGTGGGTTGGATTGCCCGAACATTCCTGCGAGGCTGGTTAAATCGTTGTGAGTTGGCAGGCTGGGCTGCTCGACAGCAGGCAGCATAGTGGCCAAGTCTGCCACAGCGTAGGCACTGCCGCGATTTTGCAGGGCATTGCCGCTTTAAGTGGACGGAGCCACAGTTGCCGCACGTCGTGACGTTAGTGTGTTCGTTGCGCCACTGCGCATGCGCGGTACGGTCTTGCGTGGTGCGGGCCTGCGCATCGTGTTCCCCCACGTCACCATCCCCTCATTTGGCTCGTACAAGCACGGGAGGCCTCGGAAAGCGCGCAAAATGGCCGCCTTCCTCCAGACTGCGGCCCGGGAGCTGTTCGATCGTTTGGACCCATTCCGCCTCATGGGGCCCTTGCCGCGCCGTTTCAGCTGCCTGTATGTAGGAGTACCGGCTGGTGGCATTCTCATGCAGGACACAGGTCTCGATGGCAGTCGCTCGGGTTAGTTGCTTAACTTTAAGGAGCTGCTAATGCAGGGTGTCCGACATGACCCCAAAAACAATCTGGTCGCGTATCCAGGAGTCGGTGGTGGACCCGTAGCTGCAGGATTGCGCGAGAATGCGGAGGTCTGTTAAAGAGGATTAGAAAGGCTTGTCCTTACCCTGCAAGCGCTGCTGGAACAGGTACCTTCCAAAGCTTTCGTTGACTTCAACACTGAAGTGTGTGTCGAATTTGAGGAGCACCGTCTTGTACTTGGTCTTGTCCTAGTCGTCCGCGAATGTCAGGGAGTTAAAGATGTGGATGGGATATTGCCCAGCCGTGGAGAGAAGAAGGGCTATCTTCATGGTGTCCGATGCATTCTCCCTGTCCGTGGCCTCGAGGAAGAGCTGGAAGCGCTGTTTAAATATCTTCCAATTTACCCCGAGATTGCCAGCGATGCAGAGCGGCGGCGGTGGGTTGATGTTCTCCATGCGGTAGGATGCCGGAATGCTGAGAAGTTGCAGGTAGGTCTCACAAGTGCTAGATTGCGGCCACTCCTTGTACCATATCGTGTTGGGTATTCTGGTTCACAAAGAAGCCAACAATGCAGGCAGTGGTGTAACGCTATTTTATTAACTGTTCAACTATGCTAACATACTGTAAACGTGGGTATAAGCAATACCAGCTTAACTGTGGACCCTTTCCTATCACTATCTAGGTGAGGCACTCAGCACATGGTAAATGTCTGTGATGCAGGCTGTGAGCTCTGTGCTCTGAGCTGGCTGCTGCTAGTATGAGAGGGAACTCTCCTGTCCCCTGTCTTTATAGTGCTTGTGCTCGCTCTCACTGCTGATTGGCTGCGGTGTTATGTATGCTGGTTGGTCCTACTGCATGTCCATCAGTGTGTGTATGTGATTGCACCATAACGTACTGATGTATATTATGACAACCACCACCTTCTCAAGGGCAATTAGGGATGGGCAATGAATGCTGTCCTACCCAGGGAAGCCCGCACACTTGAATTAATTTTTTAAGAAGCATTGGTAAACACAAATAAGCTGTCTTTCATAATCAGGCTGGACTAAGGTTAGAAAGGATTCACACTATTCAATTGGATTGTCTCCAAGTTATTACCATACAGAAATAAGTGGTCCTGTTTAAATGCCACTTCATTTATTTAATCTCAGTGATTAGGTTTAAAACACACATGACGTAATTTAGTACAGAGCTGTGCACTGGATTTTCTGAGTATTCTAACAGTAAAAGACAAACCCAATCTAAAAAATACATCTGTTTCAAATATATCATTCATACTGTTACTGCACCAACATTTAGGAGTCGAGGCTTTTGAATCTGGGAAAAGTGCTGCAACAGGTGATCCTGAGTATATAATAAAAGCAAAATACTGCAGGTGCTGGAGAAAAAGTGCTGGAAAAGCAAGTCTGGCAGCATCTGTGAAAAGAAACAGAGTTAACGTTTCGAGTCCTATACGACTCTTCTTCGGAGCTGGTATCCTTAGTACATTTTAGTTATATTATCATTGGGTTATTAGCTCCACTTTTCATGTGGTGTGATATGGCTGGGATCATAACTGATGCTCCAACTCTGTCACAAGACTTCTACCAGTAAGCAGATATACAGTAGGTCCTTGTTTATAATTGCCTCAGTAAATCTTGTTTCGCTTTCATGTGATGAATGAAGTAATGTCAGTATATTTATTTAATGTTGCCAGTTCTATTTTAATGTTGTTTACCACAGACTTCCTCTTCTGTGGCCTGCCTGCTCACAAAGCCTTACCCCAGTGCTTGGGCTCTCCCCCTCCATGTCTCTTCCCCTGCTGTCAACCTTGCTCTTCCTCCCACGCCCCCCCACTCCGGTTTTGTCTCCCACCACCAATTCTTCCTCTTCCCTGGCGTCATTTCCCACCTTTGGTTCTTGGCTTAGGCGCCGGAGTCTGGAGTCTGGGGCCAGGGGCCAAAACTTCTCATGGCTGCTCACTCCGCTGCTGCCGCTTCTGGCTTTGCCTATGCTGAAATCCCACTGAGGTCCGGAACTCCATTCAGTGCAGGTAGAGGAGGCAGTGACATAATGGTACTGTCACTGGATGAGTAATCCAGGGTAATCCTCTAGTGACCCAGTTTCAAATCCTACCACGGCAGATTGGGAAATATGAAATCAATAAAAATCAGGAATTAAAAGTCTCATGATGATCGATTAAACTATTGTTGTAAAAGGAAGGCAATCTGCCTTCTTTACCTAGTCTGGCCGACATGTGACTCCAGAACCATAGTATGGTTGTCTCTTAACTGGCCTAGCAAGCCAGCCACTCAAGGGCATTTAAGGATGAGCAATAAATGCAGTTCCAGCCAGCGATGCCCATATCCCATGAATTAATAAAAGACTTCAGCTGATAACTGAACTGACCAATGTTAACCACTAGAGGGAGCCTGGTCAATCTAATGATGCAATGAGCGCACTACTCAATGGATGTAAATTTGGAGTAAAAATCATGTTGTGACAAGGGAAATAGGTTTAATGGATGGAAGGTGCATACAAAGACATGGGAAAAAATCAATCAATAAGAAAGACATGCCACTTAGATTTAGTGTGATGTTTTCTAGGGTTTTCTACTAATAACCATCAGCAGAGATGGTGGAAACTTGTCTAATTCTTGTACAGTGTTTATGGCATTTTTATGACCGTGAACTCTTTTTCCGCTGATAAGTGATCCCTAAACATTTTCAGTTTTAAGAAATGTAAAATTGAAACAATATAATGATTTGCCAATTTTATTAAACTTTTAAGAGGTGGCAAATTGAGTCACAGCAGCATAATCTGTTCTCGCTTTGTGTTACAATCTGAATAATCATTTCTCTACAATGCACCATTTGAATTACACAAGTAGTACACGAGGATGAGGAAAAGTAGTAGCTTGGTAGAGAAATAGAGATGATGATAAGTGTATTAGAACTTGGAGCTTAAGTTCCACTTTGGTTTTGGTAGAGAGGGAAGGCAGCCATTTTGATGACCACCCCACAACGATTTTGTTCAATGAATCATTTTCCTCGAGGAGGTAACTATTTGTGGAAAAACACCTGCAATTGGATACAGCATTTCCCAGGCAATCCAGTTTCCTTTTTCTGTGCAGATAAATACAATGACCACGTGCATGTTTTCTGCGGTCACCATGATTGAGTATTTAACTAATTGCAGTGAAATTTTCTTCGAATGACTGCAGAATGATTTGCATCGAAAAAAAGGTTCAAAAACAAAAGAGCTTGAAGTTAATGGATGAAGAGGTGGTATGGTCACATTTCGGCCTTCTTCTGATTACCCATGCTCTGCCAGATTCCACTGTAATCAGCAAATTGAAGACTACACCCCATGGCCGAAATCCAGAGTTTCAGTTTACTGTCGACATGGTGATGCTGCTAATGTGCAAGCATTGACATCAGACAGAACTATCACTTCCCTGATATAGTTGCGATCTCAATATTTAATCCGTAGTCTTTTATTTATATTAGCAGAAATAGAAAAACAGGTTTTACAATTATATTTACTCTGAAGCAGCGTAGGCCCATTTGGATGCCCTTTTTTCATTGTGACGTGGAATATTGGCGAACACATGTTCCATCTTCCTAGGAGCATAGAAAAGCAAAGGAAAAAAAATACGTCATGTTATCGCTACAGCTCTATTTTGAAGACTAAAAAAAAAAACGATTTCAAATTCAGGTGCAGGTTAAAATACTGAAATCTATCAAATGTCGTACAGATTAACTTATCACCTAGTTAAATGGTCTGTCAGTTTGGGATGGTTTGCTTGGCAGGGTGAATTCAAATGCATGCAAATTTCCCCTGTGGCTGACTAGCAAGTATAGTGAATCTGTCAAATGATGAAATGCAAAAATGCATTAACACAGTTAAAAAAAACAATGAAAGGGCTATTTAATATATTAATAACATTTTCACATTTGGATGACTTGAGAATTATATGAAGCATACGCCTAACAACTGATAATGTGTGAAAATTGCTATAGAATCATTTTAATTATTCTATGTACATTTGACATTTTGCAGTTTGCCCTAAAACAATTAACAGTTACAAATCAGAGCATACATGGCAATAAAGTGACACTGTTACATTGAATCAGCGTTCCCAACAAATCTTCGACTAAAATTATCGGTAGCCTACTTCCACTAGAAGGAGAGATAAGAACAAAAGCTGCAAATGCTGGAAATCTGAAATAAAAACTGGAGATGCCGGAAATACTAAGTAACTGGAACAGGACAACAGGTTAGCCAGCAGATAAAGACTGAGCGTTAGAAACCCTGATGAAATAGCTATACCTAACCCCCTTTCCTCTTTCTCAGATGCTGAAAGATCTGCTTTGTATTTCTGGCATTGCCTGCTTGTATTGCCAGCATGGTTTTTATTTTTAAAAAAGCATAATGGCTTCAGTTTAAATTTGAATCATATTAATGTTTAATTTTATAGGACGTGGGT